>NW_004444005.1:1368476-1380746 GCF_000243295.1 Trichechus manatus latirostris | reverse complement strand
CTGCCGCCGCCCGCGCCACCGCCGCCGCCCCCGGGCGCGCTGGACGCCCTGTCACTCAGCAGCAGCCTAGACAGCGGGCTCCGAACCCCCCAGTGCAGGATCTGCTTCCAGGGCCCCGAGCAGGTCAGGCCTGGGTGCCCGGCCGGTCAGGGAAGGGTGGGGGCGCGCACCTGGGGCGCCTAGGGAGACCGCGAACAGGGGGCGGGGCCTGAGGTGGCTGGGCGGGATCCGGGACACCGACTGGGAATGGAGTGCGGTGGGGGCTTGGTTGGAGACTCCTGGAGTTCGTGTTTGGGGTGGGGGCAAGGGTCTCCAGGAAGGGGTGGGGCTTTCTCCCGGGAGCCTCAAAAACCTTCTCACCTACTAGTGGGGACAACCCTTCTCTCCACTCTCCTCACCCCAGGGTCTCTGGAGGCTGAGGGGGCTGTTCTCTTGGAAGGTGGGCAGAGGGGAGAGCGCTGCTTCTGTTCCCACCTTGAAGGGAGGGGCCCAGCCCGCACCCTTGCCTCACTCAGTAATGGGGTACTTTTCTTCACTTCCCATTCTGCAACTTTCTCTCTCATTCCAAAGAGCCTTCTTTATTTAAATTTTGTGGACAAAGTTGCCCCGGAATAGTGCCAGGGGGTGTCTCTATATAGTGCGAGAGCGTTCCTTTATTAAAGGGGAATATTCTCCACACCCACTCCTAGGATTTCTTCCCTTTTTGATCCTTGGAGACAGGACCGTAACCCACCCCAGTTTGGACCAGATCTGTGAAATAATTTACAGTGATGGGGTGTGGGAAGGAAGGCATGGCTCAGAAGCTCTGACCCTCTCTTCCCTCCTTTGGGAAGACTTAAAGACTGTCCTCCTCAAGTCCAAGAAAAAAGAAGACAGTACCTCCCCACCCCTTTCCACCCACCATCTCTTTGGTTTGGGAGTTCTAACTTTTTTAAGCTGTAGCCTTAGTCTCTCTCCCTGTTTTAGGTGAAAGGATTGAGTTTTTTAAGGTGGGACAATGACTGACCTGAAGGGGAGATTCCCTCTCTGGAAGTGTAGCTGAGTGGGGTCAGGGTGGTGATGGCTGACAGGACACCTTCCCACTCTTCCTCCAGGGGGAGCTCCTGAGCCCTTGCCGCTGCGACGGCTCAGTGCGCTGCACACATCAGCCCTGCCTCATCCGCTGGATCAGCGAGAGGGGCTCCTGGAGCTGTGAGCTCTGCTATTTCAAGTACCAGGTCCTGGCGATCAGCACCAAGAACCCACTGCAGGTGAGGGGCAAGGAGAATACTGAGTCTGGGGCAAGGGTCCTACAGCCAGTAGAATCAGGGATCCTCCAACCCATTGCTATCCAGTCGATTCCAACTCATAGCTACCTTGTAGGACAGAGTAGGACTGCCCCATAGAGTTTCCAAGGAGCTGCTGGTGGATTCAAACTGCCAGTCTTTTGGTTAGCAGCCGAGCTCTTAACTACTACCCAGCAGAAGCTTATTTCTTCTTGTTTACTGTTTTCCTAAAGCCACTCCTCCTCGCCATTACCACAGTCTGCTGTCTAGAAATCTTTCCTTCATTTGTTTATTCACAAAGACATCTATTGGGTATCAGCTGTGTTCCAGACACTGTTCTAGGCACTGGGAGTACAAAAAAGGAAAAGATGATAATGTTGAGGAGGATGATGATAGCAAACGTAGTATTTTCTATGTACCAAGCGCTTGGAGTATGTTAACTCTTTTAATCCTCGTAACAATTCTATCAGGTAGGTACCATTCTTATCCTCATTTTACAGATGAGGACACTGATGCCCAAAGAGACTAGAAAACTTGCCCAAGGTTACTCAGGCAGTAAGTAATGGAGTTAGGATTTGGAATTCAAACCTAGATGTTCTCGCTTCAGAGCACTTGCTTTTCTAGAAGCAGACAGACAAATGGTCTCAAAGTGAGAAATGCCACATTCTGGGTTTGATCAGGAAACAGTTGTTAATCCTGCATGAAGCATTTGGGGAAGCCTCCTGGAGCATCCTCCTCTTCAGGTCCACCTACTGCCTGGCCCTCCATCCCCTTCCATGACTTTGTGGACCCCTTTTTCCCGCACAGTGGCAGGCCATCTCTCTGACAGTCATCGAGAAAGTCCAGATTGCGGCCATAGTTCTGGGTTCTCTCTTCCTCGTCGCCAGCATCTCCTGGCTCATCTGGTCCTCACTCAGCCCTTCAGCCAAGTGGCAACGGCAGGATCTGCTCTTTCAGATCTGCTACGGCATGTACGGCTTCATGGATGTCGTCTGCATAGGTGAGGGCCCCTCTTTCCCCCTTACCTGCTCAACATCTTCCTCAGACTCATACACTTAACTTCCTTGCCCATCCCCTCAGCTTTCCACCACTGGGGGCCTTTAAGGCTATCATGGTGCCCCCCCTTTCCTGCTTACCCAGTGCCCATTGCAACCCTATGTTCTCACTCTGGAGAAATGCTTGCTTAAGTACCTCTGGCCTAGGTCTAGGCAGCAGTTGACCCTCGATTTCTCATCCCTCTTGCTCAGGCCTCATCGTTCACGAAGGCTCCTCAGTCTACCGCATCTTCAAGCGCTGGCAGGCAGTGAACCAGCAGTGGAAGGTCCTGAATTATGACAAGACTAAGGACATCGGAGGAGATGCAGGGGGAGGGACGGCAGGGAAGCTGGGCCCTAGGACCTCACGGACAGGCCCCCCATCTGGGGCCACCAGCCGCCCCCCGGCTGCCCAGCGCATGCGGACGCTCTTGCCTCAGCGCTGTGGTTACACGATCCTGCACCTCCTTGGACAGCTGCGGCCACCAGATGCCCGTTCCAGCTCCCATTCTGGCCGTGAGGTTGTCATGAGGGTCACCACGGTCTGAAGTGGATGCCAGGAGCGGGGATCTTGGGTCAATGCACTGGCCAGAGATGAGCTCTCATGGCTGCTGACCACACTCCTGGCTGGAGGTACCACCTGGACAAGGTGTCTGGGGCACACTTACTGCTCCCACCACTGAGGATCTCTGCGGGCAGCCTCAAGGTGGAGACATTGTCTGGCCTCTACTGCCCATTGAGTAGAGATACCTGGATGACATCCAGCCCTCACTGACAGCTCCTCACACTCATCCTCGGGCAGCCAGTGGGCAGATGGGGAGAGCAGCTTTTCTTCCCTGGAGAGAACCATCCTTACCTCAGCTCCTAGAGCCTCTAGGCCCCTAGCTCTACTGCAGTGACTTGGTCAGGGGGGACCAATGCCAGAAGAAAGGGGCTGTAAACCCCCTACTCCCTACCCCATGGCCACAGGGCATCTGGCAATAAGACTGGTATACATTGACCTCCCGTTCCCTGCATGAGGGCGGGGGGACTTCCCACGGCTTCTCCCCCCACGGCGGGGAGGGCATAAAGAATCATTTATATGCACGTGGAGACTCCTTTCTCATCTGGGGCTTTTCTGGAGGCTGGGAAATGTGGGGAGGTTTCTCTGCACAGGTTGCAAATCCCAAATGCAGCAATGGGTGCTGAGTTGGAGGTATAACTCCCACTTGCTGGTGAATAATTCACATTGGCTGCTAGGTGGCAGTGCTTAGAGGTATCTAAGGGGTGGACCTGCCACCTGCAAGTTGTGTCATTTAGAAAAATATCTCTCAGCTGTGGTTTCGCTGTCTACTTCACAGAGTTGGAATGAGGATAAACAAGGGATGGGTTGAATGCCATTGCAAAGAAAATTGGTAATGGTATAAAAAGATTTCTAGACTAGTTGATGGTCCACTTATTTCAAGCAGTAGCTGGTATAACAACTTCCAAAATATGTTTTTTATTCGGAGTTCAACAGAGCCTTGGAATTTTGTGTTGAGTGATGTAATAGATATGGAAATATGAGAGGAAATGTACATTGTAAATGTGAAGGATGGTGGTTACTTGCAAGAATGAGAGTTCTTCTGCCCTCCTAAACATCAGGGCCTGGGGGATGAAGGAAGGCTGGAGCCATTATTCTTGCTCTGGGAATTGTCTGCGTTCTATTAGGCCTTTCTAGGTACTGTGCTTACCCAGAGAAATGGCAAGAAGTGAATTTAGACTCATTTGGAGTGAGACAGAGGAATTCCCAGTGTAAGCTGCTCCCATGGAAGTTCAGGGTCACAGGCCTGATCCTGATGTGCCCTAACTATAGGTATTAACTGAAAGGTATTGTGCTTGGAGGCAGCAGCACAGAGGGCTGTTGTTGATAGAGAAAAGGTTTGGGAAGGACTGGTTAAAATGTGGGTCAGCCTGAAGCCTAGTCCGTTTCTCCTGAGGCCTTGGAGATGTGTATTATATGAATTATGGTGTCTTCTAAGTGAATTATTCATCAGCAATTAATATAATTACTTTAGACATTGCTAAAGTCAGATCCAGAGGCCTTTCCTATTTTTGGGCCTTCTCTCAGGGAAGGTTCTGGTCTCCCTCCTTCCTGTGGACGTTTTGGAGAAAATGTTTCTCTATCGTTGTTATTTGACATGGAGTTGGCCTCTGACTCACGGCGACCATGCATAACAGTGCAAAATACTGCCTGGTCCTGTGTGCCATCCCCATGATCAGTTGCGGATTAGATCATTGTGATCCATAGAGTTTTCATTGGCTGATTTTCAGAAGTAGATTGCCAGGCTTTTCTTCCTAGTCCGTCTTAGTTTGGGAGCTCTGCTAAAACCTGTTCAGCATCATAGCAACATGCAAGCCTCCACTGACAGACTGGTGGTGGTTGTGCATGAGGTGTATTAGCTGGGAATCGAACCTGGGTCTCCTGCATGGAAGGCGAGAATTCCACCACTGAACCGCCAATGCCCCATGTTTCTCTATTAAGGGCCCGCGTATCTCCCAGGAAGTCATGATCCCCTACCCTTCTCCAAAAGGGGCCTTTGCCGCTGTCCATGGTGCTGGCTCCAGACTTGCCTGGAAGTGTAGGAACCAAAGCGGAACTAGGCTCCCAGTCAACTGGAAATATTGAAGTATATTCACTTTCAGAGCCCTGGTGGTGCAGTGGTTAAGAGCTCGGCGGCTAACCAAAAGGCCAGCAGTTCAAATTTAACAGCTACTCCTGGAAAACCATATGGGACAGTTCTACTCTGTCCTATAGGGTCGCAATGAGTTAGAATAGACTGGATGGCAATGGGTTATCCACTTCCATTCTATGAGGCTGAGCCTTCCATCTTTTCATGAGAAATTGTTTCCCCGAGGAGATAATTCTCCACCAGGGGAGCCAGAAGGGCCGGACTTTACTGAATTGCCACTGGTGGGAACTGGTGGGAATCAGAAGGGAGATAGCAAATTAGAGTGACTACCAGTACTTATACTGGCAGATGGGGGCTCAGGTAGATACAAATACATGTGAGGATTCCTTTGCCAAGCCTGGGCTGTCCCCTAGTGATGGCCCCATATGGAAACTTAGATGTACCCAAGAACATAGACACACGCGAGCGCACAAACACAAACACACTGCCTCCACTTCTACCCTGGGTCCTAAAACCAGGCCAAGTGAGACAATATATCTCCCACACCCAGCACCAGTAGAGGTCTTGGTATGGAAGTTGAGGCCAGCAATCAGCATGGTCCCCTCTCCTTTTTCCAACTTAGAGATCCTTATCCAGGAAAGGGGCCATAGGAACTGCTGCCCTCCCCAAGTGAGCAATCGTACTTGCCCAATGGGAAGTGTGGGTGGGCAGAGTCCTCACTACTGCTTCCAGCGAGAAGGCTCTGAGAGCAGGCTGGGCTTTTAATCTTCCTCAAAACTCAAATCTGCTAAAAATTAGGTCACTTAGGTTCAAGTCAAGCGTAGTGATAGGGGAGTTGAGGTGGACACTGAGCATACAGTAGAGAAGGAGCTGAGAACAGGGGCAGTGAATGTACACAAGCCTTGGTCTCTGCACTAGGCTTTGGGTATGCCCTGCATCTGGAGATCTTACATAAATAGATACCCCCAGAAAACCTGGGTGGGTAATGGAGTTTCTATGATCAGGGAACCATGGCTAGGGCAAGGGGCTGAGGTGATGGGGAGGAGGAGGAAGTGTGAAATGAAGTCTGCATCTACACCTAGCTAATTGGAATAGGGAAGAGCAGGAGGAAAGGGGCAAGTCCTGACAAAGGGAGAGTAATCTGGGATACAGATGGAGCTTCGAGGAGAGTGCTGAGAGATTTATTTGGGTGGAAGATGAGTTAATGTGTATACATCACGAGGGGAGAACTGTGTCCAGCCTCTGTGGGGGGCCAGAGAATGCTGACTCAGAGAAACAGAGGCTCCCTCTGGCCACCCCCTCATCCTGCCTCAGTGCCCCGGGGCTTCTGCCACCCCCACACTCTGCTTTCACCTGTCTGACTCCACTTCTCTTCTTGTATCTCTTTCAGTAAAGGAAATTATCTTTGAGCATCTTTTCCAGAGAGGGCAGAGTGACCAGTCTAGGACATTCTTGGGTCCTGGCAGTCCAGGTTCCAAATGTACTTCCCCTACCAAAGAACCAGCCGCCTCTGCCCATCTCGGCAAATTCCCAGCTCCCTGACCCATTTCTACAGCCCACCCCCCACCCGCCCCAAATCTCTTACTGCCAACCAGACTTGGCTGTCCTCTCTACAGACAGAGTATGTCAGGTTTGTGATGCAAGGCACTCTCCCAGGCAACCAGACCTCCCATTGTTATAGGGGTCACTCCCAGGACCTGATAAATCAAGGTGGGGGATAGGGGTCGGAGTCTTGCCTCCAGGTCTTCTAGGAAGTGAGAGTGGGAGAATAAGTCAAAAGTCAAAGATGGAACGTTTGATTTTTTAATTTCAAAACTATGAATATTTTTCAATTTCAATATATAAAGAAACGTAGAGGCCTGGGCAGGGACAGACCCAATGATGTCTCTGCCTGGGGACTAAGTATCAGGACAAACCTACCTAAGAGTGACCAGAGAGCCAAAGAAAGTTTTAAAAATCGTAAACCAGGCAGACCCACCTTCCCAGGGGCAAGATGAAGGCGGGGGGGTTAGACGGAGCCAGGTAGGCTGCTTATCCCTTTTGCCACATGGTCCGAGTCAATCTGACAACGTGTATGGTGTCACCTAGTTAGAGATAGACCCTAACAGGATATAAAGAGCGAATAAGGCCTTATCCTTCCCATCAGTGGGCTCACGTGCAAAGTGGGAAGACCAGCCAGGTGCAGACCAGATGCTCATGCTGTGATAAATGCTTAGCCAGCAGCATCCATAAACCACTGTGAAAGTCCCAAAATGGCAGTGATTGAATCCTTCCTCAGGTCACCCAGCATTATTAGTTAAGATCTGAGTTGACCCTTGAAGGATGCATATGATATGACCAGGAGCAGGGCTGAGTAGGCAGAGGCAACATGGTTTTCTCAGGGCCTGCTGGTACGGGCCAAGTGCATACTTCCCACCTAGGTCAGGGCAGCCTCAAGCACTTAGCTATGGTCATTCTAACCAGTTTGGTCAGATAGACAGGCCTCAGGAGGAAGACACATCTCTTGGTCTTGTGCCTAATAAGTCATGTGATCAGGGGTGATGATGACAGCCTGCGTCCACAGTGCTATCTGTCCACAAACTGTAGGTTGATGCTCCTCTCGGGTACCAGGACGGTCCGGGTCATGGGTCTGATTGGGGCAGCACCTGGCTCAGGCTGCACCTCAAAGTGGGTCAAGATCTGGAAAGGGGGGAAGAAGGCTATCACTACGGGAGGGTTCTGTAATAGTGGGCTCAATTGGTAAAGGGCATTAGTTAGTGTTACGATGGTCAGTGTCGGGGTGGCACCGGTGGGGGAATTTCTGGTTAATGAGAGTAAGGAATTATGGTGGAAAGAAAGAAAGTCCAAATCCCCTTGCTCACTCTCCAGGCCTATAATGGGATTGCCATATTTCTGAGAATTAGGTCTACCAAGTTTTATGTTTTTCTATGCTTGTTAGAGAAGAAGAGCTCACAGTTTTAGAAGGTTGAGGTCTACCATCTGGGGAAGTTATAAGGTCTAGATCACTCACCTGAGCTAAAGCCATTTGCAGCTCGAGCTCTGCCAGGCGTCTCCCCATGCAGCTGCGCTTGCCAAAGCCAAAGGGGAGAGATGCAAATGGGTGGGGGGCTGGACCCTCCCCCAGCCAGCGAGCTGGACGAAAAGAATTTGGCTCTGGGAACTGGGCAGGGTCACGAGAAGTGGCATAGTGGCACAGAGTGACCAGTGTCTGGTGAGAGAGGAACACAAACTTGTCAGTTTGGGCCTAGGAATGTGGGGGAGGGACATAGGTGGGGGGGCGGGAGAGGACATATTGACTAGGACAAAGGCAAGCCCTGGTCAGCAGTGGGGAAATTTTCTGGTGCCACTTTTGGAATGATTTATCCACTGCCCCATTATATCCTACAGAAAGGCATTCAGGCCAAGTGGAGTGTTTGAAGGGCTTGTGGGGAGTTGAGAACAGGGCTGAGGCCCAAGCTAGTGAGGGATGGGCTCAGCAAAAGGGGCTCACAGGCTCTACTCACATTTTTTGGGATAATGTAGTCACCTACATGAATGTCTTTGTCTGGGACACGGGAATTTCCAGGTACCACAGGGTATAGCCTAGGTTTCAGAGCACAAGAGAGAGACAGCAAGGTGAGGCTGGGTGCTCCTTCCTATCTTCCCCAACGTTCAAGCCCATTTTTGGTCAGGAGTACCATTTTTCTCTGCTCTCTCTCCCTATTCTGTCCACCATCTGCTTCCCTAGCCCTTGCCTGTCATTTTCTCTAGCGCCTTCTCTCCTTCCCCCTCACCTCAGCACCTCCTTGACCACAGACTTCAGCAGGGGCAGCTGGGACAGAGTAGTGGCTGGGGGCTGGGCACAGGAGCTGGGGCCCAGGGCAGCCGTGATCTCGGAGTGGAGTGCCCTTTGGACTTCCCGGTGCCGAGACAGCTCATACAGAGCCCACGAGAGAGTGTTGGACACCTGAGGGGACAGGTAAGAGGTAAGAGGTCAGAGGTGTTGGATGTGGGGATCCAGTGTAGGAGGCAGCATATGGGGGCAGTCTGGGGCAAAGCAGGTGCTAAGCCAAGTTTGTCTAAAAGGCCACTATGGGTCCTGTGGCTGGGGAGGCTAAACTCTGGAAGTAGGGTCATAGCCTAGAGAGAGACCCTCACAGTGTCCACTCCGGCCAGTAGCAGTTCTGTCACATTCCCCAGGATGGACGGGGCAGGCAGTTTTTCTCGTAACAGGAAGTAGGTCAGATGTGCCCCAGGTCCTGTGTCTCCCTCAGGCTTTCCCTGGGTCCTCATGGCCACCTCGGCCTCTCGCCGTTCCACGTGCTGCTGAGCTGCGTGGGGGAAACGGCACAGTGATGCCTCACCACTCCTGGGCAGCCCTCTGGCCCGCAGCCCCACCTTGTTTCTGTGCCTTACCAAATGCAAACATCTGGTCCCAGTCACGGCAGAGGCGACCCCAAGGTCCAGGTACTAGGCGGTGCAGCCAGTTCGGCATCGCCATAGCTAGCAGCGTGGACACGAACACAGAGCCCACCGCGCGGATGAATGTCTCTGTGTCCGGCGGCACTTCGGCCTCGAGACAGCCCAGGCGCGAACCCAGCAGCACCGCGGCTATGCCTGGCCGGGAGGGGGCGCTGTCATGGCACTGGGAGCCCCGGGTCGGGTGCCTCCTATGCCGGCCCCTACTTCTGTCCCTGGTACTCACCTTCTAGTCCGAACTTGTAAAACTCTCCCGCCACGTCCCGAACCAGGGCGGGCGGCCCAGAGCCTTGTCCCCGCTGGCGCCGCAGTCGTCGCACAAGGTCACGGACCACGTTGTCCAGGGTCCCGGCGTAGCTGGCGGCCGCTTGAGGCCGAAGGAGAAGCGGGGCCAGGAGGCTGCGGAGCCTCTGCCATTCTTCGCCTTCCCTGTTGGGGGTGAGGAGAGAAGCGCCTCAGGGCGGGTGGGGTGTGTGGAGGCGGCCCGACCGGGCCGGCTGCCGTGGAAAAAGATGGCCAGGAGAGCGAAGCGGTTGTGTCCGCCCCCTCAGGGTACAGAAACTCGCCCTGCCTGCGCCCTGCCTTCCCTTCTCCCAGTCTCGTTACTCATTTCCTGCCCCAGAGGGGTCTGGGTTCCTCAGTAACCCGAGTCACAGAATCTTAAGTTCCACCTAGGTCCTGGTACTGAACCTCTTACCGGTTCCCCCAGTTCCTAGCATTCTGGTTTCACAGGTAAAGGAGTGGGGAAGCGGAGGCGACGGTGGTGCTCTACCCGAAATTGAGTGAAACAGACTGGGGTGGGAACCCCTAGATGCCAGAATGTTGGGGAAAAGGGCCGACCTCCCTTCACGCCTCCAGACAGACTTCCTCGGGACCTGCCGCAGGAGAGGGGTGCAGCGAGGACTCACGCGGTGAGCAGTCCGCAAGCCCGCTGCCGACGGCGCCGGTGCTCGGTCCAGGGCGAGAAGCTGCAGCGCTCTGGCCGGGGCCCCTCCTGTCGCAGCAGCTGCTCGATAAGCGCAGGAGCGGCCACGTACACCGTGCGCACCATCCCGAAACTGGCCAACCACACGGGACCGAAGCGCGCGGCGCCCTGCACCTGGGAGAACGGGCGGAGTGGACACTAGAGACCTGGGCCGGGGACCCCCAGCTTTTAACCCGTGCCAAGGCCAAAGCGATTGGCTGGCTTTGAAAGAGGAGCTTATGCTCCTCCTCTAGCGCCCAGCTCAAGTCAGCTCTTGATGCTCCAAACACCACCTTTCCATCCCTAGGAAGTTTCCGTGATGAGCAAAACGGAGGGACTCTGCGCAAAGCAGGCATTCAGGAAGACTCTTTGGTTATCAGGCCGAGCCAAAGCAGAGAAGTCGTTAAGGGTTTCCCACCTGGACTGTCCCTCTCAGGCGGTGCCCCCACTGAGTGAGCAGAAAAGCCTGTACCTTTAAGCAGAAAACACCTAGCGCGCGCGGAGGGGACCGCGCTCTTCCAGCTCCCACGGACTGGTCCTGGGCTTGCAAGGCCTCCAGGCAGCCGCCGTGAGAAGGCGCTTTTTGAGCGCACTCCTCTGCTGGGTTTCGGAACAGACTCGGCACAATTCCAGCCATAGCCCCCAGCCCCAACTTGCCTTTTCCATAATTCACGGGCGCCTTTCCTCACTGGCCCTGCCTCCTATGTTCTGCACTAGAATCTTTTCTGAAGCTGTCAAAGCCAATTTCCCCAGTTCTTAGTCCCCCGGAGTCCCTTCCCCCCTACCTGCAGCTCGTGTAGCCGAGACAGCCCCCCCTTGCAGAAGAGTTCGGCCAGAAAGCCGGGCGTGGAGGGGCCTGGGATGTCCGCCAAGCTCCGGGGGGCTGAACAGGCGCCTCTGGAGCCCGGTGAGGCGCCCAGCTTGGGGGCCCAGCGAACGCGATGAAACACCCTAGCGCTGAACTTGAGGGTCAGGGTCATGGTCTGGTTCAGGAAGCCCGCGAAAGAGGGCGCTTCTCCGGAGCATCTTGCCTGCTTCGCCGAATCTCTATTTAATCCTTGGGCGAGGAGGCGGCGACGCCCCCTCTCCGAACTCTTCGGCCAATCCCTTCTCAGTAGTGGTCGATGCGGGGGATTAGCAGCCAGCGGGTGCCTTCGCAGTAACGGTAGGCGGGGCTGGGGCTGCCTTTGCAACTCCCTTGATCTCGTGTTGTACCCTCCTGGGAGGGTGGCCTAGTCCAGCAGCCTAAAGGTCCTTTCCAGGGAAAGGCTAGTTGGAACTGACTAGAGGGCAAATGGTCTGGTTCTGGGCAGCCGAACTACATTAGTTAGCCCCTGGTATTCCCACCACTTCCCCAGGGAGCCGGGCCCCTTAGGCCTATCTTCAGGAATTCCCCATCCTCCAGTTCCTCCGGGAGGGGAAGCAGGAAGAGGCACAGCTATAAAGGTCCCCAAATTCTTGGCTCATTTGAGATGCACCTTCTGCACACGGTGAGCGTAAGTTTTCCTTCACTAGCTAATCTCTCCTCTCCTTTACAGGTTGGGCAATTGGCTGGGTGTGTTAACGGGTTAAATTGGCTCCAGAAGCCTTCATCTTTGTTGCGGGGCGCGGGGCGGGGGAGGGTGGGTCTGTGGTCAAAATATTTCATCCTTCCAGCCATGGGAATTTCGGGCGTGAGGAGCAGAAATGAAAGAGCTTTTTACAAATTAGAAAAATTCACATAATCTCTCTGGGCCTCTGGACCGAGCAAGGGCTGAGTGCTCAGAATCCTCACCTGACTCAGTCCTCTCTGGGAGGTGGGGCTGGGAGGACTTTCTGGTCGGCAGCCCCCTTCTACTTTTAGCCTCAGAATCCTCCTCAGTTTAGCTCACTGCTCCTCACTCTCCCACTCCCCGCCC
>NW_004444005.1:1300226-1368376 GCF_000243295.1 Trichechus manatus latirostris | reverse complement strand
CCCCCACCAGGCTCTGTGCCAGTCAGTCAGCTCTGAAATCGAAGGTCAACATGAAGGAGAGGGTCTCCACCCCCATACTATCCAGGGATTCTCCGGAGACAGCAACTAGAGACAGCAGATTCCCCAGGTTCAGTCTTAGGCAGGGAGAGAATGGGAGGATGGGAGAAGGCACGTGATACACACTCCAGCCTTTCCCGAGAAATAACAGCAGCATGGGCGTGTGCACACGTATACACATTACCCCCAGGACTGCAAAGTAAACACGAGTGGACAGGTGATTTGAGCCCAGAAGGCAGTTTAGATGTACAGTAGAGCACTGTGTTCTTCACTCCAGCTGAGAAGAAATCTCAGAAGGGAGGGCTAAGGGGGAGCAAGAAGCCACACCTTCCAACACCCCCTCTGGTCCAAGGTCCTCGGACCTTCCTTGTTAGCGTCTTTTGCTTTCTACTCGCGATGAAGGGGCAAGAAGGTGAGAGGAGTTGGGGTGGTTGTGAACACCAGGGTTTTGCCTTGGCCAGTTCCTCAATCTCGTTGAAAGATTGCTTCCTCTCAACCCTGGCAGTCTCGGCTGGGAAGACCCAGGGGGCCTGATCTTCTTTTTGGCCCCTGAAGAAGGGGTCTAGCTAAAGCAGGGTAAGCTGTCAGTGACCAGGTAGCGTGGGATTGGGGGTCACTGCCTGGAGAGTGGGATCCTGTATTCTTCGGAAGATGGCTGGGAAATTCTTCCCTCCATTGCGTAGAACTTTCTTTCCCTCTTCAGTTGAAGTGCCCAGGTGTCCCACAATGGGGTCTTCACTCTGGGACAAGAAAGGGTCCAGATAAGTCCTTGCCTGTTTCAGATTCCCCCCTGGCTTCTAGACTCCCATCTCATCCTCTTGGCACTGAGCTGGGTTCAAAGGATACAGGAACCATTCTAGAAAGTCCTGCATTTTCGTCAATTCCCACAGGCCGCCTACTTACCAGCTCCTCCAGAGGCACACGCTCAAACAGAGGGTGCCCTTCAAAATGGGTGCACATCCAGTCATGTAGCTCCAGCACATCGGTTATGGTATATACCAGCCCCTGTATAAGCAAAGTCGGACTAGACGGGGGCTGCATGCATTTCAGCACTGAGATGATAGGAGTGGTGGCATGAGACCCTAAACCCACCCTCATTTGATTCTCAAGGAGGGCCCCTGAACAGACCACTCATCTGACCCTCCCTCCCACTCCCAACTCACCCCAACTCTCAGCACATAGGCATATTCTGCCAGTAGTGTGGGACTGATGATTCGCCACTTGTGCTTCGTCCGCTTGAAATGTGGGTCCGGAAAGAGGAAGAACATCTTCGTCAGCTGTGAGACAGACAGTGCACATACAGGATGATAAGGGCCTGGCCTCCACACCCCTGTCTGCCTACCAGCCTAACCCAGCAGGGCCCCTCCCCACCTGGCCCTTTCGGAAGAAGTTAGGAAGATGCTTCATGGCATTACTACGGAGACAGGCGATGTTCTGGAAGCCACCTCCGGGAGCTGCGCGTAGGGCCCGAATACGATCTTGTACATAGTCCGAAACCTTCACCCGAATCTCGAGGCCCAGAATCAGTGTGTTTGGGAACAGCGGTGACAGTTCCACTAGACACAGAAAGAGGAATGGAATCATCAACCGAGACTTGTAGGAAGTGCAAAGGGGTCAACACAAGAAAGGAAGCCTCAATCTTTAACAACCAAAGCCAGGAATGGCCAGTGGGAACAGGGAGCTACATACAGTAAAAGCTGTGAAAGCCAGAACCTGTGTAAGGAAGAAACCTGTCAGAGAAGGAAAACTCAAATATTTTCCAGGTTTCACTGTATATAAATGGCTCTGTGTTAGAGGAGAGAACTGAGGGAGATACAGAAATTGTCACCAGAACTGGAAATGGGGGTGGGGGTGGGGGCTAGGAATACATGTTTATTTACGAGTACTTTAAAGTTTTCATACGTTGTCTCATTTAAGCCTTATAACACGTGGTAAAATGTAAAGATGAGGAAACTCAGGGTGAGAAACGCCCAAGGTCATAGAACTAAGAAGGGTTAGAACTGGAACTTGAACCAAGGTTTTCTGATTCAAATACCATACTCTTCCTTTCTGTCATACACTTATCTGTATGGGAAGATCTAAAAATAGGGAGCTGATCCTGCATGCATGGCTGGGACAATACCGACAACACGAGACAATACAAGAGGGACCTGAAAACACACGAGAGGAGTGGAAGGCATGAGTTCTGGTAAGGGTGGGGGTGGGGGGTGGTAGAATCCCTGAGAAAGACAGTTCAGGATCACTGGCCACAGTGACTAATCTCTGATGCGTGTGCTGACCAGCTCACTGAACCCAGCACCTAGCAGGTGAAACGGCTTATGAAGGAATTGGGGCCAGGGGTGGGGCCAGACAGGACAACCCAGGTTCTAAGAGGTATTTGAGGCAGCCTGCTCCTTTCTCCAGGGCAAAGTCCACAGACCCAGAGTAGAGGGAAGGTAGAGGCTCTCCACACTGATGTCCCGGCGCCAGAGTCTGGTCCGAAGGGGGAAAGGCCAACTGTGGGCCCCACCAAACCTGCTGAAGTCGCAGAACCTAGGCCGTTGCCTCTCCTTGCCCCAAAGAAAGTGTCAAGAGCGTTACCTAACAGGCCACCATAGCCACAGCCTATGTCTGCAAACTCCACTTGGGCCTGAGGTCTTTCCTCTTTCTTATCCTTTAGGTCATCATGGCTCTGATTTTGGGTCAGTGGGGCGAAGAACTCTGGGTATAACTCAGACCAGTCCATCTCCTCTGGCTTCACAGGGCTATTGGAGAGAAGACGTGAGAGATGTGAGAAGGTCGGTCATACAATGCAGAAGTGGTGCTGTGTGTGTGTGGGAGGGGAAGTGGGGGTGGGAGGTGGGTGGGAGGAGGGTTTCTCAAAAATTCTGTAACAGTGGGCTCTGTGGTCTCTAGGGAACAAACTGGAAACCACTCTTAAACCTCAGTGTCAATCACAGGCCCATCATGAGGTCCATGATTGCTGACCTGCCCATCTCCATCTTCTAGGGGTTGATGTGAGTCTGGCCGGGGCAGAAATTTGTTCCCCTTCTCCCAGAGACTGGCTGCCTAAGTCTCGGGGACCCTACTTTATAAATTCTGTGGGTTAGAGAGGGAGTAAGGTGTGGGCGGGACTGCGTGTGTGTGTCTTTTTATTGAATCCAACAAACGAAACCGAAAGATGGAAACGGCATAGTGGCTTTTTCACTTTGGTCTCAAGCAATAATCTCTTTCTCTTCCTATACTTGCAGCGCTACACAGATTTCTTCCAGAACGCCACGCCCACTCCCAACCAGTCAACTCCGCCCTCTGTCCCACCTCCCGGACCCACCCCTAACAACACAGACGTCACCTAGATGATTCTCCCAGGTTTATCCGAAATCCACCCCACCGTCCCTGGATAACTGGTCTCTCGTCCCTTTACGCTGGACTGAGCTGCTCTGGGTTGTTTCGAGAATTTCGCCTTCCTCTCTCCCGCCCCTGCTTCCTGTCCCGCTCACTCACTAGCGCAGTGTATGGTCCGCCATGGGGTTGGAGTGAGCACGTTGCCGGTAGTAGCGCTTCTGGGGCTGCGGGGCCTCTGCTCCGGCCGCGTTCCCAGTCTCTACTCCCGCCATGATCCGCAGTCCGGGGTTTCTCTACCGAACCCACGTGGAGACAGAGGCAAGAGGCGCACGATAATGACGCAGTCAGGCACGTTGTGAGCATACCCCGCCCCTTAAAGACCCAAGCGCGAATTCGGCTTGGCTAGGCTGGGAGGGGCGAGTAGAGAAGGGCGCCTCCGCGCCTTCAGTCTCTAACTGAGCTGGCAAGGCCAGCCCCAGGAACCCAACCTCTTTTTTTCCCTTAGCCTGCTTCTACTTGGGTCTGGGTTGCTATACTGGTTGCAGGCGCCTGTGCGCCCCACAGGTGAAAGGGGTCTGAGGACCCCGCCTCCTACCATGGAATTAATCCTTGCTCCTCTCCCCTCTCCCCCGGTCTCGGACCGGTCTGCCTGGGCTAACCCGCGTGGTCCGGCTTAGGTTCGGTTGGTTGCGCGCTGAGGACCCGGGCGGGGGAGAAAGTCAAACTGGAGGAAGGAGGGCAAACTCGGGGAGGCGGGCTCGGTGCCACTGGGACGCCGAGACGGCCCGCGGTCCCCACCCCCCGCCCCGCTGCAGATCCGGGATCCAAGCAAGGGACGTGGCGCCCGGGCACGCTCGGCCGGATGGCGGACCCGGGCCTAGAGCCGGAATCAGAGCCAGAATCGGTGTTCCCGCGGGAGGTCGGGCTCTTCGCGGACTCTTACTCGGAGAAAAGTCGGTTCTGCTTCTGTGGGCACGTGCTGAATATCACGCAAAACTTCGGGTCCCGCCTCGGAGTAGCAGCGAGCGTGTGGGACGCGGTGAGGAGTGGGGCTGCTCCGGGTGAGGGTCCCGGGCGGTCCGGACTCCGACTCTCCTAGCGGGAACCATCCCAGCGACAGTCCCCCCCGCCCCCTTTTTTTTCCTCTCTCTTTTCTCCCATAGGCTCTGAGCCTGTGCAGTTATTTCGAGAGTCAAAATGTGGATTTCCGAGGCAAGAAGGTGATCGAACTGGGCGCGGGGACGGGCATCGTGGGGATTCTGGCTGCGCTGCAGGGTGCGTGAACCGGCTTTGCGGCGGGAGGAGGTATTGGGGGGAGAAGGAATGTGGAGAAATTGTCACTTTGTGGATTCTTGGGGGAATGGGAATGGTTTTACCCCAGCCCGTTCCCTTCCTTTTAATAAACTTTTTTTTTTTCATGCCCATCTGTGTGCCAGGCAGCGTTGATTGGCTCTCGGAGGCGGTCGATTGATTTGGTGGCAGGAAATAAAATCGGCAGGCTTTAGTAGAAGGAATAGTGTCTGCTTTTTTGCTCTTTGGTTGTTTCATGGAGAATGCTGTTACTTAAAATCCTCTTAGCTTTGGACGTGATCTTTTGTTAAAATACATATATGGGGATACCTTGTAGGGGGAACAGCCAGAGAGACCAGCACTTATGACACCTCATGAGTCCTTTATAACTTCATTATGAATATGTTTTAGATTCTTTAGTTTTTGACTGCTTGGGAGAAGCAAGCTTATGGGTTTCCGAGGGTTCAGGAGTGTTTTGGGGGAGATGCGGGGTAGGAATCAGGCATGGGCGAGTTGGAGAAGAAAAACGTAAGGTAACAGTCTTCAGTTTTGTTAAGAACCAACAACTACAAAAGAAACAATTCCTTAATTTATAATCTAATGGGCAGACAAAACTCCATACCAGAAACAATCATTTAAACACACAGTCATCTTCCTAGGACAGCAAATTAACATATCCTTGTTCATAAGTAGGAAACCCTGGTGACATAGTGGTTAAGTGCAACGGCTGCTAATCAAAAGGTCAACAGTTCGAATCCACCAAGCGCTCCCTGGAAACTCTACAGGGCAATTCTACTCTGTCCTATAGGGTCACTATGAGTCGGAATCGACTTGACAGCAACGGGTTTGGTTTTTGTTCATAAGGAAAGAATTAGGTCACATTAAGGGAAGTCTTCCCAGAGGTGGGCATTCATTCTTCTATTCATTCAGCCAACATGTATTTTGTTGAGTCTCCTGTGTGCCAAGAATTATGTTAGGTATTAGGAATACAACAATGAGTAAGACAGATTGCCTTCCCCCAAATTGCTTAGGGTCTAGTGGGGGTGATGGGGGAAAATGTTACAGTACAAGAACTATGGTGAGGTACGTATAGGGAGTAGTGGATACTTTCTGACCATGTCTAACTTTGACTCTTTGGGACTCCCATCAAGGGGAAGCTCTGTCAGAAGAGAAGAAGGTGAACGATGTGAACACTGTGGGATCAGAGAGAAGGGAAGTGTCAACAGCAGTTTTTCCATGAGGGATGGGTGGATGAGAGGCAGGCAGTTATGCTAAAAGGGGAAGAAAAGGCCTGTAATATGGACAGGATTATCTACCTTCACTTGTTCCCAGACTGGCTTCTGTTCTGTCCCCTGTTCAGCTGCCAAGTCAGAAATCTGTGTCATCTGGTCTCTTGCTCTCTCCCCTTACACCGTGGCAATCAGCCAGTCCTATGGGTTATATGTCCTTAATACTTCCCCAGTTGTCCACTACTGTACCCACCAATTCTAGTTCAGGCCACTGCTGCCTCTTGCCTGGATTTTCACAAGAGCTTTCAAGCTTCCCCATGGGGAAGTCTGGCATGCCCGAACTAGATCTTGTGATCTTCCCCGCCAAAGCTGTTTCTCCCTTAGGTTTTGACGTCTCAGTGAATCCAGCCACCCTCCACCCGGTGGGAAACCTAGCCATCACCTTTGACACATCCTTTTTTCTCACCCTCATATTCGTTGTTCAAGTCCTATTGATTTTATCTCCTAAATATCTCTTGAATTTTCTCGTGTTTTCCTTTTTCACTGACAGCTCCCCAGTCCAAGCCACCACCATCAGTTGCTTGGACTGCTATACAGGCAGTCCCCAGGTTACGAATGTAAAGTCCTTAAGAAAGTTCAGCTCGTACTTAAGAATTGATAAATGGATGCCATAAAAGCTATTATATTAAAAATTTGAGTTAAATACATACAATGGTTTGAATAACAAACACTACTTTGTGATGCTCGTCTCATGAAAACATTGTGTGGTCTGAAGTATTTCTTAGGTGTTTTATATGCATAGAAAGGTAAACTATATACTATGTACTGAAACAGACATTTGAATAACTGACACTAAATAAGAACCATGTGTATCTGTTTCGACTTACCTACAAATTCGAATTAAAGACAGACTTAAGAATGGATCTTGTTCATAACCCCGGGACTGCCAGTAATTAGCCAAACTGGTCTTCCTGCCTCTACTCCTTGCCCCTGCCTAGGCCTCCATCCATTCCACGCGGCAGTCAGACTGATCGTTCCAAAATGCAACTGTAATCACATGTCTCCCCCGCTTCCAAATCTTCCAATGACTTCTCGATGCTTTCGGGATAAAATCAACACCATGAGCACGGTTCTGCCTCCGTCTCCAATCTCTTTCTGCCTCTCTCCCTCCCATGCTCCTTGTGCTCTAGCCACATTGCCCTCTGCTAGTTCCTCAAGGCTACTTTGGGATTTCCTTCTTGGGGGCTTCACACAGGCTGTACTCTGTCTGAAACCATTTCACCACCTGGTTAATGCATATTATATAAAGACTGAATTTTCTGCATATACATATGTCGTTGTTAGGTCCCATTGAGTCAATTTCAACTTGTAACAGCTCTACGTGACAGAGTAGAACTGCCCCCATAGGGTCTTCTATGCTGTAATCTTTACTGGAGCAGATCACCACGTCTTTCTTCCATGGAGCCTCTGGGTAGGTTTGAACTGCCAGCCAACCTTTCAGTTAGCAGTGGAGCACTTAACTGTTGTACCACCAGATATCTATATCTATGTATCTATCTGTGTATCTGTCTATGTATCTATGTATTTATCTACATATATATGCTGCAATTTCTCCTATCAGAAGAAATTCTTGATCCTATATTTCCTTCCAGTTACCACCCATTTCTCTGCTTCATGCTTCATGTTGCAAAAAACTCAAAAGAGTTAATACCTGCTGTCTCTGGTTCCTGTCTTCCTCTTTTCCTCAGTCCATTCCAGTCAGACTTGTGTCCCATCATACCCCTTCCACTCCAGCTGCTCTAGTCAAGGTTACTAAATGATTTCCCTGTTGTTAAATCTAGGGGTCAGTTATTAGCCCCTTACTTGGCTTTGCAGCATTTGACACTCCCTCCTCTTTGAAACACTTCCTTTGGCTTCCAGGGCACCACACTTCTGGTTTCTGCCTACCTTCCTGGTTCTCCGTTCCAGCCTCCTTTTTTGGTTCCTTTTCATCTTCACAACGAAAAGTCTGAGTGCCCCAGGCCTCAGGTACAGTCCTTTGACCCCTTCTGTTTTCTGTCTACACTCATTCCCAAGCAATCCCTATCATTTTATCGCTTCCTTTGCCTCTCTATGTTGACGACCCTATGAATCTCCCATTTCTATCTTCTGACTTGTTTGTGTAACCTACTCTGTATCTCCGTTTGCTTGTCTGATAGACATCTCAAACTTAACGTGTCCTGAAATGAACTCATGATGATCCTGTTTAAACCTGCTCCTCCTGCAGTCTTCCGCGTCTAAATGAATGGCAATTCTGTCTTCTAGTTGGTCAGGCCAAAAATCTTGGAGTCATTCTCAACTTCTCTCTCTCTCTCTCTAATATCTCATATCCAATCTGTCAGCAAATCCTTTTGGTTCTACTTGCAAAATATATTCAGGATCCAGCCATTTCTTAGCCATTGCTACTGCCCTGTTTCATGCTTCACCCTCGCACTTATGTCAAGAAATCTGGTGGCACAGTGGCTCAGTGCTGGGCTGCTAACTCAGAGGTTGGCAGTTCAGTGCTACCTAGTGGCTCCACGAGAGAAACATCTGGTGATCTGCTCCTGTAAAGATTACAGCCTAGAAAACCCTATGGGGAAATTCTACTCTGTCGCATGGGGTTGTGATGAGTTGAAATCGATTCAATGGCACCTAACAACAGCAACAACATAGCACTTATTACCATCTGATATAAAGTATATTTTTAAATTTTGTTTGTAATTGTCCATTACTGGCTACTAGATTGTAGACTGTAAGATCCGTAAGGGGAAGGATTCTTGTCTGCTTGCTTCACTGCTATATTCTCAGCACCTGGCATATCATAGGCATATAATAAACATTAATGAATGAATGAATGCTTAGTGCTTTTGCCTTCTCTTTCTATAATTGTTATCATGATTATGATTAAATAGTTACCTTTGCAGTACCTACTGTGTCTGCACCTGGAGAATAAAGCTCAAGGAAGGCTGAGGTTTTGTCTTGCTCACCACTGTATCCCCAGCACTTAGGAGGTGCTCAGTACATGTTTATTGGATGAATGAAGCTTTCTGAAATCCTAATCTGATCGTCTTTACCTGCTGTTCTACCCTAAAACCCATTGCCCTCAGGATCAAGTCTGAATGTCCTTAGCGTTTCATAATCACTCTCCTCTTTAATTTCATGTCTTGACACTTCTCTCTCTCTTGTGTATCTTTTAAAATTCAGCCTTCCTTGAATGCACATGCTGTCTCACCACAAGGCCTTTGTACTCGCTCTTCTGTGCATGGAAAGCTCACCTGACAAACTCCTGCTTGTCCTTCAGGGCTCAGCTTAGGTCACATCTTCTGGGAAGCTTTCCAGACTCGTGCAGGCTGGGCTTGTGTCAATGGAGCTGGGTGCACAGCCTGTCTCCAGCTTAGTCCTGCCCAGGCTTCTGCTGATGTCTGATTGTTGTGTGTTGGGCAGACAGGTTGAAGATTAGCTCAGTGGAATGTTGTTGTTGTAGAATGTGGAGTAATTAGAATGGCAGTGGGTGAGGTGAAGGTTAGTGCAACTAAAAGCCCAAATATAGACCTTGTGCTGTCAAGACATTATCCTCTAGGTCCTGAGGTCTCTGGACTTTCCAGGCAGGAGCCGAAGGCCCTTGGTTGGTCCCTCTGACTTGCATTTTCTCCTCCTTCCTCTCTCTCAGGGGGGAATGTTACCATCACTGACCTGCCCCTGGCCCTAGAACAGATCCAGGGCAACGTCCAGGCCAATGTGCCAGCTGGAGACCAGGCCCAGGTCCGCGCCTTGTCCTGGGGGATTGACCAGCATGTCTTTCCTGGAGACTATGACCTGGTGCTGGGGGCTGATATCGTTTACCTGGAGCCTACCTTCCCACTGCTGCTGGGAACCCTTCAACACCTGTGCGGGCCCCATGGTACCGTCTATCTGGCCTCCAAGATGAGACAGGAGCATGGGACAGAGAGCTTCTTTCAGCGCCTCCTTCCCCAGCATTTCCAGCTGGAGCTGGTCCAGCGGGATGAGGATGTGAATGTCAACATCTATAGGGCCAGGCCCAGGGAACCAAGACCTGCTTGATGTTACCTCCTCTGCTCCTCTGAACCTCTCGTCTTAATGAAGGAACTGCCATATCTCCAAAGCTGTATCTCCAGAGCCATACATGGAAAGACCCAAAAGGATGGATTTCCCTGCCCTCTCTCTCTTTCTTCCTCTTCTCTTTGTTCCCCCAGATATTCTTGGGCAGCTGCAGGGAGGTGCCTCCTTTCTAAAGTCCAAGACTCTAGCACTACTAGTCTTAGAGTACAAAGGAGGCTCCCACCTCCTGTTCTGACGGGAGAGTGGGATGGTGTTCACAGTTTTTAGGTGTGGGGAGGTAAATGGGATGTGAGATCAGTGGCTACAGATAGACTGATCACTTCCAGTCCTGCCATTGTCTATTTATACTGAATAGATTTTTTGCTAGATTCTATGGACGTTGTTAAAGGGAAAGAAATGAGCATTAAAGAGCTCCTCTGCATCTAAAGAACTCAGGTTTCTGCCTTGGGGCCCGAGAAGAAAGAAGCCTCAGACCATCCATTTGTTACTTCTAGAGATGGAGTCTGGCAGGAAGGCACCATGGCTCTGACTGGATCAAGCCCTCCCAGCACTGATGCTGGGGTTAGGCACAGAGCTCTCCTTTGGACTGTAGCTCCTTCATCCTTTTTGCAGTTGGAGCCCTAATCACAGAACATTATGCCGTGCAGAAGAGCATTGGACTGAGTATTAGATTCTTCTCATCTTTGATTTTTCTTTAGATTTCCAAGCCCCATCATTTCTTCCTTCCTAATGTGCTTTGCCTTCACCTCTCTTCTGTTCTCACTGCGGCCTTCTGGTTGGGCCAAATAGCCACCTCTAGACTACCTACCTCCCTTCTCTTCAAGCCGTTCTACAGACTTTTATGATCTTCCAAAATCGGCTGATTTGCTCTTGCTGTCCATAGAAGCAACAACAGGCTACTTTGCTTGGTACTCAGTCTATCCTCATGTAATTCCAGTACTACCCTTCTACTTCGTTTCCTACTCCTATATGTATTGGAACCTCTGGCCAGATTACAAAAGGTCTACTCTTTTTTCCCTAAATCCACACCAAGATTTCCTGACTTCTTCTTTTGTTCTTTATGATGATCTCATGCCTAAAAGGGCTATTTCTATCTGTCAAAATCTTCATTACGCTTCTTAGATCCTGTCACATGTCACCTCTTTCCTGAAAATAGTTTTTCCTGAGCCTCCTATTTGAATGTAATTTCTTTTTCCCTTGGAACCCTTAACTTTGTTCAGCCTACAGGATTTACCTTGTCTTTTGTGGTCATTTCTCTCTCCTTATAATCTCACTACTAGGTTACCTGTGAGGGGAGGGCTGTGATTTACTCATCTCTAATCCTGGTGGGCAGTTCGAACCCAGCCAGAGGTACCTGGGAGGACAGGCCTGGTGATCTGCTTTCAAAAGGTCACAGCCTTGAAAGCCCTATGGAGCAGTTCTACTCTGCACATGTGGGGTTGCCATGAGTCAGAATCAACTCAGCAGCAATTGACGACAACAATCCTCTGAAGCTGAGCACAGTTCCTGGCACACAGTAGGTGTTCAACAAGTATTTTGCTTATTCAACAAATATTTACTCTGTGTTTGTTGAAGAGATTCCACTCCTACCTCCCTAGGGGACCTCGGACAAATTTCTGAACATGCCTGCCTACCTCACAAGTTTATCCAGAATCATAAATGGATAATGGATAATAATATTGATAGTGGATACTAAGGAAATGGATAATGAATAATAATGATGAAGCACATTGGAAATAAAGAAACGAAAAGCATTACCTAAATGTCTGGCATTGTTATCATTTTGTGACAACTTTATCTCATGCCTTCCTCTGTTTTACCGGTGGTAAATTCCCTTTTGAAGTGTAGTCCAATAATAGGAGAGGCGACTGTGCCCTATCCGGCCGTTAGGTGGCGCCATCCTCGTTTGGAGAGGTTTGGCCCCGCTGACACGCCGTAGGCCTGTCGCTTCAGGTGCTCCCGCCTGCGCAGTGCGCGGCGTCCGGAGAGATGTTGCTGCTACGGTCACTACGCCTTTGCCTGGTCCCGCGGACCGGAAGCCGCCCGGTGAGGTGTCTTGGCCCTGGCACCGACTGTCGAGTCTGACCTCCCTTCCCTGCAGCTCTCTCGTGCGGCTGGAGCGCACCCTTCCTTCCTCCCGGCGCCAGTTCGACCCCATCCCATCCTTCCTCGGACGGCCTCTCTTTGCCGTCCATACCCCTTTCACCCATTTCCCGAGCCCCAGCCTCTCCTTAGATCCCCTTCCAGCGCGTAGGCTTCCCACCGCCTAGGGGTCTTCGTTGGTTCTCGCTTCTCATCCCTTTCTCTTGCCCTCTCCAGGCGGGGCCTCTTCTGCTTCAGCCACCCCAGCCATGGCCCACGTTTCACACTGGGCCCTGGCTTTATGCCTCGGCTTCCAGCAAGGAGCTCCTCATGAAGCTGCGGCGGAAGACGGGCTACTCTTTTGTGAACTGCAAGAAAGCTCTGGAGACTTGTGGTGGGGATCTCAAAGAGGTGTGTGTGGTGGAGGAGGTAGGGCGGGGTGCTAGGGCCCGACGACTTCACACTCTAGAGGACAGAAGTAAGGCCTGCTGCCGTCTAACCTGTAAGGGCAGAGCCCTAGATGGAGTTCTGGCTTAACTGACTGAACCTCAGTCTTTGTCTGATTTGACTCAGGATTCCAGGGTTAACAAACCCTAATCTGTGGAATTCCAGAACGCTTAATTGTGCTCATGAGGAATCTGTACATAGATCAAGAGGCAGTCATTTGAACAGAGCAAGGGGATACTGCATGGTTTAAAGTCAGGAAAGGTGTGTGTCAGAGTTGTATTCTTTCACCATACTTATTCAGTCTGTATGCTGAGCAAATAATCGAGAAACGACTATGAAGAAGAACGGGCATCAGGATTGGAGGAAGACTCATTAACAACCTGTGATATGCAGATGACCCAACCTTGCTCGCTGAAAGTGAAGAGGACTTGAAGCACTTACTGATGAAGATCAAAGACCACAGCCTTCAGTGTAGATTACGTCTCAACATAAAGACAACAAAAATCCTCACAACTGGACCAGTAAGCAACATCATGATAAACCAAGAAAAGATTGAAGTTGTCAAGGATTTCATTTTACTTGGATCCACGATCAACACCCATGGAAGCAGCAGTCAAGAAATCAGACGATGCGTTGCATTGGGCAGATCTGCTGCAAAAGACCTCTTTAAAGTGTTGAAAAGTAAAGATGTCACCTTGAAGACTGATGTGCACCTGACTCAAGCCATGGTGTTTTCAGTCGCCTCGTATGCATGCGAAAGCTGGATGATGAATAAGGGAGACCGAAGAAGAATTGACACCTTTGAATTGTGGTGTTGGCAAACAATATTGAATATACCATGGACTGCCAAAAGAACAAACAAATCTGTCTTGGAAGAAATACAACCAGAATGCTCCTTAGAAGCAAGGATGACGAGACTATGTCTCACATACTTTTGACATGTTATCAGGAGGAGGGTCATCAAAAAAGAGGAAGACCCTCAATGAGGTGGATCGACACAGTGGCTGCAACAGTGGCCTTAAGGATAACGATTGTGAGGATGGCACAGGACCAGGCAATGTTTTGTTCTGTTGTACTTGGGGTTGCTGTGAGTTGGAACCTACTCAGCGGCACCTAACGACAACAACAACATCCCATGCAAGATTTTCCTGCTCTTTCCTGCTACTTGGAGTGGAGAGGGCTTGTGTGAGCTTTAGAGTTAGAGACACCAGGTCTTAAATATGGTGCCCTCACATGAACCTTGTGACTTTAGACATCTTTCTTAATCTTTCAGAATCGCAGCATTCTTGTCTGTACAATGAAGATACTACTATCTGCCCCCTAGGGTTGTTGTGAAGATTAAATTTACCCAAAGCATCAGGTACGATGACTGGCATTTGCCATTTAGTGGTAGACTGCAACAAGTGATAGATTAGTTTCTATTATAGAATGTAGGAGAAGCAGAAAGAATCAGGGAACCTGAGCATATTTTAGAGCCTCATCCAGTTGTAAATTCTGTGATTTTGTCATCTGCCCCTTTTCTTTACAATCTGTAGGCAGAGAGTTGGCTCCACAAGCAGGCCCAGAAGGAGGGCTGGGACAAAGCTGTCAAACTCCATGGGAGGAAGACTAAGGAAGGCTTGATTGGGCTGCTGCAGGAAGGAAACACAACCGTGTTAGTAGAGGTGAGTTGTCAGAATTCTAGAGACCAGGAACAGCTGTCTTGAGGGTAAGGCTTTTGGGTAGACTTGGCATTCTAAAAGATGTCTGAGAATAGTAAAGGTAGTTAGAATTAAGCCTGTGAGACCTCAGTCGTTAGCTATGGATTCATTTAAGTAGAGAATCGCACAGGTATGTCGATGAGAAGAGGCCTAGCAGTCTAAAATATTACTCCTAACTGTGAATTTAGTGTAGCCTTACAGCTTGTCACTGATTGTTTATTGAAGCAGTTAGAGTTCAATGCTAGGAATTGTTTTGATTGCTTGATGGGTAGAGAGTAACTATTTTAGAGGAGGTTTAGGGCCATAATTGGTGAAGAATCACATATGATTAGAGAGAGAAGTGGATATGCACAAGCTGATAACAAGTGGTTTGGAGTTGGAGGTGGCTGAAGAATGAAGTAATTATGTCATACAGCCACAGGCAAGTGGTGAACTTATAGTGAGCCCTTCAGGGACGTTATGGAACTATCTTCTGAAGGTACAGGTCATTGTTGACTCATTGGCATAGCAGTAATCACTTCATTCAGTTTTTGGTCTCAAGTTAGAAGAAGAGTTATGGCTTTGAAATTCTAGAGTCATTTATTTCTGTTTTGTTGAGTCTGCAGCTTGTTTACCTCGGTTTGCTCTTAAGGCACTTTTGGAAACTGTCAGTAAACAGCTTATACAGCAGCATCAATCTTTTCCCACAGGTAAACTGTGAGACAGATTTTGTTTCCAGAAATTCAAAATTTCAACAGTTGGTCCAGCAAGTAGCTGTTGGAACCTTGCTACATTGTCAGAACCTAAAGGATCAACTCGCCACATACAGTAAAGTGAGCTTGGGGGTTTGTCTCTAACACGGTAAACTTGTGTCAGGTCTTTGTACTTGCTGTTCCTAATTTTTTTCAGGTATTCTCATGCCTCACTTCCCTTACTTCATTCATGTCTCTGCTTAAGTGTTACCTTCTATAAAAACAGCGTAGGGGCAGTGTCTGTCCTCTAACTTCACAAGGAGGAAGGAGAATCAAGATCAACAGCCCAAGGCTGATTCCTATGAGATGGGATTCAGACATGCCTCCCCTCTCTGCCATCTTTACCAATTCTGACACCAGCCATCCCTCCCATGGCACTCTCTGCTTCTCTGCTGGGTTTGATAATTCATTGCAGTGGCCATGCAGAGCTTATAGACCATACTCAAAATTATGGGGTTTATTAGGGAAGTAACATGTTACAGTTCAGGCTCAGGAACACTCAAGGATATAGTTCTTCCATCAGGACAGCCTGTTCCCAGCTGAGCTCACAGGCACACCCCTCCCTGGCCCTCATTCTCTGCCCAGAGGCACAGGCACTCAAGTTTTCTCGCTCCATAGGCCAGGAAGCCCACTGTGCCATCTCCCGCAGGCCTCTCCTGCTGGTCTCTTCTGCCGCTGCTTCTCACCGTCTTCAGGGTTACAGCTCGCTCGCTCTCTGGGTCTCTTGCTTCCAGGAGCTTCCCAGCGCAGGGATCCCAGGTCCAAACTACATGCTGGCTCCTGGCTGTTCTTCCTTGGTGGTGCTGGGATTCTTCTCCTTCCCAACTCTGGGAAATGGGGTGGCTCATTTCAAACCCGTGGTGTGGCAAAACTGACCAATCCTTTTGGTTGGGCATAGTTACCTCGTCACACAGTCTCGCCTAGTGACTTGGGTGGGAGTTCAAGACTATGGCTAGAAAGGCCCCACAGAATCAGTCTATGGCACTGACCTCCTCAGAGAGAAATGCCCGTTTTCCTGTTGCTGTATTCCTTTAGTCTTTATTCTTTCTTTTATTATAGAGCTTATCTGTTGTATATTTATTCATTTGTATATTATTTGTCTTCCTCAATAGAATGTAAGCTTCATGAGATCAATTTGTCCTCATCACTGTATCTCTAGTGAAAGAGGACTGGGCCCAGCACTTAGTTGGGGTTCAGTAAATCTTTGTTAATGAGTGAATAAATGCCAGTCGGGTGGAGTCAGCCAAATCAGGTGAAGCCATCTGAGGCTTTATGTTCAGAAATCTGGAATGGCCCGACCAAAGGGCTTCTAAATAGATTGGAGAAGACACAATTCAGGAGAATAAGCATTGCCCGTAGAAGAACCAGAGAAGGAATTGTATCAGTCTGCCTTTGGTTCAGCCGTGTTGTCAAGGCAAAAATGAAACTATGACTCACAATAATTTTTTTTGTTTATTACCACCTCCTTTCTCCTATTTATCTTTCTTTTGAAATCTCTTGGTAAATGTAATTATTACTGCATTAAGTAGTCATATTAAATGGAAACTGTGATGACATTATTTTCTAGAATGGTACTGAGCAGATGACTAAACATTCTAGTCTTGGCTTTGCCAGTAACTCTGTGTGTAACCTTGGCCATTCACTTACCGACCATCCTTTTCGGGGTCTCTGTTTCATTATCTGCAACAAGGGGCTTGGGTTTAGATACTCAAGTCTTTTTCAGTTGTCCCCCCCCCGCCCCGGCCCCGCACTTCGTTCTTTAGTTTGAAATTTCTTAACTTTCATTTTGAAAAATTTCAAATTTATAGAAAAGTTGCCATAATCCTACAATAAATCCCACTGGACTCTTTTTGTAGAGTCATTGTTAACATTTGAATGCTCAGATTATCCCTGGATTTGGCCACGGGGAGCCTGTTCAAGCTGACTGATGTCCTTCTGATATGTTCTCATCATTTTCTGAACATTTCCTAACTTTCTGACATAAAGATACTCTGGGTTTTTGTTGTACTTTCCTTGCCCCCGCCATGGGATTGGCCACTTTTCTAAGGAATGGTAGTGGGGGAATGGTATTAGAAACCAAGGTCTGGGTTACTGAGATTGCTTTGCTTCTTTGCTCTTTCAGCAGATGGGGGTGGGGGGGATGGTGTGTGTGCGTGCGTGCGTGCGTGCGTGTGTGTGCACGCGTTTTAGTTCCAGTCCAGCGCTACAGTGTTCTTCCTTCCCTTCTCCCTTTCTGTGTTTGTATCTTTCTTCTGCCTTGTTGAGAAGTCTGGCTCCTAGCAACTTCAATATGTTTAGTTACTTACTCAGTGTTACAACTATGCACAAAATTGTTTCACAGTTGCTACACCTGACCACCGAAATAACAAACTTACCAACTGGAAGATTTCTTTCTAGTTCTTTTTGTCTTTATATTGAAGGTATGTGGTCAAAGGACTCTGTTGAAAGTTACTTGGTTTAGTGTTTCCCTTCTATGAGGTTATGTTATTTATTTGAAATACATTAGTGCTTGTTTAGTCAATTATAGTTTTTCCTTCAATTCCTTGACATATTTTTCTAATATGTCAAACATGAACAAGTTCCAAAAGTTAAAACTATTAAAAAGGTATACTCACAGATGTTTTTCTTCTTCCTCTTCTCTTCCTTGTACTCCATTCCCATCCAGTCCTGTAGATCACCAGTTTCATTGGTTCCTAGTTACGCTGTCAGTGTTTCTTTTTATAAGAGTAACTATACACACACACAAACACACACACACACAAATACTTCTTATACAAATGGACGCCTAGTATGTGTATGCTCTTTTATTTTCCTTATTTCCTTTAAGAATATATTCTGGAAATACTCCATAGCATTTCATAGAGATCTTCCTCTTTCTTTTTCAGTTCATAGTGCTCCATTGTGTGGGTATGCCATAATTTATTCAACCAGTCTCCTCTTCTGTTTGGGCATTTACGTTGTTTTCCAATATTTTACAGTTGGAAGTAATACCTCTGTAAATGACTTTGTTCTTATGTACTTTTATTTGTTGCAAGTGTGTCTTCAGGGTCCTAGAAATGAGATTGCAGAGTCAAAGTATGATTGTATATGTGGTTTTGTTAGATATCGTCCAATTCCCCTCCACTGAGTTTGCACCATTTTGCGTTCCCACCAATGCTCTACCAACCTTCTAGCTTTAATATTGTGTGATTGTATGAAAATATCGTTCCTGATTTCTAGGAAATTGCATTCTAAGAAGTTAGACTGAAGGATGGAAGTGGAATGGAATTGGGGGTGGTTCAGTGGTAGAATACATATTTGTAAAAATGGACCTGTATCAATTTTAAACATCCTTGGTTTAATGAAAATTTCATGTATTTATACTTAGTCATCTTAAATCATTTTCTGAGAAATGGTGGCTATTTTTTCCTGGTATCTTGATAATTTGAGTAGTGCAGAACTGGTTCATGTCTGTTTTCTTTGTCTGTGCACTCAGGGCTTCCTGAATTCTACGGAGCTCTCTGAACTTCGAGCTGGGCCTGACAGAGAAGGCTCTCTCAAGGATCAGTTGGCCCTAGCAATTGGTGAGTATTTGTAAGGATTTTGAAAACTGGAAATTAAAGACTGGATCTCTTGGTGTTCCTCCAAATCTAGATCAAGAACTATAAGCTCTTATGCCTGTAAGAATCAGACAGTATAAAACTGAGAAGCAGGCTGTGTGTTAGATGCTAGGGAGCAGTGGATGCCCTGAAGAACTCATGCTGTGCTGAAGGAGTCAGCCAATATCAAGCCCTAGTTAATTGTTGTCTTGGGGGAAATGCGTCCTGGTGTTGTCAGAATTTCTAAATTCCTTCAAAAAATTTAGATTTGTATGCAGAAATCTCCCAGTTTTTAGCTGTTGCAACTAAAACTTATTTTCAACTCTGTGCAGGCCAGCACTGGGCTGGCCAAACAAAGTGTATCTTTAGCCAGAGGTGCAGAGATGGCCCTCTGACTTACACTTGGCTACCTTGCTATACTCTTCAGGAGAAATAGTATATTTAAGGTCATTCCACCTTCTTTGTAAAGGGAACCAGGAAAATTTAAGAGCACTTTTTTTAGGAATTTGACCTCTTTTTAAAAAAAAAATCTGGTCCTGAATTTGCGAAGGTCCATTCTTTTAGAGCCCACTGGCTGTAGGAGCCGTACCTGGATCATGATGGTAGGACTAGTGGGGATTTTCCTCTCTACCTACATGTCCTTAATGGACGGAGGAAAGTAGGCCTTGGGTTGGAACTTGCTGGGAATTTAATTGCTTATCTGAAGTTTCCAGGCAAGGCATTAATTCTGTTCTTATTAGGTCATGCAATATTTATGATGACTTGGTGAGGCAAGATGAGAAAGCAGGCAGACAGCGGTGTATGGAGGCTTATTAAGAAATTCTGGAAGAACTGGGTGCTTCGGTCTTGTCAGTTTCTGGGAATTAACTATCGAGTAGATCCTTTGAGTTGTTTTAAAACTCGTTTTGGTTTCTGAATACTCCTTTTTCACATGACTTTTAGGTATAACTATAGCTAATACAGAGCTCTGGTGACATAGTAGTTAAGAGCTACGGCTGCTAACCAAAAGGTCGGCAGTTTGAATCCAACAGCCACTCCTTGGAAACCCTATGGCAGTTCTGCTCTGTCCTGTGGGGTCTCTATGAGTTTGAATCGACTCAGCAGCAACGGGTTTGGTTTGATTTTATAGCTAATACAGGGGTATTTATCCAGGCCCCTTTGTTGATTTTACCTTTTGGTGTATTAGGACTTCTGTTAGAGGGAAACAGTATCCTGGGAGAATGAGGGAGGCTAGAGTCCATTTTTGGTTCTTATAACCAACTCTGAAAATGTTATCTTTTTATTTTTGATGAGAGGAGGTTGAACCTATCAGTTGACAGTGGAGTTTGGGATTTTCTGGGGCTTTCAGTTGTGACTTTTTCCTGATACAGTAGATGATCAGGGGCTGCCTTTGTCAGTTATGGTGATGTTAGTAATTTGGAGGGAAAAAGCACTTAGTTGCTTTGGAGTCAGATCTCAGTTTTAATTCCAGCTCTGCCATTCATTACCTATGTAACCTTGGGCAGATTACTAAAGCTCTCTGTAATTAATGTAGTAATAATGGACAGCAGTTTAATGCCCACTATGGGGCAGACACGCTAATAAGTGCTTTTACATATATTATCTTACTGATTTCTCCCAGTGACCTTGGAAGGTAGATGGTATCATCTCCATTTTACAGATGAGGTAGCTAAGTGTGTTATATTAGTAGAAAGGGTTCTGTCATTAAGTCACTTGGCAAAGGCCATACAACCAGTAAGACGCAGAACTGAGACGTGAGTGTAGGATTTGTCTAACACCACAGCCCATTTTTTAAAATACCAGAGTGTCTGGCACAGAGTTGGTGCTCAGTAAGGGTACTTTCCAGCCCCCCCACCCCTACACACACGTTTTTCTCATTAAACAAAAACTGAAAGTGATATCTCTCCATCTTAGAGCAAATCCAAACACAGAGGGATTGTTTGTCAAACCTGGCCGCCTCTGTGCATATTTTGGTGCCACCACAGGCATCACATTCTGGTGGTATATTGGTTTGTTTTTTTTTTTAAATAGGGAACCTGGGAGAAAATATGATTCTGAAACGAGCTGCATGGGTGAAGGTGCCATCCGGGTTCTACGTTGGCTCTTACGTCCATGGAGCAATGCACAGCCCCTCACTCCACAACCTGATGCTGGGGAAGTATGGGGCCCTGGTCATCTGTGAGACATCTGAGCAGAAAGCAAACCTCGAAGACCTTGGTCGCCGCCTTGGACAGCACGTGGTGGGCATGGCCCCTCTCTCTGTTGGCTCCCTGGACGATGAGCCTGGGGGAGAGACGGAAACCAAGATGCTCTCCCAGCCATACTTGCTGGATCCGTCTATCACGTTGGGACAGTATGTGCAGCCCCAGGGGGTGTCTGTAGTGGACTTTGTGCGGTTTGAATGTGGTGAAAGCGAAGAGGCAGCAGAGGCTGAATAGATTCCAGAGACTTTTTGGCCTAGGAGGAAATGTTTTTTCTTAGCTCTGGACATCATTGCAAAAAGAAGTTATTTCCTAAGCCTCTTAAAACCTGAAATTCGTTTTTTAGTTTATAATGAAATTATATACTTCATGGGTAGAGTTATTAAATAAAACTGTTTATATAATAAAGAGAGTAGAATTTTCCTTGTTTGGGTAACAGTGGTTTAGCTTTTGTGTGCCTTACCTGTGACAGATTTTAAAACAACAATACTTGGGCCTTGTTGAAGTGACTGACAGTGTCTGGGGAAACAGGCATCAACAATTGTGCTGCTGTTCCCTTTAACAGATTTATTATGGTTCCCAAAATTTCTAACTCACCATTCTAGCTGACTCCTTCTATGACATAGAACAATCTTGTTCTGCTTCCACTTTGTGACATGTTTAGACTGTACTTCTACCCTGGAATTTCCCCAGTTACACTGCTTCTGCCACATGGATTCCTTTGGAATTTGTTGATTCAAAGTTAGAGTTGTCTGGAAAATGTGGCTCATTTGTTGATGTCTGCAGTATGCTTTGAAGGCACTCTGCAGTGGTATACATACTGGTTCTGGCTTCATTACTGAAATTAACAACACATGATCCTATATCTCTTTTTGGATAATGAGGTCCGGATGGGTGGTACTGAGGTTTCCTGGATAGCTGTAAGGCAGATTTCAACATTCTTGTGCCAGAAAAGGAGTTACAGTGGCCCGGTTATCCAGTGGAGCCCTGGTGGTGCACTGGTTTAGAGCTTGGTGCTAACCAAAAGGTTGGCAGTTCGAATGCGCCAGCTACTCCTTGGAAATCCTATGGGGCAGTTCTACTGTATCCAATAGGGTCGCTATGAGTCAGAATTGATGGCGACAAATTAGTTATCCAGCGAGCTTGCTCAAAAGTGCCACTTCCCCAGTACTGAAACATTTCTCCCAACATAAAATAATTATCAGAACAGGCAAACCCCAAATACTGAAAAGAACTCCATTTGCTTGTACAGGTATCTTTAATTGAAAAGTTCAAAATGCTCTGGCACATACAGATCTGGGCATTTGGATTTTGACTTCAGGGTGTATTTGTGAATAACTTCAATGACTTGTTGGTTAAATAGGTTTTGGTTAAAACAAGCTTAGATCCTGGCACCAATATTAAATGTCTTATGCTTAATTTTTTTGTTATCTTTCTTTTGGCTTTTCCAGATTCATGCAATTGTAGTGCTTTCTACTGAGGCTTTTAGCCAGAAGGCCACAAAAGCCAAAAATTGGGCAGTTAACATTTTAGGTGTAAAACAACTAGGGAATGCATGGATGAGAAACAATGGAGAACATGCTGTGATTTGCAGACCCTATTTATCTAAATTAAGTAGCTGAATGGCAGGCAAGAATTGGTAGATAATTTTTTTCCTGATGTTGGTACTATCTGCTTTCTTCTGTGGTCTTGCAGTAGGTACATGCTTTCATGCCTTAGAAAAGCCCCTTTTCTTTCTTCAGCTGGAGCTGTTTCCAGCCAGGTAGAGCAGCAAATTGCCCTCTTGTGATGCCCAACACAGAAACAAAGTCCTGTTCAGAGAGGTAATTCTAAGAGAGAAAACAGTTTCTGGTTAGAGGGAAGACATGGCACATATTAGTGCTAACGGAGGGGGTGGGGTGTGGATGAGGGAGTGCTAGAGTGAGCCTTGAAGTGGGGAGCAGAATGCATTTTTCAGAAACTCTGTACTAGACTTCAATTATTCATTGGAGAAATCTCAGGTTGTGGAGTCGCATTTTGGCCTGTGGAAGAAACTGACTGGATTCAGTGTTCTCATGGTCCCAGCCGGCACTAGTTACTTGCCAGAAGGATAAAAGATGGGTTATATATTATGCGTGGATTATACGTTAGATTTTGATGGAATGGCTTTATGCCCTTAACTACCATTTTTGCCCAGAAATTTTCAAAAGCAGGATCAGGTGGGTCTTGTTGGGAGAATAAAACTCTCCTAACATTTTTTTAATACGAGTATTTTGTATTCAGGTAAATGTTATTAAGATATGGCCTCTGCTCTCAAGAAAGTTGTAGTCCAGATACTCAAGAGTTGGTTAGATAAGACATTGTAGAAAATCCAGAGGCCCTTCCCAAATCAAGTCACTCAAGGGGAAACTTAGTACCATGACTACATTTTTTCAATGAAAACTTAATGCCTACTATCTGCCAGGCACCGATTTAGGGGCTAAAAAGCTAAGAACATGAAGGTGAACAAGATAGACAAGATCCTTGCTCTTAAGCATTTTACTAGAGGGGAAGACTTACAATGAACAGTATAAAGGGACTGGAGGGGGGCAGTGTTAGACAAGTGATCAGGGAAGGCCTCCTTGGGGAGGTGATGTTGGAGCTGTACCTAAATGAGAGGGAGCTGGCTCTGTGATGACCAGAGAAGAATGTTTTTCAGGCGGCAGCAAACACAAGTGTAAAAGCTCAGGCTGGAAACAATGAGTGTGTTCAAGGCACAGAAAGGCAACCACTGGCTGAAGGGTAGTAAATGAAGAGGGTAAGGATACACGAGATGAAAAATCCGAGGGGTGGGTGGGGGCCAGACTGTAGGGCCTTGGAGGCCTTGGAAAGGACTATGGATTTTATTCTAAGTGGGAAGACATAAGAGGTGTTTTAAAAGATCTGTTTGGCTGTTAGGTGGAGAATGGATTCTAGGGACAGGGTAGAACCCAGCTGGGGGACTACTGCAGTCGTCCATGGTGGCTTGGACTAGGCTGGCAGCGGGGGGAGGGGGAGTGGACAGAAACTAACTGATGGATTGATGTGGGAGGTGAGAATCAAGAATGAGCCCTGAAAACTGGTGATAGGGAACCCAAGGTTGAGTAAGGACAGTGTTGATGTGTTGTGAGGTTGTTAACCATTGGCATAGGGCAACATGTGTACTAACTGTTTAATGGGAAACTATTTTGTTCTGTAAACCTTCATCTACAGTGAGAATAGCAGCACAATTGGAAGAGCGTAGTCGATGTCACTGAACTGTGCGTGTAGAAATTTTTGAAATGGTGTATCTTTGGCTATGTTTTCACCAAAAAAAAAAAAAAGGTGGAGAAGGGAGAGGATTGACGCGTCGTGGGGTTGTTAACTAATGTCATAAAACAATATGTGTACTACTGTTTAATGAGAAACTATTTGTTCTGTAAGCCTTCACCTGAAGTACAATTAAAAAAGAGAAAAATGAGCCCTGGATTTTTGACTTCAGCTACTGGGTAGCTCAAATGTTTGTTGAGTGCCTTCAATGTGTCAGAACTATGCTAGGCCATTTACTGAGATGGGTGCTTTACTCTCGGAGAGCTCCACTTGCATCAGACACAGTTCCTTCAGTCACTCACCTCCTTTTTGGCAGGGTTCACATCCTCAGGCAGCTCCAGATTCTTACTTTTCAATAGAACTTCTATAGGGTAATATTTTGGCTTGCTGTCATCAGGATTCAGGGAAAGGGTCACGTTCTTCATGTCCTAGGCAAGGTGAGACAAGAATGTAGACACAGCAAGAAGACTGTTCTGTATTTGTGTAATCACAGTTCTGTGTGTGTAAAACATTTAACATTTGGCTTATACCACTTCACCCTGTGTAGTCATCTTTCAGAACAATGGACTCCAAACCTGGTTGCATGTTGGAGTCATCTGAGAATCTAAAAAATTCAGATTTTGGGGGTCCTTCTTGGGAATACTGATTCAGTAAGTCTACGGTAGGTCCTGGGAATTTTTTTTAAACAGCTTCTTGGGCGGTATAGATATGTAGCCAGTTTGGCATAAGTGCTGTGTTTAAATCTCATTTAAATATTGGGATCACATATCTTTCCTTGACGCTTAGGCCCTACATTTCCAGCCTTTCAATAACTCCAGTCATACGTCTCTTAAGTATATTTTAAAGACACTAATCACCATTAGCTTTGGAATCTGAGTGTGTAGAGCACAAAGGATAAATTCGCCAGATGGTTTAAACACCTGGTGTCACGCACAGACCCTGATGTTCGAGAGCTGCAGGGTTTCTGGCAGAGACTCTGCTTCCCCTAGCCATTAAAATACAGGGAGATGACCTAAGTTTCCGTGCACTTCACTGTCAGACACTGATACAAATGTCACTTGGGTTAGAAGCTTATTATTTCTGAAAGATAGTGCCAGTAAATTTAATTTTTCCTGAATGGCAGAGAGAGTTGAATAATAAAATTAGTTTTTGGTTTTTTTGTTGAACAGCAAGTCTGTTCTAAATTCCGGAAGGTAGCAAAATACAGAATTTGGCTCTGAGACCTGTTTTTCTATTGATTAAAAAAAAATCTTTAGACCAAAATAGACAACTAAAGGAATACTAAGAGGGGCATGACAGGGCTTCGCCCATGTGGCATCTGTGGTATTGCTGTCTGTCATTGCCTGTGTGACTTGCTTCTCTAAGAGCAAATCCAACTATCTTAGTTATCTAATGCTGCTATAACAAAAATACCACAAGTGGGTGACTTTAACAAACAGAAATGTATTTTCTCATGGTTTAGGAGGCTAGAGGTCTAAATGCAGGGTGCCAGGCTCTAGGGGAAGGCTTTCTCTCTGTGGTGGTTCTGGAGGAAGGGCCTTGTCTTTTTAAGCATCTGCTCATGGGCAGTCTTCACAGGGCTTGGCATCTCTCTTCCTCCACTTCTGCACTGCTTGCTTGTTTAATCTCTTTTATATCTCAAAAGAGAGTGACTCAAGATACACCCTACACTAATCCTGCCTCATTCACATAGCAAAGACAACCCATTCCCAAATGGGATTATAACCACAGGCATAGAGGTTAGGATTTACAACACATATTTTGGGGGGAACATAATTCAATCTATAACACCAACTCACAGCAGTGATTCTTACGATAGCAGCAGCATCTCCCAGCTCTTTCTTTAACTGTTCATATGATTTTCCTGCCTGAGAAGATATAGAAAACACAGAATGAGGTGCCCTCAGGAGAAGCAAAAAAAAAAAAGCGAGGGAATCAGAAGACAAGTCAGTGATAAGCAAAGATGAAAACTCTCCACTTCTGGGTCCATGCAGGATTGGAAGGTGCTGAAACATGATCTGCATTCTTTAAGGGGCCCCCCTCACTTCTCCATGCAAGACTTGAGAAAGCAGTTGACTAAGAGTCAAAAATCCTGTGTCTATGGGCTAACTGTGACTTTAGACAAATAACTTACCTGCTTCGCTTTCTTGTCCATAAAATGGGAAACACAATACTTGCCCTGGCTATCTTACAGGATGGTTGTAAAGATCAAAAGATGATGTGTTTGTATGCGCTTTATGAACTGTTACTCTCACACACTGCTTATTCTTGAGACTAGCTGTGAATTCTCCAACTGGACGTAACTACTGTGGTGGGTGGGAATGAGAAGAAAGTAACACGGAGGGTGGAGTGAGCGTGGAGGAAATGGGGTCCTGGTTTCACTCAGCCCTTGAATCAGACCCTGCCTTCCCACTGAGCTATTAGTTTTGAGTTCCCCGGCGGTAAGAACGTCTTCTCCGTTCTCTTCGTTCTTACACTCCAAATGTGAGGGTCCCAGGCCAGGAACCAGCCTGTGAAGGTGAGAGGCTCAAACCCCTGTTTAATGATCAGGATTGGTGTGTCGATGTCTCGACCGCTGGGGTGGGTGTGCAGGTACTCCTGGGCTGTACTGAGGGCTCTCTCCTTCTCTGTGGCATTTGCCTCGGCCCCAATCCACAAGAACACCTATTGTGGTAGAGATTTAATATGTTTTAATGTGCTTGTACCAAGGATTTAAGTACTAGATCATACACGATACCCTATTTTTCCCCTTCAGCAACTAATAGTCTTAGAAAACTCTCCCAGCCCAATTTGCTCAGCAGAGAGATTTTCCCAGAATCAGCTTCATATTTGTGATTTTAATTGCCATCCATATGTATCTCCCAAATCTGTGTCTCCAATCCTGAATTCTCTTCTGAACTTCAGCTTCCTGAATCCAGGTGCAAAACACTTCCTCTTAGCTATCTCCAAGCACCTCAAATGTAACAACCCAAATATAACACTCTTCGTTTCTAAACTTATGTCTGAACCTCCTCTCTTGGTGAGTGGCATCCTTCTGGTCAGCTAAGGCAGAAACCTAGGTCATCCGAGATGCCCCCCACATCTAGTCAGTCACTGAGGCCAGCCAACCATCCCTTCTATTCATCTGTCAACTCTGTCACCAACCCTCTGTCCCTACTCCACTGCCCTGATGCGGGCCCTCAGCAGCTCTTGCTGAACTATTGTAATAGTCTACTGACTGGCCTCCCAGAATACAGTTTTCTTTTTTTCTCCCCTCCACCCCTCCTTCTCCACAGTTACTGGAGTGATCTACCTGAAGCACAGTCTGACCCTGTTGCTCCCCTGCTTTAATTTTAGTGAATTGTCAGGATAAATTTCAAAAGTCCTGACATGGCTGGTAAGGCTCATACCTACTTCTTCACCTCTGGGATGCTCCATAACTCTATTTGATGTTCTGATAATATGTCTTACAGTGTCCTGTATACTATTTCATGCCTTGCTTTTACTTGTGCTGTTTCCTCTGCCTGGAATGTCTTCTCCACCCTTCTTTGCCTTTTGAATGCCTACTCATCCTTTGAGGTTCAGCTTAGGAGCTGTCTCCTCTGAGAAGTCTTCCCTCAGTCTCTAAGCTATGTTACCAAAAGCCAAACCAAACCTGTTGCCGTCGAGTCGATCCTGGCTCAGTGACCCTACAGGGCAGCGTAGAACTGTCCCATAGAGTTTCCAAGGAGCAGCTAGTGGATTTGAACTGCCAACATTTTGGTTAGCAGCCATAGCTCTTAACCACTGTGCCACCAGGTCTCCGAAGCTATGTTGAGTGCCCCTAATTTGTGTTCCCATCCCATGGCACCTCGTACTTACCTCCATCATAGTAAAATGATGTTTCTATGTCTGGCTTCCCTCATTAGCCTGTTAACCCTCAGGGCAGGGGCGCTTCACCTTGGTGGCACCACACCTAGCACAGGCCTAGCTCAGAGGAAGTGCACAGAGTTTGCTGAGCCAAACTGGAGAAAATGTGGTGTGGAGAAGAGGTTGCCTTGAAAATATACCTTTTACACCCCACTATTCCATAAAAGGTCTGTGCCTCTGGACTTGGAATCTGCTGCTGTTGATCCTAAGAGAACAGAGTGTGTGATGATAGGATGGCCTGGTTTTCCTAAAGCAAGGTGAGGGTTTTAAACAACACTCTATTCTCTCCAACCCTGGAAAAAGGCACGCTCTTCCTTTGGTCACCACTGACAGCTGTGTGACTGTGAATGGTCCAGTGCCACCCTGGTGTTTTTTCTAGGGTGGAGATACTATACAAAAATAACCTAAACTATGTCATTTGTTCCGAGTTCTCTGGATGTGTCTTACCTGGTCCCAGGTATCCAGGAGCATCACATCACCGGGGTTGAGGTCGTCCTGGGTGAAGTCTGTGATCTCAGTGACAAGGAACCGGCCCGTCTTATTGGAACATTCGAAGAGACGGGGCTGGACATCTAAGATTTCATTCTGTAGTCTGCAATACAGTTCATTTAGGGGAACTGAGCTTCTTAGAAATTGTTTTTAAAACCGAAAGGGGCCTTGGAATTTGTGCAGTTCACAAGCCTGGGAGGCAGGGGGAGCCAAGAGGCAGGGGATGATGTGTTCCCATACCTTTTGTCATTGGCATAAGGAGCTTTCCCTCCCAGTATGTCCCAGAACTCGGCAGGCTCCTGGCCCTCCGCCACAGTGTCCTCGGTGCCGTCACAGAGAAGCTCAGCCAGCTCCTTAGCCATTGCCCGCTCATCCCCGCTAGACCCCTGAGAGTGGGTGTGGAGAGCACAGACGGTTAGTCTCACATGGGCATGTTGATGTGGAACAAGAAGCTTCTAAAACGAATAGCTCTGTGGCTACCAAACCGCAGGACCGCAGACAGGGAGCTAGGTTTGTTCTTCCAGTGCTCTGAACGGGGAAGGAAAAGTGGGGTGGCAAGGAACCGGACTAGACTCGAAAACCCACAGTGGATGTTCACGAGCCACTTTTGTTTCAGCTTCAATTGGAATTTTAGTGCTAACTTTTGATTCTCTTCTTTTTTCTTTATAGAGAAAAAAATGTTTATTTTTCTAAATTACATATAGTAAAAGTCACTCTTTTAGTGTACCGTTCTATGAGTTTTGAAAAATGCATAGAATCATCTTCCCAACACCACAATCAAGATACAGAACAGGTTCCTCACTGCCCACCCCAAGTTCCCTTGTGCTACCCCGTTAAAGTCAAACTTCTTCCTCTCCCTTCCTGTTAACCTTTGGCAACCACTAATCTGTTCTCTAGCACTATAGTTTTGCCGTTTCCAGAATGTCATATAAATGGAATTACACGATATGTAGCCTTTGAGTCAAGCTTCTTTCACTTAGCAATGCATTTGAGATTCATCCATGTTGGTGTGTATATCAGCAGTTCTTCCTTTCTTATCACTGAGTAGGATCCCGTTGTGCAGATGTACCACTGTTTATTTATCCATTCTCTAATTGGGTTGTTTCCAATTTTTGGCAATTATGAATAAAGCTGCTATAAACATTTGTATACAGGTTTTTGTGTGAGAACAGGTTTCTATTTCATTTGGGTAAATACCCAGGAGTGGGATTGCTGGATCATATGGTAAGTGTATGTTTAACTTTTTAAGAAACTGTCAAACTGTTTTCCAAAGGCTGTGTATTGTTTTGCATTCCTACCAGCAACGTGTGAGAGTTCCTGTCTCCGTATCCTCGTTAGCACTTGATATTAATTTTCTTTTAGCCATGCGAGTAGGTGTGCAGTGGCATCTCATTGTGGTCTTAATTTGCGTTTCCCTAATGACTAATGTCCTTGAAAATCTTTTTATGTTCAACTCTCTATTGTAAAACAATTTTAGTGGTTTTTTAATGCATATGCTGATACAAATCTGAATTGACAAAAGCACATTTCTAGTGTTTTTGTTGTTTTAATGTCCTGCTACAATCCACCAAACTGGTGTGGAAAGATTGACTTATCCAGCCCCCATCCCCTTAGAAGTTTGTGGGGTGTCTCTTGCCGTTAGTGAGTTTCTCATCGGAAGCTTAACTGTGGGGAGTGTTGGTGACCCCTCTGGAGATCCTTTAGGGAAAAGCCTCCTCTTGTGAGGACAGCTCCAGCCTACTCTTTGGTCCCTTTGACCTTGCTGACTTGAGGCTGGGTGCAGGGCTGGGCTTCCAGAGGCTGATGTGACCACTGAGTCCAGCCTTCCTACCTTGCCATACCACAGGTAGTTCTCTGTCTGGGTGTGCAGCAGAAAGACATCATTGGAGTTTAGGGAGGAGGCGAAGGCTGGAGCCTCCACTGCTTTGGTGTTAAATTTGTCATTTCCTTGAATCTGGAAGAGCCTTACCGGAGGGTCAGGCTCCTTATTTCCCTTCCTGGAAGTCCCACCCTAGAGAGAAAAAGAAAAGCAGTGTCTGGATCTAAGCAGCACCGTGTGAGAAGAGCGCTGGCTAGCCTTTTGTGGAGAATGTGATATCATTTGACGCCTTCTTTGCCCTTGAGGAGCTTCTAGGCTAATGGAGAGACCAGGGCAAGCTGAGTTATGGTACCAGTATTATTTTTCCTTCTGAGCACTTTATTATATGCCAGGCTCTGTGATTGGTGATTTACCAACGTCAATTCATTGCTCCTCATAATAAACCTGTGAAGTAGGTATTATTATCCCACAGCACAGATAAGGAAACTGAGGCTCAGAAACCTGGCTTATAAATGACAGGGCTAGGATTTGACCTCAGGGTTGTGTGATGTCAAGCACGTGACTTCATCAACTGCTTTCTAGTGCTTCAGCCAGGAGTTCATGGAAGAAGTGGGACTTGAATTGGGTAGAACTGGAGAGCAGAGGGCACATTCTGGCAGGGAGGAGAGGAGGTAAGTATGGCACATGTAGGTTAATGAGGAGACTCTCCTGGCTGGAGTGTTAGGAAGTTAAGAGAAATACACTAGCACAGGTCATATGGGCGGATTATGAAAGATCTTGAACATTAGGCAGTGGTTTAGACCTGAAGCTCTAGGCAATTGGGATTCACTTATGTGTGTTAGATTAATCCTCTTCTCTCTCTATGTCTACCCAACCCCTGCTTCTCACTGCTTCTCTCCTCTGCTGTAGCCCCCCTGCTGGCCCATTATTTCTGAGCATTCCTGCTCATGGTGTAATTTTATCTGGAGGTCCTCACCTCAAAAATAACCAGCTTCCCTTTGAAGATGGCCATGAAGTGGCGTGGCTCCTTTCCCATGGTGACCCGAACCTGCACAGGGGCCCCGTCAAAGTGCCGATCCATCTCCACCGCCTGGTATGCTGAGGCTGCCAGCTCATCCTGGGAGGCATGGCGGCCCTGCAGAGTGAGAGAGGAGTGATAAGCCCCTCTACCTCCACCCTAGCCCTGCAGCTGAAGGAGCATCAGGATCCAAAACCGAGAGCCTGCCTTAGGCCTACCTGCCAGATGTATAAGATGTAATGTGGCTTCCCATTCACCTTGTATGTGTAGAGAATCAGATAGCAGTCTCCCCCATAAAAGAAGCCATACCACTGATGCTCCACGGGGACCAACTCCAGGTTTTCGATTCTCCAGACCTGGGTGTAGAAGGAGACACAGTTCCCCAGAAATGAGGGTCTTGTTAGAAGAGACAGCTACCGGAAGGGACTGGCCCATGTTAACAGAGAATCCAGGTGGTGAGGCGCTAACATCCACCTAATGAATACTTCCCCTTCTGGTTCTTCTTTCCCAGGAGTGAGGGCTCAACACATTTGCATGATTTGAATCCCAAGAAGAAGTGGATTGTCCCTGCAGCTTGGTCAGGTACATCCCCATCTTGGCTCTGTCTCTGCCAGATGAGAGACGATTTGAATATAGCTACCAGGTGAGTTATCGACAGCACGTTTGGCTATCTGCTTTTCACCTTACTGAAGAATTGTGGGAGGACTGCAGACTTGGAAGCCCCTTGGAAAATATGACCAGGCGCCAGAGGTGAAAAGGAAAGCAAAGCAGACACATCACCTGCCGCCTCCTCTACAGCAAGAACCATAGAGTGTGCCAGGGCTGCCTGCCCTGAGATTTGAGTCATTGGCTTACCTCAGCTTTCCCATTGCCATCATCAACCATTCTTTCCTGGGCAGCCACCTCTGGCGTGTTGTGCAGTACAGTTACATCAAACTTATCCTGGGCAACTTTAGCTGCAGGAAAGGGGTTGGGAAAAGCCAAGTGAGTGAGAAACATCAATGCCTGCCTTTCTAGAGATTCCTGGCAGTGAGAGAATGATCTGGGGGGCGATCTCACCGATTTTCCCAATGCTGAATGTTTTCCCTAGGCCTGCGGTCTGGTCCTTCACTGACCACTTCTGAAACAGCTGCTTGAACATGGCTGACTCGGCACCATCGTTGACGGTCTCTATGTTGGTGCTGCTGGGGTAGCCCTTCATCTTGATGAAGCTCTGAAGACCCCCCCACCCCAGAGAGGTGGGTCAGTTGGGGAACGCACTGGGTTCTTTGCTTGTTTGGGCATTTTCCCATTTGAAGCCAGTAGGTAGGTTTGTTCCCCTCTGGGACTCAGAGTCAAGTTCTGAATCACTGCTGCCTAGGGACCAAGCGATCCGCCTCAAGGGAAGGACTGAGTGGAGTGTTTTGGTGTCTCTTCATTAGCATGTAATGATTATGGTTATTATTAATTTTTTTGCAAGGTCCTCTGTGCTGTGTTCTCTCAGCACTTACTCCACTGACTTTGCATCACATTAATTTGCTCATTGTGTTGTAAGCACATCTTGTTTGGTTTGCCTGCATAGGTCTGCACTGTATCATAAACTCCTTGAGGACAGGGCCATTAACCTTGTTATATGATATCCCCTTCAATAATACCCACTACCTGTTTTTCAGCAGGTATTGTGTGCCAAGTACTGTCCTAAGTAAACTCAATTTCACAACAACCTCAGGAGACCAATATTATTACCACCATGTTAGAGGTGAGGAAATGGAGACTCAGGCGTTAACTAGTCTTCCTGAGATGGCTCATCTGGAAAAGGCAAAATCCAGATTTGAATCCGAGTTTGTCTGTCTGACTTTGAAGTCCATGTGTATAACCACGAAGCTATATGTTCAAGCACCTAGTATGGCTCTCCAAACACATATCAAGTGTTACCAACAGAATTATTTGGACTATTTTGCACATCTGTAGTTCCTACCAGGGCTTTAGACATGGCCATCTGTTTCTCAGCCTTTGTGGCTCCTTTTCCTTTCCACACGAAGATCTTAGTTCCACTTTGGTCCAGGATGTAGCAGTCCTGAAGCAGTCAGGGATAAATGTGGTTACTGCTGCTCAAGATCATAAAGAAGGCTTTTCCCAGGGTCTGCCTCTGAAGCCAGGCTTGGCTACCCCAGGGTGAGCCCACCCAAGCTCTACTTACATCATGTTTCAGTAAGTCTTGGACCAGAGGCCTCGTGGCAACCTCTGTGACCACCAGCTGCCCAGTTGAGTCTGAGACACTAGAGAAGGGAAGAGGTTAGCCTGTGCTGCAAAGCCTCTTGTAGCCAATTTGATGTTTTTCCTGTTTCCGCGCCTTGTTTTAGCGTGGAGTTTCTGGGTAGAGTTTGACTTCTTACAACAGGAATGGCTTGAATTGCAGATGGGAATGTGATGGACTCTGGAAGAGACTTTTGTGCATTTCTCTCCTACAAACATTGTTCTTTCTATATCCCTGAGTGTGTGTAGACCAGAGTAAAGGAAGGGTCTCCCCAAGAGGTCAAGAAGAGTTGCTAACAAGAATCGGAAGTAGCTGCCTCCTTGAGTGCGGGAACACCAAGGTCCTTTTAGGAGCTGCATTTAAAAAGGACTGAGAAGAAAGCCAGATGGCTGTACTCAAAATAAGGAGCCAAGCAGAGGTGTCTGGTTTTCTAGGGGACACCTTCCTCCCACTCCAGCTTCCATCCAGCACCCAGGTTTATCTACTTACTGGTACAACATGATGTTTGATTTCTGCTGCTGATCTATGATCTCATCAGGGATTGCAGGCTTGATAATGGAGCGTCGGCCAAGGGTGTCCTGAAGGACCTTCAGCAGCTCTGGGCTGACCTTCTCCTTGTCTCCCTCGATCACTCCTATTTCAGCACGGCCCCCTCGCTCCCTGTCCCGAATATCCTTTGCCAGAAGCATAGCCTGCCAAAAGAGCCCAAAGAACCACTCAGCTCATCTAGGCCCCTTTTTTGTCTGATGGCTTCAGAAGGAACAGCCTGGACCCCAGACACAGGAGTTATTCTGATGCTGAGAGTTAGTGGTTAGTCACAGGCTTATGGACTTGGCCTGTCTCCAAGGCAGGGTCCCATGTTAATCTTGGGGAAGAGCCAGCACAGAAGGAGGAAGGAAAAGGCACCTGAGAGAGTGCTCAGACTAGAAATAGCCATACCTTCAGACGCTCCCCACTATTGCTCTCTGGGCCATTCCATTGGATGATGACCTTCCCAAGGTCCATCAAGAAGACATCACCTCGGTTAAAACTGTCCCAGCTCATTTCTACCTGCAAATGAGAGCTAGGCATTGTTCGGGAGGAATTCGAGAGTGTCAAGTGGGGAGGCCCTGGGTCAGGACAGACAGTGGGCAGGACTTACCTCAGTGGCCCTGATGTTTCTCTTCCCCTTCACATGTAGCAGCCGCTTCACATTGTAGGTGTTGGTCTCCGCGTGCTTCATCCCGGTGGCCACACCCCCCTTCTTGTAGCTGAGGAAACATCCATTCAGTTATTTATTGAACGCCTGCTGTGTGCTAAGTACTGGGGAGACAGTTGTGAATCACACAGATGCAGCCTCTTCTTGTGTGGGAGGTGGACAGTAAATAAGCGAGGTGTAACTGCTGTCACAGAAGTAGACTTAGTGACTGTTTGATAGGGCGTTCAGGAAGTCTCTGAAGAAGTGACATTTAAGCTGAGATCTTAAGATGAGAAGGAAGAGTGCTCTGGGCCAAGGGAGCCTCAGTTACAAAGCCCCTGTGTCATGAGTGCTTGTTTTGTTCTAGGAACTGTCAGAATATCAGTGTGCGAGTGGGAGAGGGGCCTGGCCTGAGGGGGCAGCAGCAGCATTAATGATACCATGGCTCCAAGGCCGGTGTCTGTTTAACCAGCCCCTGATCTCCTGTCTCTGGCACTCACCCCAAGCCAACTTCCATATCAGGCGTCCTATTCTTTTAAGGGAATACAGCAAGGAACGTTGGAGCATAGGAGCTTTGACTTGGGTTCCTTTGTGATTCCCTGCGGTGCTCTGTGGCCAGCAGGTCCTCAGTTAGAGGTGATTGCGGACTCTGAGAAGAATTCTCAAGTGCATTGGAATTCCTTTGTCTCCTCCCTCCCTCCCTTTTTCTTTTTAACCTCAAGTGCAAAGATTTGAGTTGACTAAAGCCCTCAGTTCATGGCACATTATCCTCATTGCTCTTTACAAGAGCCCTCTCTTCTTCTAAGTATTTATGTATTCCCTATTGTCTGCACACCTCACTCCCAGCCTCTCCCCACTCTAGGCAACCATCCTAATATGCTTAATGTCTCTCTTTTTATTTTCATTCTGGTAAAATGTGTCCTGTTGTTTTGTATGCATTACTTTTTTTTAAAACAAATTGATCTTCTGTTATACGTCTGTCTGTTTCTTCCTTTGCTCACTAAGCACCACGTTTTTGAGTTCTACCCGTGTGTTATGTGGAGAGCTAACCCGTTGCTTCTAGCTGCTTCATAGTACTCTGTGATGTGCATGGAGTATTCTCCCATCCAGTCTCCCAGTGATGGACACCTGTGTTGCCCGCAGCTTCCTGCCACCCCTATGAACAATCTGGTTCAGGTTCCCTTATCGACCTGGGTGAGCATTTCTTTGAGATGTATCCCCAGAGGTGGGATTTGCCTAAGTGGCACCAGACTGCTCTCCACAGTGCTGTGCTAGCCCACACTCCCACCAGCAGGGCACGAGGACTCTTGTTTCCCTACAGCCTCGCCAACACTTGGCACCACCCAGCTCTCTATTTTGTGCTACTCTAATAGGCAGAAGCAAGGATGACGAGACTTCGTCTCACATACTTTGGACATGTTATCAGGAGGGACCAGTCCCTGGAAAAGGACATCATACTTGGTAAAGTGGAGGGTCAGCGAAAAAGAGGAAGAGATGGATTGACACAGCGGCTGCAACAACGGGCTCAAGCATAGCAACGACTGTGAGGATGGCGCAGGACTGGGCAGCGCTTCGTTCTGTTGTGCGTAGGGTTGCTTTGAGTTGGGACCTACTCAACGGCACCTAACAACAACAATAATAGGTTGAAGCGATAGCTTTGTTTTGATTTGTATTTCTCCTACTTTCTTTCTGTGCTATCGGCTCTTTGGGTTTCCTCTTCTGTAAATTGTTATTTATGGCCTTGCTCTGTGCACAACTACTCACATGATGCCCTGCTTGAAGTAGCCACGGAAGGTGTCGGATTCATGGCCCTGGACCTCTCGGTGCTGCACGGGGCTACCTCCCAGGTAGTCATCCAGCTGGGTGGTGTAGATGGCTGCGCAGCTCTGCTCGTCCTGAGAGGAGTCCTTCCCAATCCAGTAGTGGATATCCTGGGAGAGGAGACCTCCCACTCTCCGGGTCTGGGATGTAGCCAATGAGATCAGGTCAGAAGGCAAAGGTGGCTTGCCTCCCCTTTGCTGCTGACTTGGGAAGGTGGCAGCATACATAGAGTGCCTTGTGTCCTGTCCTGGGCAGGCTCAGGACCTCTCTCCCTCTCTGCAGCTGCCCTGGGCCCTGTGCAGACCTGCTATGTAGCTCAAGCTCTGGCAGCCCAAATTCTTCCCCACATTTGAGGACGGTGGACAGCTGGTTGTTCCAGAAATAAGTGGGGATCAGCGGGAATCTCGTCAGAGTTGGATGGCAAGACTCACAGCTCCCTTTGCTCCCCTGAGCCACAGGCCCTTCACTTACGTACACCTGTGTGGCTGTCAGGCGGGAGATTGTTTCCTGAACTAGAAGGAGCACTTTGAGGCCAGCGATGGGCCTTGCGTTGATCTGGCCTTCCTCTGCTCCACTTTAGTCTGGGACCTGTGCCCCAGGAGGGAGAATTGCTGCTCATGGGCTTCATGCTGAGGTTCAGGCTGAGGGCCCGTGTCCCTGCCCTCTGAGGCATCCTGAAAAACCCAGGCTTGAGGATGGCCTTTGACAGCCAAACTGGAGGCCTGCTCAGCCCAACACCAAGGAAGAACTGGACAGCTAGCAGGGCATGATTACCTTCCCTCACCAGCACACATATCCCTGGAGCTGAAGCACTGGTCTCAGGGGTGAAGCTGGCAGGGATGTGGGGGGATGGTACTCACCGAGAGGACGATGTAGCAGTCCCCTTCATAGAAGTTGCCATGGGCACTCAGGGGCACCAGTGCCAGCTCCATTTTCTGGAAGGACAAGGTGTGTATAGGCTGTATCTCCTCCCTCCCCCACAAGCCTCCTCTCCCCCACCATCGTTTGGCATAAGCCGTGGGGAGAGCTTGATGAGACCTTACAGGGTGTGGTGGTCAGTCACAGGATTCATGTGGCCACGCCTCTGGCTTCTGCTGAGCTCTGCCTGTATCACCCTGGGTCCGAACTGGGGTTCCTGTCCTGGTTTCCCCTCACCTCATCCTCCTCCCTGCTTCCTGCTTGGTCTCATCTTGCTATATTGCAGACAGCCTTGTGAGCCGTCTTCAGTCCTTTGCAGGGAAAGAGTTGGATATAAACTATCAAGTAAAAGCACTGACTCCAAGCAGCTTCTGCAAGCCTCCAACACTCTTCCCCAGCTCTCATCACTGACCACCCCAGAGTGGCCAAGACATGAAAGAAAGCTGGGAATGTGCGGGGCTGTGGGAGGTGAGTGCCAGCGTGTGCTGTGCTCTGTGCTGACGTCCCATATTTGGAGTCATTTGGGTGGGGGCCCTGATTTGTCAGCTGTATGTATGGCTTGTCCTGGGAGGGCCTCTCAGATGGCCTCAGATTTAGATTCTCACCGCCATTTTCAAGTGCGGGAACTGGCAGCCGTACTAGTGTGTTGTTCATAAAATGTGTGTGTTAAATGTAGAAATGTTTAGTTTACCACACTTTTTGTAAGTTACAGTACCTGCTAGCTTTTTCATAAACTAGGAGCCTTAGGAAATGGGAGTGACCTGAGCTACAGAGCTGTGACTCCTTCCTGACTGAGGACAGTGAAGTGAGGGGTCACCTCTGGGTTTTGTGCAACAGCAACTGATGGGGCTCCGAGGGGGGCCCCCATCTGGCAGGTGGAGCTGCCCCAATCAGGGTGGTCCTCAGCTACAGATTGCTGGAGCTCAGAGTCACCCCGAGGGGCACAGGCCCAGATAGGAGAAGAGATGAGCAGTGCCCCATCGGAGCAGTCCCTCCTCCCTTCTCCCCCAACCCCCCACACACTTTGCAGGAGCCAGGTGCCTGTAGAGGACATGTTCCATTTCTCTGACAGAGGCAGCTGGGAGCCTGCTGGGTGGACCCCACCCATCTCTCCCAGGCATTTACTGCAAGTGCAGACTCACTGAGCAGATGGCTGGATAAAGGGCGAGCTTATTTTTGCTTGGAGCAATGCTCTGCAGGGTTAGGAGCATTTCCTCCACCTGCTTCACGCACCCAGGAGGGGCCGGGGATGGGAAACCATGCACTTTGATGCTGCCTCTCACTGTTCCCAAACCAGACTGAGGAGTCCTCAGGGCAGTCATCTGCAGACCTGGGCACCAGACTCCACCCCAGACTGCATGGTGAGGAGTCGAGCTGACCTCCCAACTTACCTCTATTCTCCAGGTGATGATCCCAGGGTCGTTGCCCACAGCCCTGAAGGTGCTGCTCAGAGACATGGTGCTCCTCTTTCCAGGACTGAAACGTCACAGAGCGAGAGGGGAGATGATGCCTCTCACGGCCTGCATTGATCCAGCTTTCTCCTAAGTCACTTCCCAATCTCGCGTTAGCGACCATGCTGTGTCCTTGTGGTGCATCCCACGCCATTTCACAAATGTTAGGGAAATGACTTGTCCAAGTTCACTTGTGAGCCTGGCGGGCACGGGGATCCTACCCAGAAGTTCTGCTTCCCACCTGCCACTTCCCTCATTAAGAGCTCTAGTAATAGCAGCAATTATTTCCGGAGCGGTTGTAAACGTGTGAAGCCCTGTGCTGATATACTTTGCATAGTTTACCTCATTTCATTCTCTTAAGGTGAGTGTATTTTCTTCATTTTGCACTGTAGCAAAGTTCAGAGAGGTTAAATAGAGGTTCAGAGAGGTTAAATAACTTGCCCTAGGTCACACACTAGAATGAAATTCAAATCTGACCCTGAAACCTGTGTTTGTAGCCACTCCAATATACTGCCGTCCTTCCTGAACTTTGCTAACTTCAGTGGCAAATGCATTGGGGGGGCTTACATGGGGAGGGGGGAACTCTTCCAAACTGGGTTGCCTTCTCTCATCCTCATTGCCTCTACCCCGCCCCAGATTTCCTGCTTGCCAGATACTCTCCACAGTCAACTTTTTGCCCTTCTCTTTGGGCTTTCACTTTACACTTTTTTTTTTAAGTAAACTATCTTAAAATTCAAATGCTTCCTGCTCTTGTCATATGACTAATATATTCCCTGTGCCTTGCAGAAAGGAAAGGAAAATGGCAGGGTTGGGTGGGGACAGAGGGTCCACGGTGCCAGCAAGGGAAAGCGAGTGGGCAGATGCCCTCCTTACTCCCTCCACATGCAGATGTGGCTCTGGCTGTGTCCTGCCCACTGAAGCAGATTCTCTGGGCAAGAGTCAACTCAGAGAACTCAGAGGTCTCCAGTTCTTTCCGGACTGAGTGGGCAGGTTGGGGAGAAGAAGGGAGGAGTTGGTTAAAGAGCCCGTCCGTCTGAGACTGGAGGGACCCTGGAAGACAAGGCCCCTGGACTGTTAGCCCAAAACTAAAATCATTCCCGAGGCCAACTCTTCCGACAAAGATTAGACTGGACTATGGGACATAAAATGATACTCGTGAAGAGTGTGCTTCTTAGCTCAAGTAGCTATGAGACTAAACGGGCAGCTCCTGTGTGGAGGTGAGATGAGAAGGCAGACAGGGTCAGGAGCTGGTCGAACGGACATGGGAAATTCGGGGTGGAAAGGAGGAGTGTGCTGTCACAGTATAGGGAGAGCAATGACGGTCACATAACAATGTGCGTATAAATTTTTGTATGAGAGACTAACTTCCACTTAAAGCACAATAAAAAATAAATAAATACAAGCCCGTCCGTGTGGACGGTACACCACCTGTATTAAAGGCGTGTCTTGGGTTAGGCACCTTCACACATCCATGGTCATGTAAGGGCTGTATGTAATTAAAATGCCTGGTTCCTGCTCTCAGGGAGCTTGCAGTCTGATGATAATAGGCATAACAGATGAATGCTAGATTAGTTTCTCCCAAGAGGCAGAGGACAAAGGACAGGATTGATGAGCTGTGGGTTTACACAGGATAAAAAAGCACCCTGTATGATGTTTGCTATGTGGAGGCATGTTGTGCTTGTGAGGAGCATGTCTGACCATTCTTTTCTTGAGCCTCAGTGGGTGAAGCCAGGTTTGGATAATATGTGCCATTATCTAATCCGTACTTTGGCAAAAAACAAAAACAAGCTCCCTTTGTCTACTGCTCTAGCAGGACTAAAGCAAAGCAGTGATGCGGAGCAGCCAGTGTTTGAGGATCTAATTTGATAACTTGCTCTGCCCCACCCTGTGCCACTCAGAATTGCCAGGAAATATTTGTTCGGTTTTTTTTTTCAGATCCCAGATTTAGGTCATTGAAGGCAAATGGCATGACCCAACTAGGGGAAGGGGGCAAGGGCTAATGAACTCATTTTTTGGAGATGGGGAAGTGTGGACCTGGTAAAAGCCAAACCAACTTAGCATTAATTAGTAACGTGAATCTCAGAGGCCAAAAGAAGCCTGATTTCCCAGCAAGGGAATTAGGAACTGGGAAGAAGCTTACCGGACCAGGTTCCCCCGAATGCAGGAGACAGGTTCGACGAAGTGACTTTCTGCCACACCGAAACACCCAGAAAACCTCATTCCAACTGTGATATCAAAGTCCCTGAAAGCGGGCTCTCTCCCTCCCTTCTCCCCGAGTCCTAATCTATTAACTCAACACTGTTTGAGAGGACTACAGACACCACTAGGGTGGGGTGTAGTTTTGAAATCCCAGGTTCAAAGCCAGCGGCCCCTAATTCTCACATTCTGATGGATGAACCCCCAGCAGAGGAAGCTGGTTTTAACTTCTGCCTTGCCACATACCATCTTTCTCCCAGGAGAGATAGGGGGTCAGTTTTCTCCATCTTTCCCAGCTTTTGCAAATGGGTTCTGCTCGGTGGTCTCTAAAAGGGGCCTCTGGACTTCTCTGAAGTTTGCAACACTAGTCGCAAACTCCTGGTTCAACTCTTGAAAAAACAAAGACAAAGCCATGGAAATTTCAGTCTCTTCCTTTTGTTGCTTCCTTGTTCAGTAGGATTGCTCTACTCATGCACCCATAAACCAAATAGACCTTACCTTGCCTTCTCTCCCACCTGGTCTCCTTAGTCTTCTGGTGAGTAAGCAGCAGCGGTACTGAAGAACCACCACCCTAAAACCCCAAAGCAGGAGGCTCCAGGCTCTGCTGCCTTAGCTTAGTAATGGCTGCACAGACACTGGGTTATATTTGCTTGTGTTTGCATCTTAACCGCATTTGCCTAGTCCTAGCCAATCACAGCCAACCTAGCCCTGGGCTTGACTTATTCAAACCAGAGGGAAAGCTTTATCTGTTCCTATTCAAAACAGCAAAAACAAGAAGAGCAGACTTTTAAAGGCTTCTTTTCTAACTCCAGCTCCACGCCCTAATCTAATTGATTTTTTACAAGTGCGTAGCCCATCAATAATGCAGGAAAGGGGGTGGGAGGAAATATGAAATCTGCCCTGTTGTCGATATGGATGCATTATGCTGATGACAGGAGAGACAGGGGCTGGAGCGCCCTGCTGTGGGCTCCCAGGATATCCAGGCCTCCCTGATAAGCTTTTCGGCGTTTCTCTGAGGGGAGGCCTGGGAGAGGGCCGGGAGATGTTACTAGCTTATCCAGTTTTGCTCCTTGGGCCACCACTAGCCATCCATCCATCAGTGTTCGAGTGACTATGTGCTGGGAGTCATGCTGGGCTCCTGGTTTGGGGGCTTCGGTGAAGGGCACAGAAGAAACAAGACTCCAAATCTCGCGGGGTTTCTGGTTCATCCCCAGAAGTCAATAGGACACCACGCATATGCTTGTTAAACACCTGGATGGCAAAGTTGGTTCCAAATGCGGGCCAGGGAAGAGCTAATGTGGACCAACTCCTATAACCTTGAGCAGTAGTCCAATGCTGAGTCTGCAGCGGGTCTCCTGGGTGGATGCAGCAGCTCGTCCAGCCGGGGTGCTACGGCTTTATCACCACCAAAAGGGTTGCGGGGGAAGAAGAGCGGTGCCCGAATGAACAACAGCAGGGTCAAGAGGCAGTTCCCATTCCTGGATGGGTTTTTTTAAACCCACTTTTATTAATTGTAAGTAATACAAATACTCCAAAAATATAAACAGACACTTAATGGCGTCCAACATTTCAAGTTTTTGAATACAACAAATTTATCAAACCATGAATCTGTAACCAAGGTAGTCAGAATCCCACAGCCCCATCACAGTGGGAAGCTGATCCCCCAACCCTGCAAATGGCATCTTGAAGGGGGAAACAGGCAGGAGATGGACCGCGTCAAACTTGGGACAGTAACAAGCAGAGAAGCTCATGGGGTCAAAGAGGAGGGTCTGCTCCAGGGACAGGTCCCACAGCAATAATGGAATGGGGCAGCCGGCCAGCTCCTCTGACCTCCCCTCCCCTGGCTGAATGCAGATATTAACTGGCTTAAAAAAAAGAGCAAAACTTAAAACCATGTTTTACAAACAAGGTGACTGAAGGACACTGGAAGAGGAAAACGCTCTCACCTCCCCAGACCCCTGGCCTGGCTGCGACACAGATGCAGGACAGCCTTAAAGGGCTGTCCTACCAGTGAGGCACTGGGAAGAAGGCAGGGGCAGCAGAATAGAATGGGATCCATTTCCCAGGGCATGACTGCCTGGAGACTTCCCATGCTTTAGCACAAAGAAACTTCTGGGCCATTATTAACAGAGGTGCGTTTACACATTTACAAAACGGTTAAAGTCTTTGGGAGGCAGGAGGGAGCTGAACAGAAGGTCCCAGGTTAACCGAAGGCAAACTGCCGTAAGGTTATCTGTTCAGCAATTAAACGTGCACTTAGGGTCCAGGACACATCTGCACTCCTCTCTAGTAAGGGACCCACGGGCCTACAGAGTGTCCCCTCTACAATGTGCAGAGTGGAAACCCTTACCTGACCCCTTTCCAAACTGGTCCTGTGTCCAAAGCTCCCCCTATGAGAGGGACACGAACATCAGGCTTTTGATTTAGAAGCCCAATCAGAGAGACACACTGTGTCCCTGAAGAGGCACCTTAAAGAACTGAACCTGGCAAGTGGGCAGATTCCTGACATGGCTTGAATTGATTGCTGACCAGGCACTGCGGCCTATTGCTTCCTGAAGACCAGTCTCAAATGGGAAGAGCTCATGGGAAGCTGCTGGGATGAAATGGCTCCCTCCCAATCTTGCCCTCCTCCAAAATGGAGTCTGGCCTGATTCCTCTAAGGAGCAAGTTTTGCATTCATCACTTGCCTCCTAACACACTGCGAAACTGGAAGCAGGACAGCAAGTAATGACTTTAGGCTGGCTCTGGTCCACATAAGGGACCCTGTTTATTTGGCCGAGTTCCTTCTCCACGACAGGGAAGAGAAGGGGAAGTGGGAATGGCATTTCTGTTGAGGGACTGCAGGCGGGCAGGGTTCCGACAGGAGCGATGCCCATAAAGCAGGGCTTCATGCACAAGCAGCAGGGACACTTCCACCAAGCCATCCTGGGCTCTAGTCATGGGTCACTCTGGGCACTTGCACAAGCAGGGAAGGGGGGCACAGGCTTTTCTTCCACCTAGAAAAACGTGCAGATCCAAAGGAGAGCAGAAAGGGCCCCAGGATCCGGATCAGGCTTAGAGCCTCTTATTGCTTACTTAGCCAGAAAAGCTTGCTGGGCCCAGAGGGCAGAAGATTTGACCCAAGGGCTACCTAACACTTAGGTTATCCACAATATTAGGACGGAGGCCTAGGCCAGGGCCTGGCTCTGAAGCCACAGCAGGCGTTGGAATCAGCTCTTGCTTTCCTTCAGGAGACACAGTTCCTGGCTAGCACCTAGAGCCCTCTTCCCCTTACTCGCAGCCAGACCCCCGGGCACCAGGGAATGATGCTGGGGGAAATGACCACATTGGCCTTGGGGATTCTCTGTTCCACTTCTGTGGCACCAAAGGGGGAAGACAAGGCCTTAGAACCTTGGGACAAGGAGGGGAGGTGGCACCACAATGCTAAAGAAAGATACCAGCCAGCTAGCACTCAGAACACCAAGCTCCCGTCTGGCCACCTGGTTACTTTCTGATGCTGGACCTAGGGTTTGGAAATTGAAAAAGATAATAGGGGTGAGTCCTGAGTGGGAGGTGTCCTGCACCTGAAGCAATTTACAAAGGCTTTGTGATACCTGCCTCCAGGGAAAACAGAGAAGGGAACAGGAACTCCCTCTCACCCCAAAGGAAGGGAGGGCAGAGGAGAGAGCCCCAACCAGCCCCGGGGGAGGCCAAGATTAAGGCAGTGATGCTGAGACAGGGCTCCCTTTTTGGGGGTCCCCTTGTGCTCCCAATTATAGCAGCACTTCCCCTTTTGTTTTCTACCCTGGGGAAACTTCCATTTTGTGACTATTTTTTAAAGCATTCACTATTAAGAAGTTTTGAAGGCAAGAGACACCCAAAGCACAGGTGTGTGAGGGGCTCACTTACACCGGAGCTCTTTGGGCACCAGTTACCAGAGGCAACTGAGTTACGCAGGCAAACCTAAGTGAAGAGAACACCCACTCCTTCAGCTCAGGAAAATCAGGCATGTCTCTGAGGCCCTGGAGAGAAAAAGCAACAGCCAGGAAGGATGAAGGCTGGAGCGGACAGAGCTCAGCACAGCACAGCCCGGGGAAGACGCAACAGGAAAAGAGCCCACCCAAGAGACAGGATGGGCTGAGGCAGCTTAGAGCCGCCCTTCCCAGCCTTTGGAACAAGAGTCCTTGCGCCAGCACCACTGAGAATCCCTGAAGAGCAGACTCGTGGAAACAGTCCCGAGCTCGGCTGGTCTACAAGCTAAGGGAATACACACATTCATGCTTTGGGATCCTCTTCCCTGCACCCCCAGCACCCCCTCACATTCATCTCAGGCCCGGGACTACAGCTTTGTCAGAAACAAACCCGGCCCAACACTCCAAGTTTAGAAAGAGAGTTTTAAAACAGAGTGAATGAACGGAAATCAGTTCTGTGTCCTCTTCCAAGGCAGGGAGAAGACCTCCTCCCCCACAGGTTCAAGACTATGGCTAGGTGGGGAGGAAGGCAGGCCCAGCCCCAGCCACTGAGGAGACACAGCAAGGGTCCACGCCAGGCACTTGGCTGGAGGCAAGTGCAGCACTTGGGCCACAGGACCCCATGGCGACCAGGGTGCCAGTTCTGGAAACAAGTTCTCATCTTCCCAGAAGTGTTGTCTGTCTGCAGCAGCTGGCTGGAAGAAGGCTTCAGAAAGGCATGTGCCTGGGACGTCCAAAGGCAGCCTCTGACCTGTCCTTTCTCCTTGGCACAAGCCTTACAACACTGACGAAAGGCCATGGGTTTGGCAAGAGAGCCTTCAATAGTCTTCATCCCTACAGAGCTCAGTGGCTCTTAGGGTGACTGCAGAGGAGACGAACTAACTTGGGGAGAGTCTTGACCATTCCACTTCTCCCCCAACCTGAAACACTGAACATCCTGTGGCCAGTTCAAGGCCAGTCACACACACACAAGACACACACACACACACACTCACACTCAACACATACACATCTTGGGAACCCAACTCAGGGAGCAGGTAATTCTGGGTATCGTTGGTCTGTTATTTGCCCGCTTGGCATCTAACCTGTCCTAAAGCTCTTTCAGACCACTTTTCACTATTTCCAGGCCCCATCTGGTGAGGCACCGCAGCTTTCACTCTGTCGGGATGATCATAAAGGCACGATGTAGGAAAGTCCCCTACTAGGATGGCCGTTGCTTGGAAGCAGGGAAGGCTAAGGGGCCCGCAGCTGCCCAAGGCTGGTGTAGACATCCTCTGCTCCGCTCAACTCCTCAAATATTGGGATCAGGTTCAGCAACTCGGTATCGGCCATGTCATCAAACCAAGACTGCACGGGCACCTGGGGCAGGGAACAAGGTAGAGTAAATCCCTCGACTACCAGATCTTCCCTTCCCTCACCCCAGAGCTCCTGGAGGCTGAGTGCGTCCGCTGGAGTGGTAAGGCTCCCCTGGGCAGGGACTCCCCACCCCTGCAGTGTGGGTGCATCTGGATCACTCACTGCATTCTCCGGATGGAAGATGTAAGAAGCAGGCGAGTTGTCCAGGATGAGGGTTTTCCTCAGGTCCCTCCCCAGGCGGCTCAGATCCTTGACATAGCAGCCCTGGTGGAATACACAGGACTCACGGAACAGGCGGGCCCGGAACACCCCACGCCGGTCCAGCAGATCTGTCACCGGGTCAGCATACTGGGAGAAGAGAAGATGCCTTTGTTTGGACGCAGTTTGGGTTCCCCCGCGGCATGCTGTGGACAGCGAGCAGCTGTGGGACCACCCCTGTGCAGCCACGTCTCCTCCTCGTTCGTCTCCCCTCCTGCCCCCAGGTACCTTGGCCAGGCTGGCAGTGAAGAGAACACATTCAAAGAGTTCCCCCATTCGTCTCAGGAACTCATCCACATAAGGCCTCTTGAGCACATACACCTGAGGAAAAGCAGAGCAGCGTGTTGGAGGCATCCCTGTGTGGTTGAAGCATCCGTCCCTTTTACCACTTACACTAAGAACAGCAAGTAAGTTCAGACTTACTCTACCCAGATTCCCCAAACCCAGCCATTCGGACAGCTGGTCAAAAGCCTTGTGCCCCACAGACCAGGGCACTGGCATCATTCCCTCCCTAGGTTTCTGATGGCTCGCGATCCCAATCTTGACCCAGCTCAGGAAGAAACACACACGCCCGCATTCCCGGAGCCATCTCTGTTTCCAGCGGTGGACCATCAGCTGCCTCCAGAAACAAGTAATCAAGAATAGGCCTCACAGATGGAAACAGCCTATCCTGGATTACTTGAATCCAGCCACAGCCTCTGTGGAAGCCTCCTGTCCTTGGCTCCGGCAGGACAGTCTGTCCAGACCACCATCAGCACAACACAAACATTTCCTGAAACCTCAAGCCCTCACAGAGCTTCTCCAAACTGCACCAGGAAGAAGCAACCTTTTCCCAATGACCTCAGACCAGACACGCACGCTTCTTGCTCTTGTGTCCTCTATTTCATGCTCGCTCCTGCCATCCACCCCAAACCCCGTGTCTACCCATCAGGATCTTGCACATTTGGCCTAAAGGGTTCTTTGGCTAAACGTCCCCCATCCGTCTGCACTCTGCTGTTCCCCTCCTCCAGTCTCTCTCCCTCTCACCTAGCCTACTACACAGCTGCTACTAGAACCCTTTTCTTCAAAGCCCCCTTTTTATCCATGTCACTCGCTAGCTCAAAGAGCTGGGGCCTGCTGTGATGTGCTCCTGCCTAGCACCGACCCTCCCTCCTGCACTGGTCCGAATCACCCACCAATTTGCCAGTCCCCCTGAGCTTCACAGCAGGAAGCCTCTACCTCGGGCAGTCACATCTTTGTTCCCATTAGCCTTGCCATTTCTTCAACATTCAACGTGTCTCTCCCTCCCTTCCTGACTCTTCACCAAGCTTGATACCCCCTCATCGCCACTCTTTGCCCAAAACTCGCCTTCAGCAGGCAGCCGTCCCTCGCTTTAATCTCATCTCTTTATTATTTACGTCCCTTTCTTGTTAACCAGGAGTTCACAGTGTATGTTTGCCTGTTTGAAAATCTACCACAGTCTTCTCCCCCACGGGTTTTGTGCATCTCTGTACCCTCAACTAGACTGTAAAGGGTTTGTGGGCAGGGTCTGGGAAGTCCAAGGGGCAAGCCTGGTTGTGACCAGGGGTTGCAGCTTTGCCTGGCAGGCGGAGCACCTTGTTGGGGGAGAAGAAAGCTTCTAATGGACACAGAATAGGAATGACATGCCACAGAAGCCTTAAACCTCATTTCTCTACGAGTAACTCTACTATTTGACTGGGCCATGCAACCAAATACCAGGACTACCAGGGCATCTGTTTCCACCGGTCCCTGACTCTTGGGATAGCGGGCAGGCCTTCTAGGCAAACGTTTTGGTAAACTGTCTTTCACTATCAATGCCGCATGATCCTTAACCCCAGACTGAGCAGGCTATACAGGGCTGGAGCCTAGTCTTGTTTAGACTTTTCATTCTGTTTACTTTGTTTAATACTCTTTATTCTGACAGATGTGTACCAAGCATGTACTCGGGTAGAATCCAGTTTAGGGAGCCAAGGAGAGGGGAGCTGGGATAGGCTTCACAGAGGGGGAGATGCCTGGGCTGGGAAGGAAGGAATTTACTAGCTAGTTGGGGGTGGGTGGGCATTACAGAGAGGGCATTCCAGGCAGAGAAAACAGCCTAGACTGGCTTCCTTGCCTGTGACAGGGAGAGACACCAATTATTCAGGATAATACGTAATCATGTAATAAATCATATAATAGTGCGGCAACGTGGGGGGGTGTGGTCAATAAATGATAGCTACTACTATTATTAAATAATGCAAACTGTTCTTCCAGACAGCTTGGCTACGAGAGAAAAAATGGGGGAGATATTAGAGGAGGATACGGGGCTGAAAGGAGCCCTGGTGGCGCAATGGGTAAGAGCTACAACAAACTACGGGTGCGAATCCAAAGTCGGCAGTTCAAATCCACTAGCTGCTCCTTGGGGCAGTTCTACTCTGTCGTATAGGGTCACTATGAGTCAGAATTGACTTGATGACAACAGGTTTGGTTTTGGTTTATGAGGCTGAAGTCACACCAGCTGTAAAGGGGTGGAAGGTCTGGAGCCCAGGTGAATAGCAGGAGGTAGGCTGCCCACCCGCTGGGCTGGGGATGACCTGGCAGGCAGCTCACCTGGTGAGTGATCCCCTCAATCTCTACAGGCACTATGAAGTCAGCATTGCTGATTGGCTGGAAGGCAGAAAAGTTAATGAGGTGAGCATGGTATAGAGCGGACAAGAAACCTCTACCACAGCCCAGTCGGTCCCCTGCACAGCCACTGGCCCATCCCACAGGAGGGGCAGAGAGAAACAGATTCTAGACTCCAGGAAGCTCATCCTGCCACCCCAGTACAGGGTGCGATCCCCTCTGGTTTTCCCTACTTCCTCCTCCCCCCCAATTCTACCTAAGCTGCAAGAGATTTGGGGCCTTCTTGAGTTAAAAAAACTTCCTGCTTTTCCAAACTAAGAGAGGGGCAAAGTCCAAGGCGGATTTAACTCCTCTTTTAGGCCTGCTCTGTACGGAGCCCTGGCAGCTCTCTGTGGTATGCGGCCATTGGGATTGGCAGTTGTTGGGGCAAGGAGGGGGGGTCCTACCCGACATTCTTCGGTGTGGTCTCCAGATGTGTGTGATGTCAAGATTACCAAAATGCCAGAGCCTGCCCACCCCCCTCTTCTGGCCATCCTCTATCCTCAACTTCAGGCCACCTCACAGCACTGAGATGCTCACAAAGACAGATGCAGGAAGGGCTCCTGACATGGGGTTACCTTAAAGGAGCTATGCACGAGGGTTTCATCCAGGTCAATGACCACACATATTCTTCCTTGATCTTCCTCTGTCACCTCTGGGAGCAGGCAGGTCCCTGGGATCTGAAACCAGAGCCAGGCTGCTGAGATCTGCCCACCAAGAAAGCCCAATGGTTCCTTTCAGCTGAACTCTGGAAGAGCTGGGCTGATCGTGGAGACAGAAGACCCTCCATTTCACTATCCCAGGGCTGGCACCACTTGATGGTCAGGAGATAGAGAAAGAGAAGATAGACTTGGCTGCTTGGTTTCCAGCCTTCCAGTGGGACAATTAAAGTGATCTGGACATTGGAGTGGAGGTCAGGGCTAGGCTGGGATGTACATGAGCTGTGGGAAGAGGGCATGTCGCTCCCGCTACTCCTCAAAATCTAATATGCTTTGCACATAGTGGACTCTCAACAAATATCCAGAACATATGGCTTCCCTGGGTGGGGAGGTGACCAGCCAGGGACCAAGGAGTGAGGGCATCACCCTGCGGAGAGGGCGGGGGATCCCCAAGTCCCAGGCTTCTGAGCACGAACCCTGCCAGACTCACATACCTGATAAAACTGGTATTGGAGACACTGGAGCAGATCCGACTGAAGAGAAGAAGGAGACGGTCAGTGCCGACCCACCGATGCCTCCCTCGCCCTGTCCCAACCTACTCTTTCTGCCTCAGGCCGGGAGGATAACTTTCTCCCCGAGACTCCGGCAACCCAGACGCTCCTAACATGACAAAAGTGACTTTTCTCAGCAGGTAGGCAGGAAAGGTGAAAGGCCAGTTTTCTTCCCACAGTAGGCCTGAGGCGGATGGAGAAGGTGGTGTTCCTGTTCTCAGTGGGACAAACTGAGGAACAGGAACTCAAGCAGTTGACTCAGGGACAGAGAGTCAGAAGGAGAACCAAGATCTCAGCTCCTCACTCTGGTGCTTTAATCTCTTGCTCAGTCCTTGAACTCAGGCTTTTCTTTGAGAACACGTGTTTTCTATGTTCCCCTTGGAGGGAAATGTTGGGGAGCACCGAGCCCCACAAAACGTCAAATAAACCAACATGAACTCACATTATGGGTACCCGAAGCGTGAGGGGAGGCAGAGTGCAGAGATCAGAAAGCCTTCCCTCCCTTTTGCTAGTAATAAAATCGTTGTGGTTGTAAAAAGTATTAAGTGTTCGTGATGAAAATCTTGAAGAAGAAAAAAATCCTAGCACTTACCCCACGTGTGCAGAGTAGAACTGCTCCATAGGGTTTTCAAGGCTGCGACCTTTCTGAAGCAGATCACCAGGCCTGTCTTCTGCGGTGCCTCTCAGTGGGTTCAAACCACCAACCTTTCGGCTAATACTTGAGCACTTAGCCATTTGCAATACCCAGTAACTTCAATACTATATAATTTCACATTCTCTTTTTTTACAATGTTACAAAACTCAATACTTTTCCACATTATTGCAAACTTGTAAAAATTAATTACTTAGTAACACTGTTACGTTGTACTTTATCTTACCCTTTCCCCTTTTATTGGATAATGCGTGATTTTTCATTGGTGTGCATGTCTTTAGCCTATTTTTCGTTGTTGTTCTTCTTCCCTCCTTAACATAAACTCACTTCCCCCTAAGGTTCCTATCTCATCTTTTAAGTTTCTGTTGTCAATTTGATCCCATATAGATAGTTCTTAAAAGAGCATAACGCTCAAGGCAGCCCTTTTTTACAAATTAAGCTAAACTACTGATGCAGTTTTAAGATAATTTCAGGGGATATTTTTGGTTTAAGATTTAAAGATTATCTCAGGGCAATAGTTTCAGGGGTTCTCCCACCCTCCATGGCTCCAGAAAGTCTAGAGTCCATGGGAACTTGAAGTTTTGTCCTGTATTTTTCCCCTTTTGATTAGGATTCTTCTATGGAACCTTTGATCAAAATGTTCAGTAATGGTAGCCAGGCACCATCCAGTTCTTCTGGTCTCCTGGTGAAGGAGGCAGTTATTCATGGAGGCAATTAGCCACACAGTCCATATCCTCCTCCTATTCCTGACTCTCTAGCCTGGTTTTGAGAGAGAAGGGTGGGCTAGGCCTTGATGTTTTAGAAAGGGACACCACTGGCATTGGGGGCAGGATTATTTTTGGATAGGGTTGGTCCTACCCTCAAAATGTCAGAAATATCTTCTGGTCATTGTGACACATCAAAAATGCCCCCACACTTACAAATGCCTCTCACAGGTATAGGTGACAGCTACTAGAAGGGGTTATCAAGAATGTGGTAGATAAGTGGTAGCATTTCAATTCCCTGGTTCCCTGCAAGTTGTGTAACTTAGAAGGTAGCTTTACATAGTAAAAAAAATGACAACAAAAAAAGGCTTTAGAGCCAAGAGACATCTGAACTTGAATACTGACACTACTATATATTAACCATGAACTCTTCAGGAATCTTTAACCCCTTTGGGTCTCAATCTCCACATCTGTAAAGTGGGAATATGGTGAATCTCCTTGCAGGGCTGCTGTGTGGACCATACAGAGCAACATAAGCAAAACACTCTCCACAATTTCTGGAACCTGGAAGGGTCTGGACCACAGGGACATCTGGATGTGGAGGCCCACACACTAAATGGGAAGCAACAGAAATGATATGGGTCAATAAGCAAAGGACAGTGGCAGGGCCTCCTCTGAGCCTGGGATCTTTGCAACCTCAGCAAAGTCATCTTGCCCACTTGCCATAGTCTGCAGGGATCCCCCACCAGCAGTCCCTCCTCGCCTGCACCCTGGCCACCCTGATACAGGTACCTTAGCAATGGTGTTGGTTTCCTCCTTGTATGCGGCGAGCTCAGTAGAGGAGCTTGACTGGCCAACATGCTGGGCACGAAAACAGCAGAAGAGGGCCTTAAAGATGCTACGCCCACGAGGCTTCTTAGGAGAGGACTTGGAGACCAGGCCTAGAGCAGAGAGAATGACAGAGACATCAGCTACAGGTAACTCCGTGACCATATCCCCTCTAGTATGTGAGCTTTACCAGGCCGCGCAGTATGTGCTTGGTGAGTGACCAAATACAGTTAACGGTAAAACATACGTGTTCTTTTTTTTTTAAACTTTGTTAAAATTTTGATGGAAATAGATATAAATAAAGATAAACAGCTAAATCTCTAAATAAAATGCTGACATACTGGGGTGAAATACTACACCAAAGCAAGGCTTTTTGAAGAATATCATAATAAAATTTCCAAATTAAGCTGTCTTAAAAGACCTGGTGATCTGCTTCTGTAGGAACATACATGTTCTTTATTCCAACACCTTCTCTTTAAAGCAGAAACAGAAGGAATCACCCACTCTCTGGTTTGGGAAACACAGCACATGAGCTGCAGAGGATTTACTTCATTCCATTGGGAGATGCCTCAAAGACGAGGTCAGGTATAGAATCCAGGTATTCTGGAACCCAAGTGTTCCGCTCTGGTAGCAGCCCACTGACAGTGCCTCAAAATTAATCTACAAAGACAAAACTCCCTAACGCCAGATTCCAGGAGACTACCCATTCTACACAAGGGAATAAGCTCGTCCCTTTCAAGTTAGCAGGAGCTGCAGTTCTGTTCAGTGTCAGCCTGCATAAATTCTGGCTCAGTGGCTGCAGGACTGAGCCCAACTTGCCTGAAGACTCCAGACTAAAAACTCCAAACAGACAGACCCAAGGAAGAACGATACTCTTTGTTCACACCTTTGTCTCCTTCCCACACTCCAAGCCACTTTCTTTAATACCTCTTCCCCTCAGAGACACACTGCCTTACTGGTAAACTGCAGGTGGATCATCCCTTTGGGACATACACATCCAGCCTCCGGCTCTCGACTGATGTATCTGCTTTTAGACCACAGCTGCTCAGTCCTACGACGACAATTTGGACTTTAGAGATATGAAGCCATTTTAATAAAAGGCTTGATAAGGCAGCCCCAGAAACGGCCACCAAAACAAATGAAATGTGTTGCCGTTGAGTCGATTCTGACTCATAGCGACCCTACAGGACAGAGCAGAACTGCCCCATAGGGTTTCCAAGGAGTGCCTGGTGGATTCGAACTGCCGACCTTTTGGTTAGCTGCCGTAGCTCTTAACCACTGTGCCACCAGGGTTTTAGAAAAGGCCAAGCTGATACAAAACCTTACAGGCATGAAAGCACCAACCAGAAGTGGATTTCAGAGTATCTTCTGTAAGTTCCTTTTGCTTTAGATGAACTGTTCCAACAGCTGTAAGCGACAGCAGGAAGATGCGATGGGTATCGTGGCCAGCAGGTGGCGCTGCACAACCATACACAGAATGGTCCTCAGCCACAGGTCTCCTCTCCTGAGGACCTGAGTGTCCCAGACCTGAGCTGGACATGGGCCTTAGGATTAAGCCCGAGCCATTTCATTGTAAAGCTTGGGGAACTATACTCTGCAGGAAGATAAACTGCAATGCCTCTTTGTGTGGGTAAAGAAAAACAAAACGTGCCATTCAGGACAACTTCCTCTGTTGTTCCTTGGGGTGGGGGTAAAGGGAAGGGGAAGGAAATGTGGTAGGGGCCACCCAGGAGCAACACAGAGCTCCCGGCTTAGTCCTTAGAGCACAAACCTACGCGGCCCTTGCAGAAATACATGATGGGAGAGTCACTTAATGCCCAGTTATTGGGCTGCCTGTGCCCCTGGAGAGGAGAAAGAGAAGGAGAGAAAACCAAATTCTACTCCCTAGGAGCAAAGGTCCTAAACAACAGTCAGTCAAGTGGCAGTCAGCCCTGCCCTGAGGATGACATGATTCAGCTCTGACTCAACAGGAAGGCCAAGGACTCCCTGCAGGTGCAGACAGAAGCCTTCTAGACCACTCGGTCAGTCCAGAGAACTCTCCCTGTCCCCTCCCCGGGTTAGGCCAGGTGCCCTAACATGGGTATGATCACTGGAAACCTTTCAGAAAATGACTGGGCCTCCCCAGCAATTAGCCTAAAAACCTGGATGTCCACTCTTGAGCTCCTGGTCCTGGTGGAGAATCAAGATTTCCAGGGGCCGGGGACCTTGTCCTGAAGAAAAAAGTTGCACTGGCTATATCCCAAAGGCCCCTCCCTGTGTTAAGGAGACAAAACTCAGAGAAGAGCCCAGCACTTAAAGACAGCAGGATGAGAGGCTCCTTGGATTTCCCCTTCTACTCTTATTAATCTATGCAAAATTGGAGGGAAGGCCAGCTTCCCCACCTGCCTGCACAGCCCACGCTAAATTCCAAGCCCAGTGACTCAGGGCAGACGCTGACACAAAGCTCCAAGACCAAAGCTGAACCATAGCTTTTCCTTTGGTTTATGGTTTCCTCACGTAGAACCACAATCAGAGGCTTAACCGGAGCACGGAGCCTTTCTTAAAAGGCCACAGAGCCCGGGTCTTTCCTGAAGAGAGGCCATCAAGAACGCACTCAGTATCTTTGTGACAGACGCTGTGAACGCTGAGTAATCCTGAGAGGCGGGGGGTTAAGAGGGCAGCTGGCTGGGGCCAGGCTGAGGCCTCCAGGCCTTGCTTGCTTCCACCACGGGAGGCCAGAGGACAGAAATGCCTCAGCCCTAGACAGCGAGCTTGGGGGGTGGAGGCACTCCTCAGCTTGGTTTGGACTCTGCGGGGGATGAGGGTCTTCTAAAAAACACAATGTGATCAGGCAGTCCTTGGGCCTCAGAGACCACAAATGCCTTGACCCCAGGGGCACAAAGAGGGCTGGTGTTTGGAACAGTTTTCAGAGCTGCTGCACGCCTGGGGAGAGTACCCCAGACCCACAACAGCGAGGTCAATACCCCAGATGTCCCTCACTTCCCCCTCCCCCATTGGGGCCCCACTTCCCTCAATTCTTCCCCAGGCTGCCTGTCCTCCTTACCCTTATGAACACTGCTTCTGAGCACCCATCAGGGCCTGCCTTGGCCTCCCCTCAACATGGCTGCCTTCTGGCGGGGCCTGCAATGGCCTCAGTCTGGTACATCCATCAGCCTCCAGCCCTCTGTGTGGCAGGTGTTCAGTAACTCTGACTAGCTGAGTGAGTGATTCTGGGGGGTCTCCAGGGCCTGTCAGTTCTACCGGCCTGGGGAAGCCGTCACTGGTTTGTAGCAGCCCAGGAACAGTAAGAAACAGAAAAGCCTACTTTACATGATGACAGGCAAGTTGGGCCCTGAAGGAGCTAGGCACACAAGGCATGCCACTTAGTCCTTCTGGGCCGCAGTCATGTTTACTGAGCATGTGTCAGGCCCATGCTAGACACTTCACATCATTACCTCACTTCATCCTCACTACATTTACAGAAGGAAAACTGAAGCACAGAGAAGTTAAGCAACATGCTCAAGGCCACACAGCTAGTATGAGAGTAGAGTCGGATTTGAACCCAGGTCTGCCTGAAGCCAGAGCCAAGGCTCTCAACCACTACTGCATAAGGCCCCCTAGCTCAGAGGCATCATGCACATTTACTAGCTCAACACAGCCAGGTCACGCATTCTCAAGTTCCAGGGGTCTTTTCTCTTTTGCTCTATTCCTGATAAAAGAATGGTTTGAGGTCCAGTCCTCCTTTTTTTGTCCTCTTAGGCAGGCCAGTAAAGGTCAAAGTACAGTATGAGGATTCTACTCCAGGCCCCAACCTAGAGCCCCCAAGCCCCACACCTGCTCCAAGCAGGAGATGCCTCTGGGGGAGCAAGAGGACAATAGGGAAGGGGGGCGGGGCCGGAGCCAGGAGCTTTGGTCCAAGACCTGCTTTGTTCTGAAGGTTTAAGGGTGCGGGGGAACCACACACCAGACTGGGATCTGAAACTCAAGTCAAAGAGCCTTTGAAATGGCTCCTTTCAGCCAGCACTCAGCATTGTGTCCCTGACAGCCAGGTGCAGGCCACTCCCACTCCTCCATATGTAATGGGGACGGGCACAAGTCTCCTCCCCAGGAGAACACCGGACCCAAGATGATTACAGGTCCCCGGGGTTTTCATCGCACACGGTTTCCCCAATGAGGAGGGCAGGCTTCCAGTGGGTGCCATGACCAGCTGCTCTCTCCCCTTCATGCCCCAACACCCCCTTGTGATAGCCAGCCCTATTCTCCTGCCCAGCTTCTGAAATGCATCTGGTCTCCCTGCTCCAAACAGCTGGTTGGGGGCTGGATGTTGGAGAGGACTGAATAACCCACTGGAGTGGGCCCCCCACGGAGGGCAGGGAGGGCAGCCTACCCGTCCCGCTCACCTTCCTTCAGAGGCAGGGTATGAAAAGAGGAAGGCACAGGAGGTACCCCTCCCCCTGAGGGCCACCTGGACGGGGTCCAGGTTCTAAAGTTACTGACTGAGCAAGAGGGAACAGCCACACAACCTCTTTGAGCCTCAGTTTCCTCATCCATAAATTGGGATAACAAGACCTCACTCATGACCGAAAGGATATACAAAACTTATAGTAATGTGCCGTGAAAACGCTGAAGCTAAACGCTTGTGCTTGTTTTAATTAAGGAGAGATGACCACTAATTGGCATCCATCAGGGCCTCATTCTAGAAGGCCAGCCACAGATCAGGAGCCCTCCCCACTCCCATCATGCGGTTGAAGCCCAAAGATCAGAAGATGAGGGAAAAGTGTCTCAGAACTCTGATCATGAGCAGGTATCAAAGAGCCAAAACAACTCCAACACCCTGTCCCAAATCCACTACAAAGTTATTTTTTAGTTCACAAACTCCCCAACTGGTGTGGTGCAAATAAAGGGAAAGTCAGGTTAGAATACAAGCTCTCTAAGGTGAGGCCAGCCCGCTTGAGGCAATGTTGCCCTCTCCCCTACTGCCTCCAAGAAGCCCCAGATGAGGACACTATTTCCCTCTGTCTCTTCAGAAGCGTGTGCATGTAGACGGGTGCACAGATGCATACATATAAGATGAAGACAGGCTCTGCCAGGACAACACAGTTTTTAACCTTTTTCTGAAGGTCAGGTCCAGGTTATCACTGTTGCCAACAACAGAGCTTCGTGTTCCAGCAAAGGACCTCCTCACACATCCGCCTGGGAGTTGGCAGAAGGCAAGCTCTCAGGCTATCGGATTTTAACAAGCCCATTCATGTAGAAGGATGCTTTCTTGGTTCAGTCCCCAGAAGTGCTTCCTTCCCCCAACCCTCCATCCCTTCACAGCAAAGGCTTTAGTCTGAATATCACTATAAAATGGCCTCTCTGAGGGTTCTCCCTCCCCTCAGCTATCAAAGGAAGGAAAGTATTTGGAGCATTTCCGGCCCTTCTTGGCTGGCTGCCTGGGCCCTGCTGCCAAGATGCATCTCTGACTGGGGCTCCCCGTGGAGGAGTCCTCCCAGGTCCTCAGCAAGGGGCATGTGTGCCTTGGCTAAAGACAGGCCCTAAAGTGCCAGGTGGACGGAAGGGCTCCTTGGACCAGCAGGTGAGTCAGCAGGGGAAGAAAAGAGGGTGAGAAATGCCTAGACATCCCACGTGTAGGAAAGACGGGAAAACAACAGGGAGGGTGTACCACTTTCTACAATGCCCACCTGCTTGCTGACACTGGTCTCTCCAGGTGGCAAGGAAGGCCAGACCAGCTCCCGAAATTCCAAAGAGCAGCTGTGATTCTGACTGCATGGACTTTTTAAAAGAAGTTTTAGCCACCCAGTTTGGCTCATCCCAGTGCTCCACGCTGGGCAGTCCTACCTAACAGATGTCTCTGTGAGTGCCCCTTCCCCAGGCAGAAGGGCTTCTTCCTGCATCTCCCTCTCTTCTTCTTGGAGCTGCACTCCACGTGCCTTATGTGCCTTACGTCAGTCCTGGGTCCTTGATGCTACCGCTCAGGTGGGGGTGGGAGGGGTGAGGTCACCCTACACCTTGCCTCCTGCCTTTTCCCTGTCCCCTTGATCTTCACTGGTCATTGATCTCAACACAGAGCCTCAACTTTAGGGACAGATCTTCGCTCAAGAAGAAGGGCTCAGTTTCAGAAGCAGGGAATTCCTGGCAATTTCTAAAACACAATCAAGATACTCTGTTGATTTCAGAACTGGCCTCTAAAGGAGTTACTGCCGAAACACCATGGGCAGCTCTAATGTGCTTAAAATACACTGGAGGTGGGGGTGGAGGGGCTGAGCCTCAGGTCTGGAAGCCATGGGCAGGAAGACGAGAGAAAAAGTTCAAAACCTAGTAAGGACTGAAGCCCCAATCACCATGCTGCCATCTTGAGAATGCAGTTTCCCTCAGGCTCCTAATGAGGGGAAGAGGGTCGTCCCAGAAGACAAAGCTGGTCTGGACCAGAGGCCAAGGAGCTATTTTCTCACATACATGTCAGCAGCAGGCTCAGGCTCCAGTCCCACTCTAGAGGGCTCCTGGAGAATGTCAGGAAGTATTCTGATGGGCTCACAGAGGCAGCAGGGACAGAATTAAGATGGCATCCATGAAAACCCAAAGGACTGGATCCTCCTTTAACTCAGCAGAAGCCCCTGCCCCACGCTGGACCAGCTGGAGTAGAGGTGCCATCATGAGGACTGGAAACCACATTTGCCCACCTGGAGCCCCACCTCCCCTCCTATGGAGGTGCTGAGCAGGCCACCACTGTGGGAGGCTGAGGCTAACAGAAACCTGCTTAGCAGGACACAAACACCCCCTTGGTAGCCACTTCAGCCCCTGCCTTGGCCCTCTGCCCCTGACTCCTGGAATGCTTGGGTTTGATCACAGACCAAGGAGAAGCCAGTGCCTCTTTCCCCTCCAGCTCTGTAAGCCTGCTTTGTGAGACGGAGGAGGAGTAGCGAAGGCACAGGACAGAGCAAGGGAACCCTCAATGGTCCCTCCTCTGAGAAGGAAACAATACAGTGGTTACAAACGGTGCCAGAGACTTGACTTCAAGTCCTGGCTCTGACACATACAAGGTGTGTGGCCTTGGGCCTCAGTTTCTTCATCTATAAAATGGGAAGACTAACACTGCCTATATCATAGAGTTGTGAGAATTACAAGAAGCTTAGGGTGAGGCCTGGCCCCAGTAAAAATTCAGTTAGTATTAGCTGCTAATCATTAAGTACAGAGCACTTTCATACCCTTATCTCAGTCTCAATCTCGAAATGGTCCCACTAAAAGGGACCACAGAGATTTCCTCCAACTCATTTAAGAGGTTACAAAGAGGTAGTGACAGGGCCAAACATGGGAAATGGCCTTTTGCAGGACTCCACAAAAACCAATCACAGACACACACACATACACACACAACCCTAGGGGTTGGCCAACCAGTTCCTTTCTCATCTGGCTGGTCTCTGCAGGAGGGCTGAAAAGGAGCCTGCCAGGGGAGCATCTACCTCCAGGGACACTCACGTGCTCCTCCCCTGCCTCCACATCTTCATCTAGGACTAGCCAACCAGTACAGGTATGTCCACCCGAAAGAGCACCGAGCTAGAAGTCAAGAAACCCGGACTGGTCCCAGTTGCCTCTCAACGGCGGTCTTGCCTAAGGCACCACCTCTCTGGGGTTGTTTTCTCACTGGTCACTGGAGAATGAAAAGGTCTCCCCTGTGTGATCCCTTACAAGGTGGTTTCAGATCACCTGACTCGTGACTCAAAGACATTCTACAAAGAGGAGTGTAAACGAGAGGCTTTGTGAGTCATGGTTAAGGCTTGACACTAGGACCTTGCCAAGGCTGGGGTCCTGGATGACATGGACCACCCATGTACCTTGGAGAAGGTGCTCAGCTCTCTTGTGGTTTCCTCATCTGTCAAGTGGGGATAATTCTTATCTCATAAGGGTGTTATAAGGATTAAGCGAGTAACTAGAGAGAAAACGCTAGAACAGCACTTCCTGGCCCATGGTAAGCTCTATAAATATTGGCTGTCATCACTACCAGGTAAGCGAGTATTACTACTCTTGTCCATTCACAGGTGAAAAACTCTGGGACTCCCCTTGAGGAACCCACAGGATCTTTAACAGCAAAACTGGACCCTTCAAGGGGAATCTTCCCACTCAGGCTAAACAGGCAGTTGGGGCCACTGCTGTGCTCACCTGGCTCTTCTCCAGGGACACCTGTCAGAATCACAGGGAGCGTTTGGAGCACGCCTGCCCATGCTCTGATTCAGTAGGTTCGGGTGATGTCTGTATTTTTAGCAAGTGTCACAGGAGATTCTGATGTGTGTCCTTGGCTGAGAGCCACCGGCTAGAGGTTGCCAGGTGGTCTCTGATTAACCCTTCTAGGCTTGGAGGCTGAGTCAGCCAAAGTCCCTTGGCCCTGCCCCCCATCATCACTGACTGGCTCAGTGTCTCTGCATGCCTCGGAGGACTCCTCTCCTGGGGTCTAGCTTTCCTTTCTAGGGGCCTTGCTCTATTCTACCCATCAGTCAAAAGCCCTGGGCCTGCTGTGTCTTCCTACTGGGAAGGATGCTGTGTCATCCTAGGACCCAAGGGCTGGGGTCCACTGGCTCAGAAAGGTGCCTCTGCAGGTCTGTGTTAGGGCATTTGAGTCATCCCATGATTCTGCTTGGCTTTCACCGGTGTTGGGCCCCATTCGTTCCCTGGGAACAGTGCAGGTGGGAAAAAGCAACTTCAACAGGATGAAAAACTGTTTACATGTCAAGAGATGAAAGAAGGTACACGGTAAAAAGAGAGCAAGAGCAGAGCCTGATGGGGGTGGAGGAGGGCAGGGAACTAGAAGCACTGGAGAAGGAAATGGGGGTCCCGTCAGAGCTCAGACCCAAGGGCAACCTCCACAGCTGAAGGAGAGAACTGGGCACATCCACCTCCCGTCCGGAGGTGGCTTGCAGTAGTACCCATCCTGCAATAACAGATCCTGTGCTGGCATACTCAGACCTGAAGGGCTGGGTACTTTGCTGGACGAAGAAACTGTTCTAGTCGGTCGATGGTCAGAGAGGCTTCCAGTTCTAAGAAGTCACTTCTCCACTTTGATTTCGAGTTCCTTCCTAAAAGATGCATGTTAATATACTCATCTGCATCCCAGCTGGGAACTATTCCTCCATTTCAGAAGAGGGAGAGAATCATATCAGGGACACACCCAATCCTGTGTCCCCAAGACAAGTTAGTACAGTCCATGCTTCCTGGAGCTGATGCAGGATGAAAACTAGTTTAATGCTGCTTTGTGTCTTCACAATGTTGTAGCACCAAAACCAAAACAGCCAAGAGATAGCTTAAGAACATCTATTTCTCTACAAAATCTCAGTCTTTTTCCCTCCTTGTTACTAAAATTCCCTAAATCTGAAATCTCACTGAGTTAATTTTATTAATTCTCAAAGCAAACGCAAATATTAAGAGAATGTGGCACACAGCTGTCTTGAGTATTCACTATACCCATTTTTGAGGGGTCTAGTAACCGGGTTCACCATGAGTCAGAATCGACTTGAGGCAACTAACAACCAGAAGCAACCGCTGAAATGGTTTAGAGACTCCATTTACAGACTCTTCATGAGAGGTGCACAGCTCCCTGGCTTCCGCTCACCCCGAGATACCCCCGCGCCAGGCAGAACAGCAAAGTCCAAAGCACGTGCTACTCACATGAGTACAGAGAAAATCCCACCCTAAGTCATACTGCCACAAGACGGGGTCTGTGCAGCAAGGCTGTTTGCTTCCAGAAGGTCCAAGCCCCCACACCAGTGTCCCCTCTGACCCCCAGCCACCTGTTGTTTAACAATAAAACCCGCATGAGCACGTGCTGTTTGCTCTGTGTGTCCTTGGAGGAATGGAGGAGGGAGAAGGAGTAGTGGTCTAGCTGTGTGAAAAGCAAAGACGCTAACGTTTACCAATCACCTACTTAGTGCCAGACATTATGTACAGCAAGGTAAAGATCATTACCCTACGTTACAGACAAAACCCTCAGAACGCTTAAGTGATTTCACTCATTGTGAATAGGAAAAGACAAGCAGGGATGTGAACCCAGATCTGAATCAGTTTTGCTCCAGGGACAGCTCTTCTGAAATAACAATAAATACTTTAACATCCCCCAACCCACTCCCTTACTCCCTTGACCCATTTCACCCAATCTAAGAACCAAACCTCCCAAGCTGGGAACAAACGATACCCAAACTTCCCCCAAAAGCTAGCAGGAAGAACGCGGAACGTTGAGGAAGAGGAGGAGGAGGAAAAGAAGTGTGTGTGAGTATACTTGTACATGTGTACACATACATACACACTCATGTATATTTTCACGTTGTCTTTCTTTCCCACTGAGCTACGAACACTTCTATTAATTAATTCCCCACAGAAAGACCAAGAGCGTCAATTCACCTTGGCTAAAAATGTGACTTCTATAGTATTTACCATTTTAACAAAACTCATGATTGTAAGGGATTTGGAAGATCCCACAGGGAGGATAAAATGGGCACCTCTTTGCCACCCAGTTTCTTTAAGACCCCTATAACTGAGAAGGGAGGAGATGGGAACACCACCACCTCTTCCAGCCCCTGAGGAGTTTTTCGTGGCAATTCTGAAGTACTGCTCAGCTGAAAGCTCTACAAGTTAAACTTGGCAACCGCAACTGCAAAGCCCCAGCCCCAGGATTTTAGGTGTTTACAAACTTGTTGCTGAGTTAGCAGCACGCCCTTGGGAGTGAGCAAACACAAGCTTAAGTCGCCACACACACCCCACCCCCTCCCCAAAGATGGGGGAAAAACTCCAAAAGAGACACATGAGCAAGCCTCAGCAGCTACCAAACCAGTAAAAAGAGGACAAGAATGGAGGGTGAGCAAGGAGAGGTGAGAGGAACCAGCGGGGCAGAAGGAATCAGCTGTAAACACACACCCTGGATGCTGCAGGCAGTTCCAAGTGGCAACCCCCTTCCCCCAGCACCCCCCCGCCCCTCCCACACACAGCAAGCTAAGGAAGAAAGTCTTAGCAAGACTTATTTCTTAGCTTTTCAAGTTTAGGGCTCAGCTGCAAGAGCCAGAAAAACTTGCTACAGATCCTAATTTCTAGGGAGGGTCAGAGTCTCTGAGGACAATCTTTGTCACAAGCTGACAGACATTCCCCATGCGAGGAGAGGAAACCAAGGAATCATCATCCCTTCTCTGTGAGGAAGGGGGCATCAGGCCTCACAGGAAACAAAAAATGTTCCAGTTCCCCAAATGCCTGTGGGTCACTTGGTGCTCTGGAAGAGGCTGCCTCCCCCCTCGTTCCACACTGGGCGGCGTGGAGAGGGCCCTGTTTCCTTGCCTTTTCTCCATGTAACCCCAAAGCCCATGGCACAACATCCCAGCAATGCAGCGACACCCTCCTATGGGCTGTGATAAATGGCCACTCTCTCGCCAAACTGATATTAACTTTTCTTTTTTGTTTTTGATGTTACACACAACCCTGTCCCTGCTGTACCAGAAACCATTTCACCCATCTGTCTGGGAAGATGATCCAATTTTGGTTCTTTTATCATCCATGCTTTCAGTAACTTCGTTCTACTTCCTCTACTATAATTACTTTTGAATCATCAACACACCTTAACAGACTTAAAACAGAGAACAGAATGCTAAAAAATATTTTGAAGACCTGCAGTGGCAAACAACTTCACTAAAAAATCACCCAAGATAGGAGCAGTTTGTTTCCCTCCAGAAATTTACTTATTAACAAAACGCCTCCCATTCCTTTCCCGTTTTCCAAAGGGAGGCAGGGCATGGGAAATGGGATGCAGCATTGGGTAGGGGGTGGGCAAGGAACTCCTAAAACTCCTAAAGGAGCCAATTAAAACATCTGCCCCTTTGTTTTTTAAAGATGCAGGCTTAATTTGTAAATTATGAGGGCCTCAGAAAGCTGGCTAAGTGGTTGCTGGATGCCCAAGCAGCCCAGAAAGAAGTGTGCCTTTTCTGGAATGCAATCAAATTAATGGGAGATTCGGCTGGCTGCTGGCTTGAGAACTCAGATTCCTCCAAGGATAGTAAGTTTGAAGAGCAAACCACAAAAAAGGGAAACAAAAAAAGTAAATCCGAGAAAATTCAACCAACATCAGCAACCCAGCACTGCCAAGAAACTAGCTGCTTTGGTTTCTGCTGTTATCTTATTCTGTTCCTCTCCATTTGCCCTGGTGTTTGAACCTTCCAGCTCTGATTTGTAAACGCCCCTTTAGCAGTTCAGCCATCCCTGACTCCTGGCATGGGCCCATCAGAGTAGAGGACCTGGGTAGGGAAACACAAGAGTTGTTCTTCCAGCTTCTCATCACCACTGGCCTCTGTGGAATCCTTCTATACCCAAATTTCTCCACCTCTTGCTCACTCTTGGGGTCTTTTGCTGGGATAAGAGAGTGGGAAAAGAGTCAGGAGTAAAATTATGCACACAGGCAGCCTCCCTTTTCCAGCCCTCAACAAAGCAGAGCAGCCAGCAAAGGCAGTGAAGTTGCTGCCTGGGTCACACAGCCAGTTAGTGATGCAGCCAGGAGAGCAGACATCATGCCAAAACCGAGATCAAAACCGAGACAGGGGCTTTTCTGGGGGTTTGGGTTTGTAGCAGGCAAGGCTCTGTCCTTCCATAGCGCAGGCTTACTTAAAGAAGGGCTAGCGATACACGAAGCACACACAGCACTCCCCCCTACGTTCCACTAAGAGAATTAAGGAATGGCTGACACCACCAACCAGCTTCTCTGTTTCTAGGCAAGTGTGGGGAGTTCCTTGGGACAGTGAACCTCAGTAATAAGTGACCTATTCACCACTTAGATGTTACTAAACCAGGGGTGCGTAGGATACGGTGGGACACTGAGGCCCTGCACCTACCCTCCACCAGGCTCTGTTGTTATTGTTAGGGGCCGTGGAGTTGGTTCCGATGATTCACAGCGATCCCATGCTCGACAGATCGAAACACTGCCCTGCCCAGTCCAGGCTCTAGGCCTTCAGCATATTCAACTGCAGTACTGGCCCTTCACGCCCTGTTCTTGGTGTGTGTGTGGAGCGGGATGTGGGGGGACAGGGCACTCCGGATTTGGTCCCATGAACGTCTCTCTCCCTAGCCTCTGGGCCAGGTGGCCCCGACCCGGGAATGCTCCAAAAAAAAAAAAAAAAGGCGCTAGTCCCTACTTCCCGTGGAAATTCTGTCCGCTGTTTTGGACACATTCTTCAATGCCACAAGAAGAACGTGGGGGAGGCGAGGAAAGAGTTTTGGGGCCTCTACTGTGACCAAACTAACAAGAGATTCCACCCTCGGGCCTCAACCTTTCCCCCGCCCCCCGAGAGGCCCCGGCGCCATCCCGTTCCCGGGCCCAAGCCCACCCCAGAAAGGGCGCGCGCTCCCCCTCGCGTCTCCTCCGCCTGACCCTCAGAAAGGCAAGAGGCTGCGGGCCGCTGCCAAAGGGAACTCGCACTTCTTCGCTGCGCGATTCGGAAACACGCCGAGTATGAGGCCATCAGGCGAATTATATAACCAGGGACACCGCTCCCAGGCGAAACAAACGCGGCTCTGTGTGTGCAGCGGCGGCCCCGGGGGAGCGCACCGGGGCAGGGAGGGGCTCCGGCGGGCTTCGAGTCCGGGTTGTTTGCTCAGCTAAACTGGCGGGAGGCAGCCCGGCGAAGGCCCCGCGCCGCCGAGGTCCCGGGCCCAGCCCAGAGCAGGGGCCGGCCAAGTCCGGCGCTTCCAGGGCCCAGCCCCTCCCCCACCCGGCCGCCCCCGCCTCCAGGCGGCGAACTTGGTCCCAAGTCCCGCCGGACGCCGTCACCGCCCGCCACTGGAGCGACCTCGGGCTGGGGGACCTGGGAAGTGCTGGACTCCCGTCCCGGCTCCGCTCCAGCTGAGGACTCCTCTGTCCCCCTCCCTACCCCTTTCCGGGTGGTTCTGGGGCAGCCAGGCGCTGCGGTACTGGGAAGTGACGACCCCACCCCGCAACTCAGGAGGGGGTGGACGCCAGTGAGCTCCAGCTTCGCGCGCTACTCCTCCGTCTCCCTGCCCCGGGGGGAGGGGTGCGGTACCCGGTGACAGCTGCGCGGATACCGCCCCTCCCCCTCGGGCGCCGGGAGCCTGGGCCCAATGCAGCCCCCACCGGGGTCGGAGTGCCGATCCGGACGCGTGGGCAGACGGACTAGGGGATCTGGTTTAGAATCGCCGGGATTCCTCGCTTTGAGCCCCGGGAGGCCCGGAGCCGGGCCGGTGCTAGCCCCCTCCCCGCCGGGGGCGACGCAAAGTTTTGGGAAGTTGCTGCCCCTACCTTGCTTGGTGAGCACCAGGGCGTCTTCCCTCCGCGCCTGGGTGATGATAGAGCCGTGTTCCATCTAACAATCCCGCGGGCCCGGGCTGGCTGGGCGGGAGGACGGGCGGGCGCGCACGCTGGGCTGGGCTGGGCTGGGGGGCCTGGGCGGGGGCCGGCTCCTGCTCCGGCTCCCGAGACTCCGACTCCCGCAGCTGTTCACATCCCCCCTCTCGTTCCCTCCCTGGGCCGGGAAGGGAGGTGGCCTGTAAGGAGGGCGGGCGGCCGGGGCAGCGGCTCCCCCGGGTGCCCCCAGCCCCGATCCCCCGGCGTCAGCTCCGGGCTCCTCAGTTTGGGTCCAACATGGAGAATCCGGAGCGAAAACAAGAGGAGGAAATGGGACACGGGGCGGTTTCCAGGCTCCCCCCTCCCCTCCGTACTCCAGATAAACAACCCGCGGCTGCAGCGCCCACCCCCGCGTGCTTCCCAGCTCTGAACCCGGCCTCTCCACAGCCCACCGGCGCTTCCTGCTCCAGGGCAGCGTCGTAGGCCCCGGGATCCTCCACCTGTGAACTGCTGGGGCTGCGGACCATCCAGAGCTTTGCTATTTTGTTACGGAAAAAGCGAATCCCCGAGGGGGGTGGGGTGGCGGGCGAGCAGGCTGGCTGGGGAGACTTGAAACCGCTCCGGTACTCCGATTGGCCCACTCGGAGAAAAGGGGCGTGGCCCCTCCTTACTATGCGTTGCGAGGACCCAACAACATTCCAGTCGCTACGGCCACGCCCCTGGGCCACTCCCCCCTCGCTGGGCTGCATCCGCCCATCTCCTCGGCCACACCCCCTTCCCAACTCTTAAAAGGCCACTCCAAAGCTGAGGTTTCCCTACTCAGTGGTGGGGTATTCGTGTTTGGGCGATTACATTCGGAGAAGGCGGAGAGGTTCTGTCTTTTGGGTAACCGGGTGGAGCCGGGAAGTCTAACCCGGGTCAGGCCAGGTTGGGAGGATTTGGGGCAGTTTTCTTCCTACTTGGCCCTCGAATCGTGGGCCTGCTGTTTCACATAAAAGGGTACAACCATGGAATCCGGAAGCGGGTGTGTTGGGGGGCGGCCCTAGGACTCTAGAATGTTAGAGCTGGAACTGACCAGAGGACGGTCTGACCCACACACTTTATTTGAGGAGGCTTGAGGTGCTGTGCTTTGCTCAAAGCCACTCACTCCCATTCAGGGCTTTCCCCTTCCTCCTAACGGACCCCCACCCC
>NW_004444005.1:1290104-1300126 GCF_000243295.1 Trichechus manatus latirostris | reverse complement strand
CTTAGCTTAGATGGACAGAGGTCTCCAACGGAAGAGCTTCAGCTCTCCGTACACATGCTGCCCTCCCTCCTTGGTCTTTAGGCCCGGGGCACCCTCTCCTGGCTAACGCTTCTGAACTCTAATCTCTCACGGGCCTCCTGCTGAAGATTGTAGACAGGGGTGTACATTTGTTCCCAGGAGGTGATAGCTCCAGGAACGCAGGTTTTAGCTCACTGTCAGGTCTATTGCCAGTGCTCTACGTCTGTCCACAGGTGGCACGGGCTGTCTTGGAAGGCAGGGCGCTGTTCAGCTCAAGACTGGCAAGAGTGGTGTAGAGGAAGATTGCATTAGGTGACTTCTGAGTCACTTCCAACCCTAATGTTCTGTGATTCAGTGGAACTCACTTCCTTGTCAGGGAAGGGTCTTCCAGAAAGGTCAAGACTTCTCTCTACCTGGCCCAACATGCACCAGGTTTCACTGATGGTCCGGGACAAGTAGGTCACAACTATCAAACACCTGCTCCCCACAGCTTCTCCTTCATGAGGACAGAGGAGGTTGTGATATGGATGTGCCTAAATAGTGCTCTGCATGCCCGTTCCTGCTGTTCCTACACACGCATCCACAAAACCTTTTTATATAACACCATTTTAATGGAAATGCTGTTTTTCCAAAATGAAAGTGGCTGTTACAGACGCTTTGAATGATGCTTATGTAACTTTAAAAACTGAGCTTGGGTAGATCCTAATTCATTAACGGAAGGGGAAATCGGGAAGTTCTGACATATTTACCTCCCCTCATTATCAAAAGATCATTAAAACTATAGGAGTCTTAAGGTAAATCCTCAATATGCAGTTTGCTAGGGGGCCCCTACTCTCTTGCAAAGTAGTTCAGGTGGAGTGGAAGAACTGAGAACTTGGGTCCTAGTTCAGGACCTGTCTCTGTAGTGTTGGGCAGGACACTTCACTCCTCTAAGCTTCTATGTCCTTATCCATAGAGACAACCCCTCCCCCTTGTATAGCATTTTACAGTTGCAGTGTACTTTAACATACATTATCTGTACCATTTGTTCTCTCACTTCTTTGATGTTGATGGAGCAGATATTACACCCATTTTGTAGATGAGAAAACAGGGGCCAAAGAAGTTCACTGACTTGCCAGAGTTCTCACAGTGAGGAGGCAAGACTAGAAGTTGTGTCTTTAGACTTTAAGGCTAGAACTCTTGACACTATCTAAAGGATGGAGGAGATACTAGAATCTAGTCACTATCTGATCTTGCTAAGAACTCTGACTGAATCACCTCCTCTGGGAAGCCCTCCCAGATGCCCATCTCACATTGGAGCTTCATAGCCTCCTACATGCTGTCTCAGAGTCCCTGGGTAGTGCAAACAGTTAATGTGCTCGACTGCTAATTGAAAGGTTATAGGTTCAAGTCCACTGAGAGGCTCTTTGGAAGAAAGGCCTGGCAATCAACTTCTGAAAAATCAGCCATTGAAAACCCTATGGTGCACAGTTCTACTCTGACATACATGGGGTCCCCAATCAGGTTTAGTTACATACTGTCTCAGAGCACTTAGCACCCTGTCTTGCAACTGTTAGACAGAAGGCGGACTGACACTAGGGGCTGTCTTATTCTTATTCATTATTGGGTCTGTAGGGCCTAGCATAGTACCTGACACAGAGCAGGTGGCCTTTACATATTTGCTGTACACATCGTGACTCTGACTTTACCTGTTCTATTTTGTCCAGGGGTTCTTTAATTATTTTTGACGGTGGCCCACAGTAAGAAGCACATTTTCTATTTTGAGATACCTGAAACAGGGTTCACGGGACAATAATTACATTTGCTATGTGCATATACTCTAATATTTTCTATTGCACTTATTGTGTTTATTTATTTTTTAAAGGTGCTGGCCATGACCCTTTAAATTGATTTCACGACCCACCATTGGTTTGTGACCCATAATTGGAACAACATTGTTTTCACCTCCGTATGCTGTGGATGCCTTCTGCGTGTGGGGTTCTGGATGTCGGTGAGAGATGCAGAGGAGATGGCCCTCAAGTACCTCTTGATCTGAGGTGAAAGCTAGGTTTGGTGCGGTCTTAGTCATCTAGTGCTGCTCTAACAGAAGTACCACAAGTGGATGGTTTTAACAAAGAGAAATTTACTCTCTTCACAGTCCAGTAGGCTGCAAGTCCAAATTCAGGACATCAGCTCCAGGAAAAGGCTCTCTCTCTCTCTCTGTCAGCTCTGGAGGAAGGTCCTTGTCATCAGTCTTTCCTTGGTCTGGGAGCATCTCAGCACAGGAACCTCAGGTCCAGAGGACGTGCTCTGCTCCCGGCACTGCTTTCTTGGTGGTATGAGGTTCCCATGTGTCTCTGCTTGCTTCTCTCTTTTATGCCTCAAAAGAGACTGGATTAAGACACTATCTAATCTTGTAAACCTCATCAGTATAACCTCATCATAGTGATAGAGTTTACAACACATAAGGAAATCACATCGGATTACACAATCATACAATACTGGGAATCATGACCCAGCCAAGTTTACAGATATTTTTTGGGGACACAATTCAATCCATGATAGATGCATAAGAAAACACACTGCTTTGAGCATTGTGCTCTTTTAAAGAACTATCTATATGGGATCAATCGACAGCAACAACTCCAAAGAGTAGATAGGAAACTTAAGGGGCAGTAAGTTTATGTTAATGGGGGAGGAACAATTTGGGAAAGAAGGGTGAGAATGGTTGCATGACTTGTAGAATGTAATCTATGTTGCTGAATTATACATGCAGAAACTGTTGAATTGGTGTATATTCTGCTGTGTATATTCTCAACAACAGCAACAAAAATAAACTATTAAAAAACCCAGACAGAAACCCAAGGAGAGAGGTACAAGAGTTCCAGTAGAACCCAGCAGTGAAGGAGTGAGGGTGGATGAGGGAAAGTCCCAGAGAGGCCTGTGCTTCCAGGGACTGCGAAGGCAGTGGTAGCCTTGACTGGAGCCTGGAACCCCGAAACATGGGCAGGCAGGGCTCAGACTCTTGATGCCATGTTTTTCTCCCTGCTCTGTCTTAGTTTACTGGGAATAGGTCTCCACGCCAGAAAGCTCTCTGGGCTCTTGATAGGCCACGTTACAGATTGAACTCTGTCCCCCCAAAACATGTGTTGTAAATCCTAACCTCTCTGCCTGTGGTTACAATCTCCTTTGGGAATGGGTTGTCTTTGTTATGTTAATGCGACAGGTGTAGTGTAGGGTGTATCTCGAGTCCATCTCCTTTGGCATATAAGGGATTAAAAAAGCATGTGAGAGAAGCGGAGATGGGGTAAAATAGATGGCAAGACCCATGGAGATCTCCAGGGAACCAGGAAGCAGAAACTGAAGAGACAAGAACCTTCCTCCAGAGCTGACAGAGAAAGCCTTCCCCTAGAGCAGGGCTTGGAACTGGTTTGTTCTGGTTCGAACCCCTGCTGATTACTTGCATTTCTAACAATTTCCCAGGCAATACTAGTGCTGCTGGTTAGGGACCAATTCTGAGAACCACTGGTAGAACAGTGGTTCTCAAAATTTATTATACATAAGAATCACCTGGGGATCTTGTTAAACTGTAGAATCTGATTCAGTATATCTGGGGAAGAAATGCAAATTCTCGGCAGAGGTTCAAACCAGAATGAACCAGTTCAAAGCCCTGCCCTAGAGCAGCACTCTGAATTCTGAATTCTAGCTTCCTAACCTGTGAGCCCTGGTGGCACGGTGGTTAAGAGCTATGGCTGCTACCTAAAAGAGTTGGCAGTTCAAGTCCACCAGCTGTTCCTTGGAAACCCTATGGGGCAGTTCTCCTATGTCCTATAGGGTTGCTATGAGTGGAATTGACTCAACAGCAATGGGTTTTTTTTTGGTTTTAAACTGTGAGATGATAAATTTCTGTTTATTAAAACCATCCACTTGCGGTATTTCTGTTACAGCAGCACTAGATAACTAGGACAGGCCTCTTTCCTATAATTAAGTGGGTAGAGGAGGTGGGAGGCAAGCAGACATTGTAACTTCTGCTTATAACAGCCTTGTAAATAACCTCCTGCCTACAGTCTGTTTAATTAGGTCGGGAGTGATAGTGAAAGCCAGGGCTCTCTAGGCCTAACAACTCTCTGGAGAGAAAGCCCACTAACTCTCTACCGGCTCCACCTACCTGCTTCATCCCTTTCCTCCTGCCCTGACAGGAAGGTTGGTGAGAGGCAATTTGTGCTTGAGTGCGCGCGTGCGCGCGCACATACACACACACACACACACACACACATGCATGCACGCAAGTGCTGAAACAGTGGGGTGGTTGGGGGTGGTTCTCACAGGGAGTGGCTGTCCCTGTCAGTCGTCCCTGTCAGTCTCCAGTGGCTACTGGAGTCCAACAGGGCGTTCCTGAGCCAAGGCTTTGGAAAGGGAAACAGCTGAGGAGCTTCCTCTCTGGAAGATGCACGCTTACTCCAAGACCCTGTCCCTTTCCCCACAGAATATAAGCCTAGGGCTGGGCCCAGGGAGACCTGTCATGACCCGTTCTGATGTCATTGCAAAGTTACATTTTTCTTGTTTGGTTTTTGATTACAAATGGAACACATCCATTTTCTTGGTTTCTCTAATTGTTGCTGCAGAGTCTCAGTTCTGTTTGTTTTGTATTGTAACTGGGAAGGTGGAGTGTCAACATTAGAGTTCTGGAAAGCTGTGCCCTCCTGTCACAAGGCTTGCGCTGTCCTCTACTAGCTGCCCAGGGCAAGGTCCTGGGGCTGAGATGGAGAAGGGTGAGGGAGGGAGACCAAGTGACTGTAACTGAACAGCTGTGGGGGTGCCAGACTCTGGGGGCTGGAGAGGGTGGGAGGAGCCACCGGGAGAGGGCTTAGCTTCCCTGTAGACCTGCCTGGCGTGGTGCAGTCATGTTCATCATCTCAGTCCTACCACGTAGTTACTTAACCTTCAGTTTCCTCACATTGCAATGGGGGTAATGATAGTACCAAGGAGCCCCGGTGGTACAACGGTTAAGTGCTGGTGCAATGGTGAAGTGTTCAGCAGCTAACCTACCCCACCAGAGGCTCCGTGGGAGAAAGACTTGGTGATATGCTTCCATAAAGATGACAGCCTAGGAAACTCCGGTGTTAGTTATTATTCTGTCATATACCCCACTGCCTTTGAGTTGATGCCGACTCATAGCGACCCTCCAGGACAAAGTAGAACTGCCCCGTAGGGTTTCCAAGGAGCAGCTGGTGGATTTGAACTGCCGACATTTTGGGTTAGCAGCCGTAACGCTTAACCACGGAGCCACAGCAGGGTCGCTATAAGTTGGAATCAACTGAAGGGCACACACCAACAGTAGTACCTGGTACATAAGTACTTGTGAGGATTAAATAAGATAATATGAAGTGTTTAATGCCTAACACAGTGTAAGTGCTCAGTAAGTATTAGTCTCACCATCATCATTAACCTCTCCTTTCAACCTGTTCCTTCTGCCTAGTTCCCCAAACGGAAAACCGGAGGTCACCCAAGACTCTTCCTCCCCACTCGTGCCCACCCCTAATGAGTCCTGAAGACTGGCAGCCCTTGCCCTCCCAAGTATTCGGCAGGCCTTTTCCTTCTCTCCATTCCCACGGCTGCTCTCTCAGGTCAAGTCCTCGTTATTTCTCACGGACGCTGGCAACAGGCTCCCAATTAACCTCTTTGATTCTCTGGGTTCCTGACTCACCCACCCTGTGCCCCAGCTCTTCGAGAAAAGGCAAACCTAAGCCTGTCCTGCCCTGATCCCGTCTATAGGAAATGGTTCAACAGCTTCCCAAGACTTTCAGGAAGAAGCTCCAAGGCCTAGCTGGGCGCAGCTGGTCCCAGGATCGGGCTCCTGACGCTTTGCCACCCCCACCTCCCACACTTTCCTCACACCACCCATGCTTCTGCCAAGAGGACCTAACTACCTGATTCTTTGACATTCTGTATCGTCATACGTTTGCACAGGCAGGCCTCCCTGCCTGGCTGCCGTTTCCCCTCGCCTCTGTGCGGTAGCTATTCATCCTTTAAGATACAATTAAAGGACCACCTCTTTCTCGAATTCTCCCAGACCTTAGTCTGACTTGGATGCTTCTCTGTACCCCGGTATTTTAATTCTGGTTACTTGACAGTTCCCCATGCCAGGGTAAGCTCCTTGGGGCAGGCACTGCCTTAGTCTCCACGCGCTAATGCCTCTTACAGAGTCTGGCGCGTAGCAGGCTCTGTGGGAGGCCAGTCCCTGCGGCACCTTGCTTCCAGGCACTGCGGACCTCCCAGGGCACTGAGCCAGCGAGGCTGGGCGGCAAAATCCAGCCCCGCAGAGGCGTAGCGACGGGGAGGTTAAAGGGGGACATTTGCCCCCGGGCGCAAGTCCAAGGGGGCGCCAGACGAGGCCCGCCGGCTAATCACACCCACTATCGGCCAGGCCAGCAGGCGACGGGGGTGGGGGGGTGTTCCAAATTTAGAGATTGCCCTTGGGCGCTCGTTACCCTCGCTACCCCTCTGCAGCCCCGCGGGCACTTTCTCCACTCCCCACCCCGCCCCACGCAGGACAGGGGAGTCCCAGACTCAGAGTGGAGTCTGCCGGCACCCTGACCGCCCCTTCGCCGGGAGTCGGAGATGTCCCGGGCTTTTTATGAAACAGGAGCCGAGAAGGGACTGAGGGCGATTTAGGTTTGGTGAAACCGCCAGACACCCTTCGCCCACGCATTCCGAAAGGGCGCGTGGGGTGGAAGAACCAGGAGGGGTGCAGACCCTCGAGTTTGCCACCTCCACAGTCAGTATAGGACAGAATAAGGACGAACAGAACTATTTGGGCCAGAGACGGCGGGTAGGCCGGATTCCCGCCTCCCCTGGACCCGGCACATCCTGTGCACCGCCCCCAGCCCCGCCTCCCAGTCTCGGGCGGCCACGTGACCTGCGCCCCCAACAGCCAGTAACCGCGCAACTGGGGCCATTCTCCTAAATAGGGAAGCGACAGGAGCAGATCGGGTTTCTTGGCCCGTTTTTACAGGTTCCCAGAATGAAGCCAAACCTCCCTCCTCCCTCGCTCCTCCCCGCTCGCACGGTGGCTAAAGGAAAGAAGGGGCCCCTCGTGCACCCTACCCCCACTCCTCCAGGCGGTCCGGCCCGGGAGCGACCCCTCCTTCCTCCCTCCCTCCCCGACACTCCTTCGGCCCCTCTCGGGGCACTGCTTAGGTCGTCGCATTCCAGACCCCCGGGGCGGCCCTTTGAGGCCCTGTGGCGGTGGCAGTGGGGTGGTGGGACGCTCCTGACCCGGGCCCGTGACCTTGAGGCCTTCATGTGATGCTGATTCTGGTCCCCTCTCCCCAGACTTTCGGGGACCAGCTTCTTTGGGGCCTCAAGAGCTAGGGGAGGAGGGATGGCGGGTTTTTACCTTCCAGCGCCCACTGTGTGTCAGGTCGGTGCTAAACGCTGAGCCTCCTTACCGCCAGGCCTCCCTGCACCCCAGGCAGGGGCCGCATACCTTCCCATTCAAGGACACTAGCCAGGAGTCCCAGGGCATGCCAGCTTACAGGGCTAGAATCTCTGCCCTTGGCCAGCAAAATGGACAGAGGTGAGAAGACTGGGTGGAGCCAACTGCTTAGTTTAGGCCCAAAGCTATCCTTGTCAGGGAGGCCAAAGACAAGCGCTAACCTGGTCCCTCTGTTCTGCATCCACAGCCTGGGACCCAGACCTTTGACAGCTGCCCCATGGGCTGTACTTTGGGCCTGCGGACAGAGAAGCTGAGAGAGGATTGATTTACTTCAGGACCGGGCAGACATGTCTCTTACCCAGCCCATTCCATCCTAGTTGGAACTCAGATCATTAGAAAGCCGTGTACTGGAGCTGACCCCAGGCACATGAAGGGGCCCCAGCTTCTTTATGGGGTTGAGGCAGGAGTGAGTGGTTTGGAAGTTGAAGCACTTGCCACAGCCAACTTGCCTGAGAAGTATGACCTTGTAGGAAGGAGGGAGAGTAGACCAAAGACATGGTAGAATGGAGGCAAAAACAATATTTTAGAAGGGCGGTGGCTCCATTTTTTTGGTGAATCATTCATTCAGATATTGAGTCTGTACTAAATGTGAGTCATTCATTCATCCATTTGCAGAATTATTGATCCCTTATAATGCAGTGAGGTCACTGGTTGGTGCAAATGGTTCGTGCTTAACTACTAACTGAAAGGTTATTGGTTCTAATCCACCCGGCCGTGCCTCAGAGGAAAGGCCTGTGGGAGGCATCTAGGTCCGCTGGCATCACAAAGTTGATTAAAAAAATGTTCTGCATCCCACTTTGGTGAATGGTGTCTGGGGTCTTAAAAGCTAGCGAGTGGCCATCTCAGTTGCATCAATTGGTCCCAACCCACTTAGAGCAAAGGAGAATGAGGATCACCGAAGACACAAGGGCCACATAAACCAGAGACTCCATCAGCCTGAGACGAGAAGAACTAGATGGTGCCTGGCTACCACCAATGACTGCCCTGATAGGGAACACAACAGAGAGTCCTGGATGGAGCGGGAGAAGAGCATGGAGCAGAACTCAAATTCATGTAAAAACATTAGACTTAATGGTCTGACAGAGACTGGAGGAACCCCCGAAACTATGGCCCCCAGACTCCCTGTTAACCCAGAACTGAAACTATTCCCAAAGCCCACTCTTTAGACAAAGATTAGACTGGACTATAAAACATAAAATAATACTCGTGAAGAGTGTGCTTCTTAATTCAAGCAGATACACGAGACCAAATGGGTGACTCCTGTCTGGAGGCAGGCTGAGAGGGCAGGAAAGGACAGGAACTGGTTGAATGGACACAAGAAGCCTGAGGTGGAAAGGGGAGTGTGCTGTCCCATTAAAGGGATTGCAACTAATGTCACATAACAATATGTGTATAATTTTTTGTATGAGAAATTAACTTGAGCTGTAAATTTTCACCTAAAGCCCAATAAAAGAAGAAGAAGAGAGGCCTGATGACCTACTTCTGTAAGATTACAGCCATTTAAAACCCTATGGAGCGTAGTTCTAGTCTGAAACATGTAGGGTTGCCACAAGTTGGAATAGACTGCATGGTAACAGGTTTGGTTTTGGTTTATCATGCATTAGGCCCTGTTCTAGGGCTACAGTGAATAAGACAAGATTCCTGCCCTCATGGAGCTTACAGTCTAGTGGGAGAGCCAAACAAGTGAAGGGCAATTACAGTGCAACGTGCTAAGGGCTATAGTGGGGAAGCATAGCTCTGTGGAAGCCCGAAGGAGGGGTGTTTAACCCAGACTGGGTTGGGAGAGAGGACTTCAGAGGAAATATTATCTAAGCTGAGGCCTGAAGTATAAACATAAATTAATGGGGTTGGAGTGAGAGTCGAGTAGGGAGGAATAGCCTTCCAGATAGAGGGCACAGTACATGCAAAGGCCCAGATGCACATTCTGGAAACTGACTGTTCAGTAGGGCTGGAGTACAGCTCCCAGGCTGAAGCAGGATCCAGAGGAGATGGAGAGATTACATTTGGGGGAGGAAAAGGGGTGAACTGATGAATAATGCCTATCAGGAATGGGTGAAGGTGGGGAAACCCTTGCTCCTTTGAGTTCACACAGAATCCTGCAGGCATGCTGTAGGGGAGGATGTGGCACTAGAGATGCAATTTCTTTATACAATTAATATTTATTTTTATCAAGATAATACATACACATAGTTTAAAAATCAAATAGTGCTAAAAGGCTTGTAACAGAAACAAAATCCCCTTGGCCTTTTTCCCAACCCTTCTCCTACTCCCCAGGGGCAACAACTTTCAACTCTTTTAGCTATTTCTTCTGGCATTTCCTTCCTTATTTCTAAATAATATATATACCGACATTCTGGATTCATCTATTTTAGACATAACTTGCTGACTTCTTGTTTTGATAGATGAAGATTTTTTTTTTAAATTGTACTTTAGATGAAGGTTTACAGAACAAATAGTTTCTCATTAAACAGTTAGTACACATATTGTTTTATGACAATGGTTAACAACCCCATGTCATGTCAGCACT
>NW_004444005.1:1283686-1289720 GCF_000243295.1 Trichechus manatus latirostris | reverse complement strand
GGTCCATTAGTCCTTTGGACTAATCTTTTCCTTGTATCTTGTTTTCTTCATTCTCCCTTGCTCCTGAAGGGGTGAGATGAATGGAGTATCTTAGATGGCTGCTCACAGGCTTTTAAGACCCCAGAAGCTACTCACCAAGGTAGAATGTAGAACATTTTCTTTAAACTGTATTATGCCAATTGAGCTAGATGTTCCCCGAGACCATGGTCTCCACAGCCCTCCTAGACTAAGATTTTGATTGTTTTACTCAACTCTTTCCTTTCCTCTACTCCCTCGTTATGTTTTTATCTTAATTTATGGTTAAATCCATGTTCAGTGATTTCATTATTGACTTTGTAAATATTGTTTACTCTTGAGGCAAGTATTCGGTTTATATTTCCTTTTCTAATATAATTTTTTTTGTGGTATACTATGTTTATATTTCCTTTCTTGTACAACTTTTTTATTTTTCCTAGAGTTAATTGCCTCATTTTTTATTTGCTTGGTTTTCTTTTAATCTCTGGCTCTGTCTTCCCACATTCTTCAACAGTTCTGTAAAATGCCTTCTCAGTACAATTTTGCATATGGCCAAACCTGTCATATAATCTTATCGGTTCTTTTTTTTTCCCGTGGAGACATCTGTCCTGGTGCACTCCCTCCTTCTGCTTCTCTCTGGATGGGTTGCTTCTGTGGCACACCTGTCATCCTTGGACTTCCTATTGCCAGTAGCCAAGAATTCCCTTTGCCCTTTTCCTCTTTCCTGGACCCAGTGTCTTCCTCTTCCTTGTTTTACTCGCTAGTTTTATCAAAGTACATCCTACAGTCGCTTCCTGAGAAAGCGTGCCTGGGAGGTAACATTTTAGAGACTTTTGCATGCCTGTTGTTGCTGGGGGCTGTTGAGTTAGCTCCAACTCATGGCGACCCAGTGTACAACAGAAGGAAACGTTGCTGGGTCCTGCTCTACCATCACCAGTATGCTCGAGTCCATTGTTGTGGCCATGTGTTATTTTAAGTTCCTTCCGACCTAGGGGGTTCATCTTCCAGCACTATATTGGACAGTATTCTGTTGTCATCCATAGAGTTTTCATTGGCTGATTTTCAGAAGCAGATCACCAGGGCTTTCTTCCTATCTGTCTTAGTCTGGACGCTCTGCTGAAACCTGTCCACCACGGGTGACCCTGCTAGTATTTGAAATGCTGGCAACATAGCTTCCAGCATCATAGCAACACACAAGCCACCACAATACAACAAACTGACAGATGGGTGGTGGCTTGTATACCTAAAATGGCTTTCTTCCACCCTCACACTTCATTGACAGTTTTGGCTGGGTATAGAATTCTAGTTTGAAAATAATTTTCCATAAGAATTTTGAAGACATTGTTCCTTTGTCTTCCAGTTTCTAATTTTGCAGTTGAGAAGTCCCATGCCATTTTGATTCTTGAGACTTTAAATTCATCTTTCCCCCTGACTTTTAGGATCTTCTCTTATATCCCATTTGTGTTTAAATATTATAGTACATTGGTGTGGGCCATTTTTCGTTCATTTTTCTAGGCACTTGATGAGTCCTGTCATGGATTGAATTGTGTTCCCCAAAAATATGTGTATCAATTTGGCTAGGCCATGATTCCCAGTATTGTGTGATTGTCCACCATTTTGCCATCTGATGTGATTGTCCTATGTATTATAAATCCTACCTCAATGATGTTAATGAGGCAGGATTAGTGGCAGTTATGCTAATGAGACAGGACTCAATCTACAAGATTGGACTGTGTCTTGTGCCAATATCTTTTGAGATATAAAAGATGGAAGTGAGCAGAGAGACAGAGGGACCTCCTACCACCAAGAAAGCAGTGCCGGTAGCAGAGTGCATCCTCTGGACCCGATGTGCCTACACAGAGAAGCTCCTTGACCAGGGGAAGATTGATGACAAGGATCTTCCTCCAGAGCCAACAGAGAAAGCGTTCCCCTGAAGCTGATAGCCTGAATTTGGACTTGTAGCCTCCAAGAGAGAATATATTTCTCCTTGTTAAAACCATCCACTCACGATATTTCTGTTATAGCAGCCCTGGATAACTAAGACAGGTCCTTTTAATCTAACACAGTGGTTCTCAAAGTCTGCTCTCTGGACCGGCAGCTTCAGCACCACCTGTGGAAACATTTAAAAAATGCAAATTCTGGGGCCCCACCCTAGACCTACTGAATCGGAAACTCTGTTGATATGTTCCAGCAATCTGTGTTTTAACAAGCCCTCCAAGTGATTCTGATGCATGCTAAAGTTTAAGAACCTCTGTTCTAATAATTTATATCCTTTAGTTCTGAGAATTTATTTTCTTACTGAAATTTCTTATTTTCTTATTTCCTTGAAATTTCTTCCCCTACCATTTTCTCTGCTCATTCTTTCTGCAACTCCTATTATTTGAATAGTGGACTCCTTGGATTGATCCTCACAATTTCCTATTATTTCTCTGTTATTGGTCATCTCTTTGTTCTGTATTTCTGGGAGATTTCCTCTCTCATCTTCCAATCGATTTGCTAATTTTGTTACAGCTTTCTTTTTTTCCCCCTTCCCTTTTAATTTTCAAGAGTGCATTCATGTTTCCTGGTGTTGTTTTGTTCTGTTTTCCTTTTTAACAGTTTCATGTTCTTGGTCTCTGAGTGCAGTATCTTATATGTCTGAGGATATTATCTTGAAATTTTCTTATTCTGGTATCGTCTGTTTCCTTTAATTTCATGTGTTCTGTTGTTTTGGTTTATATCATGTTGGAGACTTTGCTCAGATGTCTGGTGATCCTTGTCTATCCATTTTTATTTGGGAGGGAGGCACTGGAGAGCCAGTTGGAAGCTCTCAGTGTGGGCTCATGCCAGGGCAATCTGGTGGCTGGCTGACTGTGTCACTGGTGAATCCCAGTTGTCATTATCAATAGATTTGTTCCTCTGGCATGGTTTGGTTTTCCCAGAAAAGGATCCTTAAGTCTAGTCAGCTGCTTGAGGGTTATAAATCTATCTGCCCAGAGTCCTGGAGTAGGGTGTAGTGTGGGAGATGGAGAGAGGTGAGTGGCAGGAGAAGGGCAGAGTGACACAATTCAGAATGTTGAATTACACTCAGCTTTTAATCCCACTCTTCTTCTCTACCACCCCACCCCTAAGTCCCAAAATTCTGTTTCAATATCTTCAGAATCTATCTTTTCTCCTGCATGAGTGAGGAAGGGGCAGTAACCCTATTGTTTCAGGTATGGCTGGGTTTCCTGAGGGTTTAATTGCTCTTTAAACAGGTCTTCAAATAATCCCTCAGTTTTTAGACCTCGCCTCACGCCTGCCTTCTGACTTACTTGGCGCTTCCAATTCCTGAGCTTTTCTGGGGTTCTGAGGGAAGAATCAGCTTGCCTTTTGTTGGTATAATCCCCTGGATGTTTTGAGCTTGCCTTTCTTGGGTTCTGTGGAGTCATCTACCACTCCCAAATCCACTTTGTTTTCATACGATGTGGTTCAGGATTCCAAATGTCTTCTAGTTTAACTGAAGAGGGAGTTTGGGTTTACATTTCTTATTCTCTTTGTTTTGGAGGTGATTTTCAAGAGAAAAAGGGGGCAGAAAGATGTCAGAGATGTCTTCTAGAGGTGATGCTTGACCACTCTTGCTGCTGCTGGCAAAGTGCTGGAGCGGGTTACCTGTTAGGAGGAGGGCAGGGAGGGGAAGGAAAGAGGTGACAGGAGCTTAGAAAAGTTGCTGTGGTGAACTTGATAGGGAGTTCCCCAAAGATGAAATGGATTATTGGGCCCCAGTGAGGACTATTTGAGGTGAGACAGTGAGAATCAGTGGTTAATGCAGAGTAGCTTCTGGCTCAGAGAGAGTGAGAGGAGTAGGGGGCATTCTAGAGTGGAGGGAGGGCAGTAAAGTGACTGGCCTCGGGGCAAGCCATGCGGCAGAAGAAAACAAGACAATATTGACAACCACTGATGGGATGTTGATTATGTGCCAGGGACTGGACCAGGTTCTTTGAAGCAGGCCGAGTGCGGAGCTGAGAGGGGGAAAGAAAGGAGGTAGGAGCCAAAGAAGATCTAAGACTCAGATTTGGGGGTGGGGCAGTTCTGAGTGATGATGGAATCTCCAACCCGAGGCGGGAGACCCACCAAAGTGTAGAACCATGAAGCAGCATATCCCTGAGGAAGGTAAGAGGTGACCAACCAAAAAACAAACTAACAAAAACCAAAAAAACAACCAAAGCCATAAGTTGATTTCGACTCATGGCAATCCCAGGTGTTACAGGTGGAACTGCTCCATGAAGAACCATGTGAAGATTTCAGAAGATGTCTCAGGGTGGCACTTGGCTAGAGCAGTGAGAGTCCAACATCCATTCCATGAAGGGAAAAAGGTGATTGCAAAGTTTGCCTTAGAGAACATGGCGCTACAGTCAGAAGCACCACGCCATCTCCACAGCAAAGATCAGAAAATCTAAGTCAAACAGAGTCACACGTCAATCCTGAAACCCTAAGCATCAAATGAAGAGATAAAGAACTCAGCCAAGCACTGAATGGAATAAGAAACTGGACTGGAACAGAGAGTGAGGAGAGATACATGCAGAGGTTCCCTATCAGCTACTGCAGCACGGATCTGCCATCTTGGACTCCTATCGGAGATCAGCGAACAGGGGGTATGAGAAAGCAGCTTCACGGAGCTTCCAGCAGGAGACAGAACAACCAGTAACCAGCGATACAGGCTTTCCCACCCCCTACCCTTCTTCACCCCCACTTAGCCTCCTCTGCTTCCTGCAGCCACAGTCTCTTGGCTGGGAAGCACCCGCTTCACCCCAGTGTCGCTTGGATTCCACCCACCCGCACTGGCCGGCTCCCTGATTGCCTCTTGTTGGCTACTGGTGTTGCTTTTTTCTGCTTCTTTAGATTTCTTCCTTACCTCTTACTACCTCCCCCTCCTTTCTCTCAAATACTTGGCTCTGTGCACCATCTTTGCTTCTTCCTGAAAGGCTGGGAAACACTGCTCAACTGTGAAACTGCTTCCCAGCCTGTGCCGCCACACTGGTGGGACCCACAGGGCTTTTTATATGTTTGTTTGCTCTGATTTGTTCTGTTTTGATTTGTTTGTTTTCTATTTCTTTTCTCGGCTTGAGAGCCCCTTCTAGCTGGGCAGTACTGCGCAGCTTGGAAGCTACTCCCTTACTCTGCGCAGACGCACAGGGACATCCCTGGGGGCATTTCTTTTTTCTTGTTTTTTTTTGGGGGGGTTGTTATTTGTTTTGTTTTCTTCTCTCTCATTCCCTTTTTGTCTTTCTTCATTTCCAGTTTCTCGATTTATTGATTTTTTTCTTTTACCTTTTTTCTTTTTCTTTCATTTTTGTTTTTCCCCATTTCTAGGTCTCTCATCTCTCCACTCCAATAGCAAGCTCCCTTAGCACTCTTTTTTGTTTGTGTGCATGTTTTTGGCTCCTGTTTGTCTCTCCTCTCTCTCATATTTCCCATACCCATCTTAGCTCCACACATCACAGTCTACCCCCTCTTTCCTGCCTACCTGCACTGTGCACTGAACATCACACTCCCAAGCAGCACAGGCACGGCCTACTGGAAACTGCCCTGCACTGATTCCCAGTCTGCACTGTCAGCCCTGGTACGTGACACAAACAACCTATCCCAGCAACTCCTCTTCAGCTGGACCTGCCCTGCTGTACCATACCTGAGTGAGTGACCCTGCCCATTGGAGAAGAAGGTGAAAAGTATCGTGCCCACAGACGAGCAAACAACAAAGAATGCACAGCCTGCCTGCTCAGACATAACTAAATAAAACAAAAAAGCAAGATGAAACAAACAAATCTACAATCAATAAATGGAGGAAAATAACCACTGAATGCCCTGAAGACAGCAGACAATATCAAAACATTTACAAAAACAGGACAGGATGGTCCCAGTAGGCATCCAAAATAAAACACCAGATGACCTTCCAGTAGAAGAAAAGGCACTAGACCTAACTGATAGGGAATTCAAATCTCTAATATTCAGAATTATCCAAGAGTCGAAGCAAAAAACAGAGAAAAATGAGGAAAAAAAT
>NW_004444005.1:1206653-1283586 GCF_000243295.1 Trichechus manatus latirostris | reverse complement strand
AATAGCAGCATGACTGGAAGAATGTATTCAGTGTCACTGAATTGTACATGTAGAAACTTTTGAAATGGTGTAACTTTGTCTATGTATATTTTCACGAAAAAAAAAGGTCCTCCGAGGTCGAGAAGGGAGAGTGTTGACATGGGGTTGTTAACCAATGTCATAAAACAATATGTGTACTGACTGTTTAATGAGAAACTATTCTGTAAACCTTCACCTAAAGTACAATTTAAAAAAATTAAAAAAAAAAAAAAATTTGCCTTAGAGGCTCCTGCAGGCCAGGGGTGAAAGAGTAGGTGGACACGTGTATTTTCCCAGGCCGAGCATGGAAATCACCTCCTTCTGTGGCAGGACAGGCTGGGAGCCTAGATGGCACCACCTTTCTGGAAGCTGGGAACTTTTTTAACAAATAATTTATTTTATTTTATTTTCGTTGTTGAGAATATACACAGCAAAACATACACCACTCCAACAGTTTCTACATGTATGGTTCAGTGACATTGATTACGTTCTTCGAGTTGTGCAACCATTCTTACCCTCCTTATCTAAGTTGTTCCTCCCCCATTAACATTAACTCACTGCCCCCTGAGGTTCCTATCTAATCTTTCCAGTTGCTGTTGTCAATTTGATCCATATAGATAGATCTTAAAAGAACATAATGCTCAAGGCAGACATTCTTTACTAGTTAAGCTAAATTATTGTTCGGTTTTAAGAAGACTTCAGAGTATACTTCAGGTTTAATGTTTAAAGATTATCTCAGGGCAATAGTCAGGGGTTCATAAAACTGGGAAAGTTTTAGTGGAGTATTTGTAGGTAAAGTCCATGGGTTGAAGGGAAGACTCTTGGGGCCAGCAGATGACTCAGACCTCTGGTTCCTGAGTGCCCAGCTGCCTCCTGGTCTCCCCCTGCCCATTTAGTCTGGAGCTCCAACCTGCATCCCTGTTTTTAACAGTTCAGTCAATCACTAAGCATGTTGGAAGTCTTTACTCTGTGCGTAATTTCTGCTGGGTGTGTTTATGTGGGGTGGATACCACAGCAGTAAGACACAACAGTAAGCCTCAGAAAGCTTGCTGGCTCTGTCCAGGATTCAAGACCACTGCACTTGAAACAATTATTAAAAATTTATCAGCAGAAACTCAAGGACACCAAATAGGGTTATGTACCATGGGCAGCCATCCGAAGCCCCTCTCTGCCTACTGCACTGGTTGAAACCTCACAACAGTTCGCCATCTCTCCTTACCCACTCCTCCCTTCTTCCCCTGGTGTTACTGGTGACCTGTATCTTACTGAGCCCACCAGATCCCTTTGGGGGTGATTCATTAAGCTGGAGCCTGATGCATGATTTCTGCTCACCCGGTGCGGCCTTCCAGCAGTCTCCTGAGACAGGAAAGAGAAGGAGTGAGGGACCAGTCAATTGGGCCGAGACTCGTTTGCCCAGAGGTAACAGTGCAACAGGGGGCTCTTCAAAGGCAGCCAGTTTGAGGATCTGCCTGGGATGAGGTCCTAGTTTTGGGGGTTCTGTACAGAACAAATGAGAAAATATTGAGTGCTTGCCTTGTGACAGGGTCTGTTGAAGAGGCAGACCCAATACATTTCTTGTATTATGCCATTAAATTCATACAACAATCCTATAAGGTGGGAACTTTTATTATTCCATTTTAAAGTTGAGGAAATGAAGGCCCAGAGAGGTTAAGTAACTGTCCTAGTCAAACAGCTAGTAAGTGGTAGAGCCAAGATTTGAACCCAGGCAGTCTGACTGCAGCATCCCTGGTTGAAACCACTGTGCATTTTGCCAAATTGGCAGGGGGAGTCATCCTAAAATTTTAGGGATTTCTCTTCTCTGGGCCACAACATATTAAGAACTGAGTTAGAGGCCATTTTGAGCAAGGACCAGCGTGAGAAGAGGAGAGATCCGAGAAGAGAGGAATTCCAGAAGAGACACTGCCACTTCAGCTATTTTCCTTAATGTTCCGCAGGCAGGGAGTTCTAGCTTTTGATTTGCCAGGTGTCTCTCTGTTTTTCTAATTAACACCAGAGTCAACCTTTAGTCAAAGCCCTGCTTATAGCTGGAATCCATAACCATGTGGCTCAGGCACCAGGCCTTTGTGAGAGCCAGAGAGGACAGAGCTAGTATAAACTTGGGGTGGAGTTTCCTGTGATGATGCTCCATTCGCCTCATCTATAAAAAGCTCCAGTATGATCTACCCCATTTATGGTGGAGGCCAGGGTGGCAGAGTATGCAGGAGGAGGAAGAATCAGGCTGAAACAGCTCTTTGCCTCCCTGGATTCTCTTCCAAAACGCTGTCAGCACTGCCAGTTGGAAAATATTTTTCTCCCTCCCTTTGTCTTCTTTCTTATTAAAAAAAAAAAAAAAAAAAAAAAAAGCCATCTGGTGTCAAATTCACTCCTGGCACATCATAAAGGGTAGCACTAAAAATGTCCCTGAAAACTAAAAGCAAAACCACAGCAGTACACATGGAGATTTAATCGCAGAATCCTAGAATTGCAGAGTTGGTAGGGGCCTCAGAGATCAAACCTTCGTTGTACACAGGAGGAAACTGAGGCCGAAGGGATGAAATCATTCTTTCAAAAATGCCCAGGAGAAAAGCCCTGGTGATCTGTTCCCATAAAGATTACAGTCTAGAAAACGCTATGGGGGCAGCTCTACTCCACAGCACCTGATAACAAACATGTTCGAAGGAGTCCCTGTGTGGTGCAAACTGTGTAACTGAAGAGTTGAGGGTTTGAACGTACCCAGAGGCATGTGGGAAGAAAGGCCTGGTGATATTACTTCTGAAAGGCCACGCCTTGAAAACTCTGTGAAATACAGTTCTACTCTGACACACATGGGCCGCCATGGCTCGTAATCCACTCCACTGACAACTGTGTTTTTTTGTTTTTATTTTTGGTTGGCCTCACATTGGGTCGCTATGAGTCGGATTCCACTCCACTGCAAGTTCTTTTATTTTTTTTAAATATGTTGGAGGCACTGTTCTAGCACGGGTTATTAATCATGAACAAAACAGAAATCCCTGCCCGCTTGGCGTTTCCAGTGGGAGGTTCGTGTCTCTGTCCCAGTCCGACCTCCGCAGGCGGGAAGCCTTGGCTTGGCCATCCCAGCCTCAAGGTGCACAGGCGGGCTGCGCGGTGGGCCCCCTACGCTGTGGGCCGGGCCTGGGGCCTTCGGCCGTCCCGCTTCCCCCGCCCGGAGCTCCTGTTTACATTAGGGTGAAGTTTGCAGCGCCCACCCCAGCGTGGCCCCGGCCGGCCGCAGTAATCTCCCGCCGCTTCCTCCCGCCGCCACTTTGGCTCCGCATTCCTCAGGGTTGAGCAACAACTTTCCCTCTGAAGGCGGCTGGGCTGCGGCCAGGCGAGGCCGCTAGTGCTGGGCCTCGGGGGAAAGGGGCGCGGCCCGGGTCGCCTGCGCTGGGCCCCTCGGAGGGCGCGGCCCAGGTTTCTAGTGCCACCAGCAGCATCCCAGGCCCGGGTCAGGGTCCAGAGCGCAGCACAGCCGCCTGTGGCTTCCCTGGGAGCCGAGGCTGGAGCTGGGAGGGGTACACTCGAGTGCTTCCTGCAGACTGTGGCAGGATTGCGTAAATGCAAAGTGAGTGCGTGGACCCGATCCTGGCCCTGATCATCAACTGGTCCAAGCTAACCGCCCAGTCCAGAGCCCAGCACAGGGTGAGCGCACAGTTTTATTTATTCCAATCCTGAGGATTCTTTGTCAACGAAAATCAGGTTTTAATAACTGCAGAAGAGGGGCCCTAACCAAGTTCTTGGTCTGAATCTAAATATTTACAACAATCATGTTAATAAAAGCACTTTAATCCTTAAACACCCACTCACGCCTACTGAGCTTCAGCATCTATCTCTCTGGGGGAAAGATGGTTTCTTAATACTCTGCTCATTTTACAAACAGAAAGCTTAGGTGCACAAAGTTCCAAGACTAGTCAGAAACCAGCAAGGAGTTAGTACAACTCAGGCCACACAGCAGCCACCTCAGCCTCCTGACTCCTTCCAGTTAAGCAAAGTCCTTCATTGATCCTGATGTGACCAGAACAGGAACTAGTCCCACTTTTCAGTTTTGGGAGCTGTGCACCGGATCCTGTAGGGTGGAGTTGTGTCTCGGTTATCTAGTGATAGTATAACAGAAATACCACAAGTGGATGGCTTTAACAAACAGAAATTTATTTTATCACAGTTTAGGAGGCTAGAAATCCGAATTCAGAGGGCTGGATTTAAGAGAAGGCTTTCTGTCTCTGATGGTTCTGGAGGAAGGTCCTTGTCTTTTCAGCTTCTGCTTCCCGGTTCCTTGGGGATCTCCACATGTCTTGGCATCTATTTTACCCCATCTCTGCTTCCCTAGCTTGCTTGTTTAATCTTTTTTATAACTCAAAAGAGATTGATTTAAAATACAGTCTACACCAATCCTGTCACATTAACATAACAAAGACAACCCATTCCCAAATGGGATTATAACCACAGGCATAAAAAAACCTGTTGCTGTGGAGTCGATTCAGACTCACAGCGACCCTACAGGACAGAGTAGAACTGCCCCATAAGGTTTCTAAGGAGCAGCTGGTGGATTTGAACTGCTGACCTTTGGTTAGCAGCGAAGTTCTTAACCACTACAGTACCAGGGCTCCACCACAGGCATAGAAGTTAGAATTTACAACACATATTTTTAGGGGACACAATTCAATCAATAACACATGGGGTTAGATAGCAGACTAAGATCTAAATCAGGTGCCCTCAAGTGATTCTGACTCATTGCAACCCCATGTGACTCCATAACATTCCACCCTTTGGCCCCCTACAAATTCATGTCCTTGCCACATGCAAAACACATTCACCCCATCACATCATCCCAAAAGTCTTAAATCAACTCCAAGTCCAAAATCCCATCTTCTGAATCATCTAAGTCAAATATGAGTGAGACTTCAGGGGCAAAATTTCTCTTCCTGTGGCAAAATTTCTCTTCATCTGTGAACCTGTGAAATCTAGACTACAAATTATCTGTTTCCAAAGTACAGTGGTGGAATAGGCACAGGGTAGACATTTCCATTACAAATGGGAGAAATTATGGGGAAAGAAGGGATAATGGGCACCAAGCAAGTCCAAAACCCAGCAGAACAATTTACATTAGCTCTCAAGGCTTGGAAATAATCCTCTGTTCTCTGAGACCATCTGGGAAATGGTCCCACCCTCCAGACTCTGGATGTTGGCCACACCCTCTGAATTCTGGGTGGAGGCCCCTCGGCCCTGGGCTTTAGCTCAGGTCCACTGGGATGGCAACTCTGTTTTGGGTGGCCCCATTCTCCTAGTCCAGCTGAGTGGGGACCCCACCCCCTTAGTCCTGGCAGGCCCTGTTTTTCTGCATATTGGTCATTTCAGCCCCAGCCCCTCAGCTTTGGGTGACAGCCCCATCCCTCTGGCACACCTTGATGGCAGCCCCACACTCCAGAACCGGGTTTTCAGAGATCTGGCTCCTTGAAACCCAGGAGGCTGTGGCCACACCCCTTGAGATTCAGGAGACTGTGGCCCCACCCTTTGAAACTGAGAGGCCCTGCTTCCCATACTCCTTCCAACTGTTCTGCTGATATCCGAGCTGGTCCAGGGATGGTCCTTTTATTTTCTTAGAGGACAACAAAACAGGCTTATTTGGCCCGTTTCCTGCTGTGGAATTCCAAGAGGCAGACAGCGTTCTTTACTTTCATTCTTAATCTCCTTCGGTCTAAACGGATGGATTTTCTGCTATGGTGTCGGTTAGATCCATCATCAGTCACAGGCTTAATCTCTTTAACAAAAGACTGTGTAGCCACATCATTGGTGAACATTCTAGGACATGTGTGCTTAGTTTGTACAGCAGAAGTTTCCAAATGTTTAAGTTCTGTTTCCCTTTTGTACAGTTCATTTTTAAGTCCATCTCTTTTCTCTCACATTTTACTATAAGCAGCAAGGAGAAACCATGCGGCCCCTTTAAAATCTTGCTTAGAAAACTCCTTAGCCAGATATCCAAGTTCATCACTTACAAGTTCTATCTTCCACCAAACTTTTGAACATATTTCAGACAATTTCTTTGGCACTGCATAAAAAGCATTGCCCTTCCTCCGTTGTCTAATCACATGTTTATCATTTTCTTTTAAAACCTCACCAGAAGCACATTTAACATCCACATTTCTAGCAGAATTCTGTTGCTGGTGCCATATGTATTTTCTAAGATGATAGATACTTTCTCTATAGCTCTCCTCACTTCCTTCTGAGCCCTCACAAGAATTGCCTTTGACGTTCATAATTCTTTCAACAGTCTCTTCAAGACAATCTAGGCTATTACTATTAGGCACCTTAAAACTCTTCCAGCCTCCACCCATTACCCAATTCCAAACCACTTCCATATTGTAGGTATTTTTTAGAGCAGCACCCTCAATTCTCAGTACCAAATTCTGTTGTAGTTACCTAGTGCTGCTGTAACAGAAATACCACAAATGGATGGCTTTAACAAACAGAAATTTATCTTCTCACAGTTTGCTGTTGTTGTTGTCAGACGCTGTCGAGTCAGTGCCGACTCATAGCGACCCTATCTATGTACAACAAAATGAAACACTGCCCAGTCCTGTGCTATCTTCATAATCATTGCTATGTTTGAGCCCATTGTTGCAGTCACTGTGTCAATCCATCTCGTTGAGGGGCTTCCTCTTTTTTGCTGACCCTCTCTCTACTTTACCAAGCGTGATGTCCTTTTCCAGAGATTGGTCCTTACTAAAAACATGTTCAAAGTAAGTGAGACAAATCTCACCATCCTTGTTTCTAAGTAGCATTCTGGCTGTACTTCTTCCCTGTCATGGATTGAATTATGTCCCCCCAAAAATGTGTGTATCGGTTTGGCTGGGCCATGATTCCCAGTATTGTGTGGTTGTCCTCCATTTTGTAATTGTAATTTTATGTTAAAGAGGATTAGGGTGGGATTATAACACCCTTACTAAGGTCACATTCCTGATCCAACGTAAAGGGAGTTTCCCTGGGCTGTGGCCTGCACCACCTTTTATCTTACAAGAGGTAAAAGGAAAGGGAAGCAAGCAGAGAGTGGGGGACCTCATACCACGAAGAAAGCAGGGCCAGGAGCAGAGCACGTCCTTTGGACCTGGGGTCCCTGCACGGAAAAGCTCCTAGTCCAGGGGAAGATTGATGACAAAGGACCTTCCTCCAGAGCCAACAGAGAGAGAAAGTCTTCCCTTGGAGCTGACACCCTGAATTTGGACTTTTGGTCCCCTAGACTGTGAGAAAATAAATTTCTGTTTGTTAAAGTGATCCACTTGCGGTATTTCTGTTATAGCAGCACTAGATAACTAAGACATTCCCAGACAGATTTGTTCCTTCTTCTGGAAGTCCATGGTATATTCAATATTCTTCCCCAACACCATAATTCAAGGACATCAATTCTTTTTTGGTCTTTCTTATTTATTGTCCAGTTTTCCCATGCATATGAGGTGATTGAAAATACCAGGGCTTGGGTCAGGCCCACCTTAGTCCTCAAGGTGACATCTTTGCTTTTTAACACTTTAAAGAAGTCTTTTGCAGCAGGTTTGCCCAATGCAATGCGTCCTTTGGTTTCTTGACTACTGATTCCAAGGGTGTTGATTGTGGATCCAAGTAAAATGAAATCCTTGACAACTTCAATCTTTTCTCAGTTTATCATGATGTTGCTTTTTGGTCCAGTCGTGAGGATTTTTGTTTTCTTTATGTTGAGGTGTAATTCACACTGAAGGATGTAGTCTTTGATCTTCATCAGTATGTGCTTCAAGTCCTCTTCGCTTTCAGCAAGCAAGGTTGTGTCATCTTCATATTGCAGGTTGTTTATTAGTCTTCCTTCAATCCTGATGTCGTGTTCTTCTTTGTATAGTCCAGTTTCTTGAATTGTTTGCTCAGCATATGGATCATATGGATTGAATAAGCATGGGGAAAGGATACAACCCTGTCACACACCTTTCCTGATTTTAAACCATGCACAATCTCCTTGTTCTGTTTGAACAACTGCCTCTTGGTCTATGTACAAGTTCCCCATGAGCATGATTAAGTGTTCTGGAGTTCCCATTCTTCCCAATGTTATCCATAATTTGTTATGATCCACACAGTCAAATGCCTCTGTATAGACAATAAAACACTGGTAAATATCTTTCTGACATCAGCAATAATATCCTTCGTTCCATGTCCTATTCTGAATCCAGCTTTAATTTCTGTCAGTTTCCTGTTGTTGTACTGCTGCAACTGTTTTTTGAATTATCTTCAGCAAAATTTTACTTGTGTGGGATATTAATGATATATATATATTTTTATTGTGCTTTAGGTGAAAGTTTACAGCTCAAGTTAATTTCTCATACAAAAATTTATACACGTATTGTTATGTGACGCTAGTTGCAATCTCTATAATGTGACAGCACACTCCCCCTTTCCACCCGGGGTTTCCATCCAACCAACTCTTGTCCCTTCTTGCCTTTTCATCCTGCCTCCGGACAGGAGTTGCCCATTAGGTCTCATATATCTGCTTGAACTAAGAAGCACCCTCTTCATGGTATTATTTTATGTTTTATAGTCCAGTCTAATCTTTGTCTGAAGAGTGAACTTCGGGAATGGTTTTAGTTCTGGGGATATTAATGATATTCTTTGATAATTTCTGCATTCTCTTGGATCACCTTTCTTTGTAATGGAAACAAACATGGATCTCTTCCAGTCTGTTGGCCAGGAAGCTGTCTTCTAAATCTGCTGGCATAGACAAGTGAGTGCTTCCAGCATTGCATCCCTTTGTTGAAACATCTCAATTGGTATTCTGTCAATTCCTGAAGCCTTATTTTTGCCAATGCCGTCAGTGCAGCTTGGACTTCTTTCTTAAATACCATCAGTTCTTGATAATATGCTGCCTCCTGAAATGGTTGAACATCGACCAGTTCTTTTTGGTACAGTGACTCTGTGTATTCCTTCCATCTTCTTTTGATGCTTCGTTGTCATTCAACATTTTGCCCATAGAATCCTTCAATATTGCAACTTGAGGCTTGAGTTTTTTCTTCAGTTCTTTCAGCTTGAGAAATGCCAAGTATGTTCTTCCCTTTTGGTTTTCTAACTCCACGCCTTTGAACATTTCATTATAATATTTTACTTCATCTTCTTGAGCTGCCCTTTGAAATCTTCTGTTCAGCTCTTTTACTTCATCATTTCTTGCTTTTGCTTTAGCTATTCTATGTTCAACAGCAAGTTTCAGAGTGTCTTCTGACATCCATTTTGGTCTTTTCTTTCTTTCCTGCCTTTTTAATGACCTTTTTCTTTTTTCATGTATGATGTCCTTGATGTCATCCCACAACTTGTCTGGTCTTCATATAAATGGAGAGAGAGAGAGATTTATATCAAGGAAATGGCTCACACAGTTGTAGAGGCTGGTAAGTCCCAAGTCCGTGGACCAGGCATCAGGTTGGAGGCTTCTCCTGACTCACGTAGCTGCAGGGGCTGAAGAACCCAAGATTGGCTGGTCAGATGGCAGGCTGCTGGCTCAAGTCCCAAGAACTGGATGTCAGATGATGACGAGCTGCATGCAGAATCCAGAGCAGAGCAAAAACCAGTCAGCTTTCCCAGAAAGTCCATATATATTGGATGCAGGCCACATCCCTAAGGAAACTCCATTTTGACTGATTGGCTGCTCATAGCAGATCTCATCATGGAGGTGATTACATCATTACAAAACTGCCAAACTACATCATAACTGCTAAACCACTCAGAATCATGGCCCAGTCAAGTTGACACACAACCTTAACCATCACAAGGTTGTACTTTGGCTCTCATGGAATTGTTCTAATTTTCTTCAGCTTCAACTTGAAATTGTATATGAGCAACTGATGGTCTGTTCCACAGTTGGCCCTTGGCCTTGTCTTGACTGGTGATATTGAGCTTCTCCACTGTCTTTTTCCACAGATGTAGTCAATTTGATTCCTGTGTATTCCATCTGGCAAGGTCCACATGTATAGGTGCCATTTATGTTGTTGAAAAAGGTATTTCCAATGAATAAGTTACTGGTTTTGCAAAATTTTGTTATGTGATCTCTGGCATCGTTTCTATCATGAAGGCCATATTTTCCAACTACAGATCATTCTTCTTTGTTTCTGACTTTTGCATTCCAATTACCAGTAATTATCAATGCATCTTGATTGCATGTATGATGAATTTCAGACTGCAGAAGTTGGTAAAAATCTTAAATTTCTTCATCTTTGGCATTAGTGATTGGTGCATAAATTTGAATAATAGTTGTATTAACTGATCTTCCTTATAGGTGTATGGATATTATCCTGTCACTGACAGCATTGTACTTCAGGACAGATCTTGAAACGTTCTTTTTGATGATGAATGCGACTCTGTTCCTCTTCAATTTGTCATTCCCTCTATAGTATCCGACCATATGATTGTCAGACTCAAAATGGCCAATACCAGTCCATTTCAACTCACTAAAGCCTAGGATATAGATCTTCAAGCTTCCATTTCATTTTGACAACTTCCAATTTTCCTTGATTTATATTTCGTACATTCCATGTTTCAATTACTAATGGATGTTTGCAGCTGTTTCTTCTCATTTTGAGTAGTGCCAAATGGGCAAATGAAGGCCCTGAAAGCTTTACGCTATCCACGTTATTATTGTTGACTCTACTTTGAGGAGGCAGCTCTTCCTGTTGTATTTTGAGTGCCTTCCAACCTGAAGGGCTCATCTTCCAGCACTGTATCAGGCAATGCTCTGCTGCTATCCATAAGGTTTACACTGGCAGATTTTTTTTTTTGAGAAGTAGATCATCAGGTCCTTCTTTCTAGTCTGTCTTAGTCTGGAAGCTGTGCTGAAACCTGTCCACCAAGGGTGACCCTGCTGGTATTTGAAATACTGGTGGCATAATTTCCAGCATCACAGCAACATGCAAGCCACCACAGTATGACAAACTGACGGACGAGTTTAGGAGACTAGAAATCCGAATTCAGAGCGCTGGTTCCAGGGGAAGGTTTTCTCTCTCTGTCACCTGTCAGCTCTGGAGGAAGGTCATTGTCTATTCAGCTTCTGCTTCCAGTTCCTTGGAGATCTCCATGTGTCTTGGCATCTATTTTACCCCATCTCTGCTCTCCTGCTTGCTTGTTTAATCTCTTTTGTATTTCAAAAGAGACTGGGTTAAGACATACCCTACATTAATCCTGTGTCATTAACATAACAAAGACTACCTATTCCTTAATGGGATTATAACCACGGGCATAGAGGTTAGGTTTCACAACACATATTTTTTGGGTACACAATTCAATCCATAACAAGTGGGGTGAGATAGCAGACTAAGGTCTAAATCAGTTGCCCTCAAGTGATTCCGACTGATTGCAACCCCATGTGTGTCAGAGTAGAACTGTGTTCCATAGGGCTTTCAGTGCCTGATTGTTTGGAAGTAGATCGCCAGGCCTTTCTTCTGAGGAGCCTTTGGGCAAACTCAAACCTCCAACTTTTTAATTAGCAGCCCAGCGCCTTAACTGTTTGCACCACCCAGGAACTCCTGACAAGGTCTGTTGGCTACTCATGGCAACCTCACACACAATGGGATCAGACAATTGTAATCCACAGGATTTTCATTGGCTGATTTTTGGAAGTAGATCATCAGGCCTTTCTTCCTAGTCTGTCTTAGTCTGGAAGCTCTGCTGAAAGCTGTTCAGCATCACAGCAAACTGAAATGTCAGCTCCATGAGAGCAGGGATTTGGGTCACTTTTGTTTGCTGCTGTATTCCTGGCTTTTAAAACAATGCTTGGCACATAGTAGGTGTTCCATAAATATTTGTTGAGAAGATGAATAAATACACCTAAGATCTTCAGATTCCTAACTCTAAGAATTAGATATGTGACCTTTCTTCTTGTTCCTTTACCTTCTGTTAAATTTATGCTTTCTTTCTCTTCCTCCCTCTTAAATCTTGAGCTTATGGTTTGAAGTCTTTTTTTTTTTTTTTTTTTTGAATAAACTTCTTACTTTGGAATACTTTTGGATTAATAGAAAAGTTGCAAAGGTAGTATGGAGAGTTCCCATATACCCCACACCCAGCTTCCCCTAATATTAACGTCTTACCTAATCATGGTAACATTTGTCCCAACTAAGAAATTGACATTGGTACAATACTATTAACTAAACTACAGACTTGACTTGGATTTCACCAATTTTTCCACTAATGTGCTTTTTCTGTTCCAGGATCCAATCCAGGATACCACATTGCATTTAGGGCTTGAAGCCTCTTAATATGTAATTCAAATATCGTTGTATAGGATCTCTCTCTCCTTGGCAATGACGCAGAAAGCAGAGCCCCTGGCAATGGACTCAGCTCCCTCTCTTGGGAGCCTAGGAGACACCTTGAGCCCTGGATTTCCTGAGAGTGCTATTAAGGGATTTCTTTTGGGTCTGCTTGCTGGCTCTGGTGGCACAAGGTACAAATCAGACCCCAAGGCCTGCACTGGCTACCCTCTCCCTGTCTTTCCCATTCTCCTGCCCCAACATGCACACACCCAAAAGGGGATGCAAACGCTGCGCCAGGTGATCTTACCCAATGTCATGGAATTGAATTGTGTCCCCAAAAAATATGCATATCAATTTGGCTAGGCCGTGATTCCCAGTATTGTGTGATTGTCCACCATTTTGTCATCTGATGTGATTTTCCTATGTGTTGTAAATCCTACCTCTATGATGTTAATGATGTAGGATAGGCGGCAGTTATGTTAATGAGGTAGGACTCAATCTACAAGATTGGACTGTGTTTTGAGCCAATCTCTTCTGAGATATAAAAGAGAGAAGCAAGCAGAGAGATAGGGGAACCTCATACCACCAAGAAAGCAGCACTGGGAGCAGAGCGTGTCGTTTGGACTCAGGGTTCCTGCAAGGAGAAGCTCCTAGTCTAGCGGAAGATTGATGACAAGGATCTTCCTCTAGAGCCGACAGAGAAGCCTTCCCCTGGAGCTGGCACCCTGAATTTGGACTTATAGCCTCCTAGACTGTGAGAGAATAAATTTCTCTTTGTTAAAGCCATACACTTGTGGTATTTCTGTTACAGCAGCACTAGATGACTAAGACACTCAAGTCCACATTTCCTTTGGGACCTGACTCTTCTTTATGCCCCTTGTTACCTGACTCCCATTCCTTGGCCTTCACGAGGGGCAAGCTCCTATACATTCCTCCCCAGCCTCACTGCTCCTTTTCCTCCATTCTGGATTCATCTTCTAGCCCTGACACACACTGGGAAGAAACTTCTAATTTGCACTGTATTACTTGGTTATAGCTCACCACTGCGCTAGCCTTGGAACTGGAGATAAAGTGAGGGACAATCTATTCATTCAGTCAGGGTTTATTGAGCACGACTGGGTCACTAAGAGGAACAATTATGGTCTCTGCTCTCTAGGAGCTTGTGGTCTGGAGGGAGAGACGTAATGTGCGCAAATAATTGCATACATTGTGAGGAGTGCCCTAAGAGAGGTAAATGTGCACACAATTGTGGCAAGCACAGAGAAGCAGAGCCCAGCTGCTGGGATTGCGGAGGAGAATAGGGACAGCTTCTCAGGTGAGGTCCTGCTTGAGGTGGGTCCTGAAAGAGGGATAGGAGGTGGAAGGTGCACAGGAAGAGGGAGAAGAAGGGCATTCCAGGTAGAAACAATAGCAGGTGCAAAGGCGCAGGGGCTTTTGAGAGCATGACATGTGTGGGGAACTGCAGCTTCTGCATCTGGAATGACTCTATTGATCCTCCTAGAAGTTCTGTGTAGCCCTGTGTAGCTCCAGCACAGGGGGTGGTGAGGAGAGGATGGAGACACAAACTGGAAAGGTAGAACAATTAGGTCTCAGGTGCCATAGTAGAGAGCTTGAATTTGTTCAGTGGGTGGTGGGAAGCCACTGAGGGCCAATTTGCTTCTTTGATCACTCTGCAGCACTGTGGAGGGAGGACCGGAGGTGGGGGCACTTGCTGGGTGGCTGATATAAGAATCCAGGTGAGAAGTAATGGGACCTAAACCAGGGCCATGGACCTAGGGTAGAGAAAACAGACTCCACAGAAACTTAATCTTAGGAGGAAGGGTTTACTGATTGGGTGGGGATGGGGGAGGATTGGGAGGAATTAACCTGTTAACCCATTAACCTGTCGCTGTGGAATCAATTCTGACTTATAGAGACCCTATGTTCCATGGCTACGGGAGGAATTAGAGATGACTTCAAAGCTTTGGCTTGCAGGACAAAACAGACTGAGGGGAAAGTGGAGTGAGCTGGAGGCCTTCCCGTCCGCCACCTATCTGAGCATCTTGAGGAGGGGTGGGGGTGTTGTACAAATGGGCTGACTGGAGCCCAGCTTCACTACCCAGAGGAGGACTGTCCTAGGGCAGGGAGGCAGTTGCAAAAAGGGCAGACTGAGGGTTGTAGCTCCAGGAAGATCTGGCCTGGGAGACATTGGTAGGGGGTGGGAGGACGTGGGAGAGGTGGAGAAAGAGGAGCAGTTTGGTTCTAGGGAACTGCGAGAAAGTTCAGCAGAGTCATTCCAGACGCAGAAGCTGAAGCAGGATTCATCACTCTGCTTCACTCTGGGAGCTGGCTGAATGGGGACAGGGAAGTCCACGGTGTGGGGTGGGGGGGAGTCTGAGAGCACTCAGGCTGAGGAGGTGAGAAGGTATGTTGGCTCCCCTGTCTTTAGGTATTTTAAGAGCTGCTGGAATTCTGGAAGTGGCTGGAGTCTCAGTTGAAGGCTGCTCCCCTTTGCTTGCTTGTGGGGGGAAAGCACAGGCACCTGAAAACACCTCTGTGGACAGCTCAAGTCCCTAGGAAGTGGCCCATGGCAGATTTCTAGTAAGTACCCTAAATAGAAACCCTGATTCCTAGCTGAACACTGTCAAGAACTGTGAAGGGTCTGAAATTTTACCCTATTTGCAAGCAAACAAATTAGCCTGGTACAGTTTGGAGCCCTGGCAGCGTAGTGGTGAAGAGCTCAGCTGCTGACGAAAAGGTCAGCAGTTCAAATCCACCAGCCGCTCCTTGGAAACCCTATGGGGGCAGCTGTACTCTGTCCTATAGGGTCACTATGAGTTGGAATAGACTCGATGGCACAGTACAACAACAACACAGTTTCATGGATACTGGTAGAAATCAATACCCGTGTCTCAGTCATCTAGTGCTGCTGTCACAGAAATACCACTAGTGGATGGCTTTAACAAAGAGAAATTTATTCTCTCACAGTTTAGGTGGTCAAAAGTCCACATTCAGGGTACCAGCTCCAGCGGAGGCTTGGTTCTGGAGGAAGGTCCTTGTCATTAATCTTCCCCCGGTCTAGGAGCTTGTCAGTGCAGGGACCCCAGATCCAAAGGACGCATGCTTCTGGCTCTTCTTGCTTGGTGGTAATGAGGTCCCCCTGTCTCTCTGCTTGCTTTTCTCTTTTATATCTCAAAAGAGATTGACTTAAGACACAACCTAATCTTGTAGATTGAGTCCTGCCTCATTAACATAACTGCCTCTAATCCTGCCTCATTCACACCATAGAGGTAGGATTTTAAACACATACCAAAATCACTTCAAATGACAAAATGGTAGACAATCACACAATGATGGGAATCATGACCTAGCCAAGTTGACAGACATTTTTGGGGGACACAATTCAATCCATAACACCCTGTGTCAGAGGTGAAGAGCCATTTATTACAGCAGTAGCAAGAATATCAGCATCTTTGCACCAGCCCTCTGTGCTCCAGTTCCTACAGGGCTTGGCAAAGAGTGCCAAGTGATGCCTGGATACACAATGGGCTGCATTTCAGGACAGGAACCCTGAACTTAGGGAAGCCAAATCTTTTATAAGGAACTGTAAACATACCTGTCCTTTGGTCTGGAGAGAGACATTATCTTCCAGAGCTGTTGACTACATTCTTTTTTTACTGTACTTTAAGTGAAAGTTTACAATTCAAGTAAGTCTCTCATACAAAAATTTATACATACATCATTATGTGACCCTAATTACTCTCCCTATACTGTGACAGCACACTTTTCCTTTCCACCCCTGATTCCCTGTGTCCATTCAACCAGCTCCTGACCCTCTCTGCCTTCTCATCTCACCTCCATACAGGAGTTGCTGCTGTTGACTACATTCTTAAAATGATAGTCTGGAAGAAATGGGATAGATTCAGGGGTAATTATCTCCCAACAAACACATGGCCATCTAAAATAAAGACTATGTTTCCCAGCTTCTCTTGCAGCTAGGTATAGTCATGTAACTAAACTCTGATCTATGAAGTGTAAACTTTTGTGTGGCAGCTTCCGGGAAATCTTAAAAAAAAATGGCTAGCATGCACCCTGGGTCACTTTTCCCCATCTTCTTCTTTCCTGATGGCTGGAATATAGACAAAGCTGGCACTTGTGCAGCCATCTTGGACCATGAGTGGCCTGCTAAGGACAGGATGCAAGAAGCCTAGGTCTCTGATGGTGACGGAACTGACAAACTAGATCCGGACTGATTATCTTTGGGCTTCATTATATGAGAGAAAAATTTTAATTAAAAATAAAATTTTATTGTGGTGAAATATATCTCCACCACCCATCTGACAGTTTGTCATACTGTGGTGGCTTGCATATTACTATGATCCTGGAAGCTGTGCCACTGATATTTCAAATGCCAGCATGCTCACTCATGGTGGACAGATTTCAGCGAAGTTTCTAGACTAAGACAGACTGGGAAGAAAGGCCTGGCAATCTCTTCTGAAAATTAGCCAGTGAAAACTTAAGGATCACAGCAGAATATTGTCTGATATAGTGCTGAAAGAATGAGCCCCTTACTTTGGAAGGCACTACCCAATAGCTGCAGCAATGGACTCCAACATACTAAGGATCATGAAGATGGTGCAGGACCGGGCAATGTTTTATTCTGTGATACATAATGTTGCTATGAGTCACAGCCAACTCAATGACAGGTAACAACAATAGTAGCAACAAAAAATATATAACATAAAATTTGCCATTGTAACCATTTTTAAGCGTACAATTTGGTGGCATTAATTACGTTCACAATGTTGTGCAGCCATCACCACCGTTTGTTTCCAAAACGTTTTCTTCACTCCAGATAGAAACTCTGTATCCGTTAACAGTAATTCCCCATTCAGCCCCTGTTTAACCTTTAACCTACTTTCTATCTCTATGAATTTGTCTTTTCTAGATATTTCATAAGTAGCCCTGGTGGTGCAGTGGTTAAAGTGCTCCACGGGAAAAAGATGTGGCAGTCTGCTTCCGTAAAGATTACAGCCTTGGAAACCCTGTAGGGAAGTTCTACTCTGTTCTGTTGTCATGGATTGAGTTATGTCCCCCCCAAAAAATATGTGTATCAATTTGGCTGGTCCATGATTCCCAGTATTGTGTGGTTGTCTTCCATTTTGTGATTGTAATTTTATGTTAAAGAGGATTAGGGTGGGATTGTAACACTGCCCTTACCCAGGTCACATCCCTGATTCAATATAAAAGGAATTTCCCTGGGGTGTGGCCTGTACCACCTTTTATCTCTCAAGAGATAAAAGGGAAGAAAGCAGAGAATTGGGGACCTCATACCACCAAGAAAGCAGTTCCAGGAGCAAAGCACATCCTTCGGACCTGAGGTTCCTGTGCAGAGAAGCTGCTAGTCCAGGGGAAGATTGATGATGACAAGGACCTTCCTCCAGAGCCGACAGAGAGAGAAAGTCTTCCCCTGGAGCTGACGCCCTGAATTTGGACTTGTAGCCTACTAGATTGAGAAATAAATTTCTCTTTGTTAAAGCCATACACTTGTGTATTTCTGTTAGAGCAGTACTAGATGACTAAGACATCTACAGAGTTGCTATAGAATAGTTAAGAGTCGGAATCGACTTGATGGCAACGGATAGATATTTCATATAAGTGGAATCATACAATATTTGTCCTTTTGTGTGTGGCTTAGTTCACTTAACAGAATGTTTTCACGGTTCATGTGGTAGCGTGTATCAGAACTTTATTTCTCTATGGCTGTAAGTGTATACCATATTTTGTTTATCCATTCATTTGTTGATGGGCACTTGGGTTGTTTCCACCTTTTGGCTAATGTAAATAATACTGCTATGTACATTGGTGTGCAAGTATCTGTCTGAGCCCCTTATCTGGGTATATACCTAGGAGTGGAATTGCGAGGTCATATGGCAACTCTATATTTAACTTTTTGAGGAAACGTCAAACTGTCCAACTGTTTTCCACCTTCCATTTTGTTTTAAATTTTTTTTTTTTTTTTTTTGGTATATGCAGCTGAGCTAAATTCTAACTGATACAAGGCCAGAGCAGACAAGGACTACTGGAGGGTTAAAAACGTTGGCAGAGAGAAGGGTCAGGGGCATTTCACCCTCCCCCTACGTCCCCCTCGGTAGTGACAGGGGAGGGGTGGGGCAATCACCTCTGGCTTGTTCACTACCCACTGGCGAGGCTCTATTCACAGGGGAGCCCGGGCTGGCCACGCGACTCAGCAGCATCCATTGGAAAGCAGCAAGCAACAAGCTGGCTCCATTCACAAACCCTGTCCTCCTTTGAAAACCAATCACCACGCGAAGCGTGACTGGGTGGTGGGCCAGCATCAGCCCATCTGTCAAGCCCTTTCAGAGAGCCAGGGGAAGGCAGCCGGCCTGGGCCTAGCCAGCCCCCTGTCCCTTTGTACCCCAGGGACACACACTGTAAGGGGATCCTGGTACCTACTGAATTATTCAGAGCTGCCCTGAGTGTCAGTTTTGTTATAAACACGCAGATTGTTCCAGGCTCCAAACTTCCATACCTCCAGTAGCCATCTCCCTCCAGGATTTTCCACTGGCTGCTTTGGGCCCGTGATTTCTGACTCTCAGGCCTTGACAGCCTAATTTGCCTCTGACTGATTCTTACCTGATGCCTGTCCATGAAGGCCTCAGCCCCTTTACCCACTGCTCCTTCCAGGGCCCCATTCTCTGTTCAGCAACTCTCCTCACCACCCGCCTGTGCATCCTGCTTCTGCCTCTCCCTATCTCCTCCTGGCCTCACCGCCCAAGTGAGTGACATCAGACTCTCGCAAGTGCCTGCCTTCCTGTGTAGGGGACACGTTAATAACAGATCCTCCACGTCCGTGAGCCTTGATCTAATCAGATCTCTCCTCCCACCCTCGTGTTCCAGCCTCAACTTAATCCTCACCCCTTCCCCACAGACCCAGATTCCCACTTCTCTCAGTTGATCTGGAGAATACCCCCCAGCTGGTAATGAAGCAGAGATGGTAATGCACATTTAAGAGTAATGAAATGCAGTGCTATTTCAGGCCTGACAGACTATTTCTGGCAACCTTAGAATTAAAGTGTGAGGCTTTGGACTGCAGCTGCTACTAGCAACCTTCAGAGTTTTTCAAAAGATGTGAATAAAGCTTTCAGGGTTTCAGCTCAGATCGCTGTGGCTATTTATCCTGCTGCTGCTTTCATTGTACCTTTTTATTTGAAATTTTAGAGCTTTTAGATGAAGGGATCGCAGCAGCAAGTGCAAAGCCTACAAAATATCCTGGCGGGGGCAAGTGTCCCCGTTTTTCTCTCTGATTGTCCATGACAGCGCTGGGGAGGAAGAGCTGCTCCCAGGGCTTCCCAGCACAGGGAGCGCTGCCTCCGTGTCCCCTTTGAGTGGGCTCCCCCTGGATTCTTGCAGCATGAAGTGGACATCCTCAGAAAGCTCTCAGAGGGCGTCCATGCCACCAAGGTTGATAGGGGTGGGGCTGGTCATGGGCCAGTCCTCCCTTGCCCCTCACTGCTGTGAGCTGGGCGTATACCGTCCTTGGTTGGGGAATGTGGCTGAAAGGAGTAGATTCATCCTGGGCTGACAGTGAGACCTCATTCTCCAGTACTCCAGCGAGGACAGCCTGCCTGCTGATTCCCATCTCTGCTCCCAGCTCCTTTCCACTTTGGCTACCTGGAAGGAGGAGCCATCCATGGAGGAGAGGCCGTGTACGGTAGGGGCACCAAGTATGGGCTCTGCAGTCAGGGAACCCTGGTGTGAATCCCTGGCTTCACTCACCAACTGCAGTGCTGCCCACGGCAAGCTACTTCCCCTTCCTGGACCTCAATTTCCACCCTTGAAGGGTGCAAACAGTTAACACGCTTCGCTGCTCACCAAAAGGTTGGAGGTTCGAGTCTACCCAGAGGTGCCTCGGAAGAAAAGTGTGGCGATCTACTTCTGAAAAATCAGCCACTGAAAACTCTATGGAGCGCAGTTCTACTCTGACACACACGGGGTTGCCATGAGCCACGTCAGCTTGATGGCAATTGATTTTTGTTATACTGGTTAAGTGTTATGAAGGCAATAAAACAGGTCAGTGTAATAGAGCTTGCCTGTGTACATGCAGTTGGATGCTATTTTAGAATGACTGCTTTGACGATGCATCTAGGTACAAGAGCTGAGGTAGGGAAAGGGAATGTGGCAAATCCCTTAAAATTAGTACTAAAATTAGTCATGGCCACACGTGACTTCAAGGGAGAAGGGAAGTGCAGCCTTACCATGTGACTGGCAGGGGAGAAACTAAACATGTCAGGTAAACAGAACTATTGAGGACCACAGATGAGGAATGATGCTGTTCAGTGAGATGGGGAAATGGGTGGGACGAAGTCTAACATTTTGTACCCGTTAACACATCCTCTACTCTGTTGCCAGAGTCCTTGTTCTAATACAAAAATTAAATGTCATTCCTCTGTTCAAAAAAAAGCTCCCTGTCACCTACATGATAACTTCTTAAATCCATAGTGCGGCAATGAGGCCTTTCATGACTTGGCACTTGCCTACTTGTCCAACTCCATCTGCTGGCATCCCTTGTATCCTAGCCACGCCTTCTACTCTCTTCTCCAGCAGGAGTTGGAGTGCCCTGAGTGTGACAGACTTTCTCAGCCTCCACACCTTTAAACACGCTTTTTCACCTTTAAACATGCTTTTTCTCTGTGGAATGCCCTCCTTCATCTTTTGCCTCCTTGTTTACCAGGAAAGCTTCTACTTCTCCTTTGAAAAGCCTTTCTGAATTTCTCCAGGCCGACTTAAGTGCACCTTCATTTATTCCCCTCTTTAATGTTGTCCCAGTTTCCATCCTAACCTCATTTTAGTAACATTGTTTAGGTGTCTGCTTCTTTCTACATTTGGCTATAAACTTTGTTGGCTGCCTACCTGGTATCCCTTCTCCCCCTTCTGCCGTGTTGTTGTTGTTAGGTGTTACTGAGTCAATTCCGACTCATAGCGACCCTATGTATAAAAGAACGAAACGTTGCCCCGTCCTGTGCCATCCTCACAATAGTAGGTATGTTTGAGCTCATTGTTGCAGCCACTGTATCAATCCATCTCATTGAGGGTCTTCCTCTTTTTCACTGACCCTCTACTTTACCAAGCATGATGCCCTTCTCCAGGGACTGGTCTCTCTTGATAACATGTCCAAAGTAAGTGAGACAAAGTCTCACCATCCTTGCTTCTTTGGAGGATTTTACCCATTCTTAGCCATGAGATTTGAGTGGGATGGACTCTTACCTCCAACTTCTATCCCTAAGCCAATAAGCCGCTGGCTTCAGTGGCTTGGTTCAGGGATGGGCACTTGACTCATTGCAAGTAAATGACAGAGTATGACTCTCAGGACTTGTATAACAGCTGCTAGTATGATGATGTGAGGTCTGGAATCGCTACAGCCATTTTATGACTGTGAGGGAAGAACTTGGAGCTTCTTGGAGGGCCACCGTATGAAACATGATAATGAAGCTACCATGAAAGCCAAGGTGGGAGAGGCAGGAAACTGAGTCCTTGGTGACATTGTACGAAGTCTTGGATCAAGACTTGCTCAAAGCTGATCTTCCTTTGGCCTCACAGTAATGTGAGTCAATAAATTCACTTTGCTGTTTGATGCAGTTAAGTTGGATTTCTGTTTATTCCAACCTAATAGTCCTAAGTGATACAGAAATTAGTACCATGAGTGGGTTGTTTCAAGAGGCAGGCCCTAAAAAATGGAATTGGTTCAAACAAGGAGGTAACATGGAGAATAATAAGGACCCCTACATCTTGGCCTGAAAAATTGTCAATTTAATATAGCTAGTTACATAGTATTGTATTGTATCTTGGGATGCAGATCATGTGCCTACTGTGACTGTTGCAGTATAATACCAAGTAGACAATTTTAGAGTGTTGGTGGGATGGCTAAGGTTGTGTGTCACCTTGGCTGGGCCATGATTCTCAGTGGTTTGATAGTCGTATGATGGTGTGATCACTTCCATGATGAGATTTGATGTTATGTGATCACCTCCATGATGGGATTTGCCGTGAGTAGCCAATCATTTGAAAGAGAGTTTCCTTGGGCATGTGGCCTGCATTGAATATAAGTGGATATTCTGGCAAGGCTTGAGGCTTTCGCTCGTTCTGGGATCCTGTAGCTGGCTCCTGTTCATCTGACCTCTGGTACGTCGGGCTTGAGCTGGCAGCTTGCCTGTGGTCTTCCCTGCTGATGTTTGGGATTCATTGATCTTCGCAGCCTGTGGGCCAGGGCCCTGCTCTCTAACCTGCCAATCTTGGGTTCACCAGCCCCTGTGGTTATACGTGTGTCAGGAGAAGCATCTATCTTGACCCACGGACTTGGGACATTCCAACCTCTACTACCGCGTGAGTCTTTTCCGTGATATAAATCTCTCTATATATACATTTATACACTTTACTGGTTTTGCTTCCCTAGAGAACCCAGCCTAAGACAGTTGGATCGAGTTGGGCCTTCTTGTTTCTATTAGTAAGGTACTATAAAAAGGTAAACTTATGTTCAAATGGAGCCCTGGTGGCGCAGTGGTTAAGAGATCAGCTGCTAACCAAAAGGTTGGCAGTTTGAATCCACCAGTCACTCCCTGGAAACTCTATGAGGCAGTCCTACTCTGTCCTACAGGGTTTCTATGAGTCAGAATCGACTTAACAGCAATGGGTTTTTATGGATTTATGTTCAAACTAGCCTACCTGAAAGCGGAGACGGAAGAAAATACAGCTTTGCTAAGAGAAGCCCTTTCTGACTATGGTAAAAAATGGCTGCGATTCTGGAACCTTGCAGGACTGGAAAACCCCAAAACCTTTGCCCAAGGTATGTTAGCATGTAAAGAAGCAGGGATGGGGGAATGCATGGCATGAGATAATACTGGGATATGGATTAAGCTTGCTCCCTAGCCCCTTCCAAGCACCTCCTGGTTTTTACTTCCTACAAGACAAAGACAAAAAAAATTGCTTAAAAAAATCAAACTGTGTTTACATGTATAAAAAGTATATGTAACAGGAAAGTCATTAAATCAAAACACAATCAAGGTTTTAGGAAAAGCATTCATTTAAAAATGGGTTGCTTTCTCCAGATAATGAAAATATTGATATATTTGTACCAGATTACCTTAAACTGTTAGGGAAACATCTTAAACAACAATAAAATGTTGGAGGAAATGCACAGTACAGAAGACTGAAGGTATCATTATGTTTCATACATGTTCTGAAATGACCACATGGACAGGATCTACAAAAGAATCTAAATTTTAATGTAGACATTCCTCTAGTAGTACAAATGCCATACACAACATCTCAAACCAACAACTAATAAAATTTTAATCACATCCAATTAACATAAAAACAGTATGAATAATATGAAATCGAGCTTTTGTCAAGCATTAGCAAATCTTTTACCATTAAAAAATTCTCTTGTACATATAGGAAAAGTATACACCACATAAATTATCTGAGAAATAGAAAAAATTAATTAGAATTTTTAGAGGTAAATGGGAAACCAGAGACATGGAGGACACTGTTGTTCTAAAGTTTTTAATTGTTCTGAGAGGTTACACCCCTCTCCATGTATGCACCCAGAAAGCACACCCACACACACACAAGGGAACATCATTCTCATTATAGATGTAAATGGAATACAGTCTATAGGCAAGGATCGGATTTGGGGTGCCTCCCAGCTTATTATTTAGAGTTGTTCCAAGGTATAGTTCAAGATTAAAATTAGGGCTGTGTGTCTGGGAAGAGCACTAAGGCCTATTACTTACAGAAAGAATCCCTGGGCCAGATTCCAGACTCAAAGACTATGCCTCAGCAAGATCTCTGGTTGTATATATTAGCTCATAGAATCAACCAGAAACAAATAGACTGGAAGCTTATTAAGGAAGTTACAGTACACAAAAAACTGTAAGCCCAGATGATGATGGCCAGTGACTTTTGAACTCTTTTTTTTTATTTTTTATATTTTATTGTACTTCAGGTGAAGGCTTACAGAACAAATAGTTTCTCATGGAACAGTAGTACACATGCTGTTGTATGACATTGGTTAAAAACCCCACAACATATTAACCCTCTAAATTCTCAACGTTTTTTTTTTTTTTTTTGGTGAAAATACACATAGCCAAAGATACACCGTTTCAAAAATTTCTACATACACAGTTCAGTGACATTGACTATGCCCTTCCAATTGTGCTATTATTCTCACTTAAGATGAAGGCTTACAGAACAAAATAGTTTCTCATTTAACAGTTACTACACATGTTACCCTATGACAACGGTTAACAATCTCACAACACATCCACAATATCCTTACTCAACCTTGGGTTCCCTATCACCAGCTTCCTTGTCCTCTTCTGCCTTCTGGCCCTTGTCACTGGCCTCCTGTACCTCGTTAGTCTCATTTGGTTTTATGGGGCTGTCCACTCCCAGGCTGAACAGTGAACCTCGGAGGTAACTTCACCACTGAGCTAAAAGGGTGTCTGGGGGCCATACTCTCGAGGTTTCTCCAGTCTCCTTTAGGCCAGTAAATCTGGTCTTTTTTTTTTGTGAGTTAGAATTATGCTCTACATCCTTCTCTAGCTCTGTCCACAACCCTCTGTTGTGATCTTGGTCAGAGCAGTCAGTGGTGGTAGCCGGGCACCATCTAGCTGTACTGGACTCAGTCCGGTGGAGGCCTTGGTAGCTGACTTTTGAACTCTTCACATAATTCTCAGGTCCCCAAACACAGTGAACCAACCTTCACAGGGATGAAACATTAAAGCAGTGGTTCTCACGCTTCGTGTACATAAGAAGCTTATTAAAAATATAGATTTTTGGGCTATCACCAAAGAGCCTGATTCTGTCTGAGACTGGGCCCAGAAATCTGCATTATATAACAAATATCCCCAATGATTCTCATGCAGGCAGCCAGGGAACTCAGCTTTGGGAAACATTGCATTCAGGGAAATTATTAAATTGACTTAACGACAGGCAGCAGAACTTCTTGTATCCTCATAGTCTCTAGCACTGTACAAAGGATAGAGTGGGAGCTTGGCAGAGCCTTGTCTATTAGACCTGAAAAGCATGGGTTTCCAGAGTCAAGGTGTGTTGGGAAGTATGTGGACTGTCACTTCAGCGACTGACCTGTCCTGAATCCCTGATCCCCTGTTCCTTGATTCTGCTTTGCACTTACTGGGGCAGCTTCATCCAGACACTGTGAGCTGGCAGTGAGTATGTCTGGGTTACTTTGTCAATGCCCCTTGACCAGGCAGAGAGTTCTGGACACATCTGTGCGAGGTGGGGAATATGCCAAAGGTCTGGGTGAGTGTTTACTAGGTTTCTTCATGTTTAATTTCTCCCTTCCACCATACCTCAGGACGGGGAGTATTCTGACAGCCTCATTGAAGCAGTTATACTTTTCTGGCATCTTGGGTGACTCATGTGTCTTAGCTCCACACACCCTCCATCAAGGGCCTTGGGATTGTCAAGGTCAGGATATTTAAAGTTACATTCTTGGGAGTGCTCTGGACACTGCCAGCTCAGCTCACAAAGAAGGAAGTGCCCAGAGGGTGGCTGTCAGTGTCCGTGACCCTATTTGTGGCAAGTCTAGCAGCACAGACCAGTTGTGGGTATGCCTATATCACTGTTTACTTCTACCTAGTGATGACCAAGTTACCATGGGGTTCTCTTCATCCATTCTCCCAAAAATTAATTCAGCATCTACAGATGCCAGACACCAGAGAGGATAAAAAGGTGTGCAGACACAACACTACCCTAGATGAGCTCACAGGCTAGGAAACAACATAGTGGCCCTGCAAAGAGACCTGTGAACATACTCATATTCACTGAGGAAGGGCATGCAACTTGGAGTAATGGAGATGATGGTGGGGTGTTGGGAAATCTTCAAGGAGCAAGGTCCTGGGCTTAATGTACAAACTGAAGTAGAAGTTACCCAGGACAACTTCTGGTCAGGATGGAGTAACAGGGATAGGATTTACCTTCCTACCTGAAACAATTAAAAAGTTGTGCAATATATGAAGTAATGATTTTGGGCATTAGACAGCACGGGACAGTGATCCCTGAGAGAAGGAGAACAAAAGAGGTGAGTCCTCTGATGGCTCCGGGCTTGAGAGAGTTTCCAGGCTGCTGCACAAAGATATCAAAAATATCTTTCAAAACTGAAGGTGAAATAAAAACTTTTTCAGACATAAAAAAGTGAAATAATCACTGTAGACCTGAACTACAAGAAATGTTGACAGAAGTCCTTCTAGCAGAAGGAAAATGATCACAGGTGGAAATCTGGATCTATACAAAGCAATAAAGGGCACTGGGAATGGGATGTTCCAGCCAATAAATGAAGAAGGAATAATGTAATTAAACTATCACAGTTTTGCAATTCCGTGGTGGCGTGTTGGTTAAGTGTTTGGCTGCTAACCAAAAGGATGACAGTTCAAATCCACCAGCCTCTCCTTGAAAACCCAATGGAGCAGTTCTCTGTCTTGTAGGGCCACTATGAGTCAGAATCGACTTGATGGCAGAGGGAATGAATTAATGGATCTAGGCTATGATCAACAGACAATATGAAAAGAGACAACCAGATATTATACAGCCCCTGCTGGAAGCACACTTCATCATCTATATGAAGTAATCTTGTCAACAAACAAAAACAAAAATAATAATCGAACCTGAACCTGGTCAAGCCTCTAGATTTAACTACCAATTTACAGAATATACAAGGAATAGAGGAACATGTTAAATGACACCACTGTGTTTTAGTTAGAACAATCCAGGCTTGGGAAATTCTATAGGATAAACAACCAGAGTTTATTTTCATAAGAAATAAATTGCAAAGTAAGAGAGAGATTGAGATTGATATGCAGGTGGAATTTAAGAGAAATATCAATCAATCTCCATGTACGGTCTTATTTAGAGTCCTGATTCAAGCAAACAAGCTAAAAAAGAAAAAAAGAAAATACAAGACATTCAGGGAAATGTGAACACTGACAGGTATTTTATAATATTAAAGAATTATTGGAGGGGGAAAAAGAAGAGAAGTTACCCAGGCCAAGAGAGGAGGAAGGTCAAACTCCAGTGGTGGGACAGTATGCCCTTCTGGTGAGAGGGGTGATAGTTTGGCAGTTACAGGAGAAAGGGCACCTACTACATAAACATCCTCTTACTTTTTCCTCTGGGATATGGCTAGCTGTGAAGCTCTGGTTTCTGAGAAATGAAAATGCAGAATATTGACATGGAGACTATTTCTGTCGACCTCTTCTGGCCTCTCTGGGTGTTGGGGTCACCTCAAGGGGAGCAGTCTTATTGAGGACCTTCAAGGTTGCTCTCAGCAACAGGAAAAGGGACCTGGTGGGGCTTTGAGTAGAAGAGGAAGTAGAAGAGTAGAAGACTGGGAAGGAGGAGAGACTCAGCACGAAGAAGAGGAAAGAAAAGATGAACGGGGAGACAGAGAAGAAAAGAGGGCCAGCAGAGGAAAGAGAAAAGAAGAGGCCGAAGTTAGATCTTGGGATGTGTTCAGTTTTCTTCTTTTTTAATTGTGCTTTAGGTGAAAGTTTACAGCTCAAGTTAATTTCTCATACAAAAAAATTTATACACATACTGTTATGTGACCCTAGTTGCAATCCCTATAATGTGACAGCACACTCCCCCTTTCCACCCCAGGTTTCCCGTGTCCATTCAACCAGCTTCTATCCCTTTCTGCCTTCTCATCCTGCCTCTGGACAGGAGCTGCCCATTTAGTCTCATGTGTCTACTTGAACTAAGAAGCACACTTTTCACGAATATTATTTTATGTTTTATAGTCCAGTCTAATCTTTGTCTGAAAAGTTGGCTTCAGGAATGATTTTAGTTCTGGGTTAACAGAGAGTCCGGGGGCCATAGTTTCGGGGGTTCCTCCAGTCTCAGACCATTAAGGCTGATCTTTTTACGTGAATTTGAAACACATAAAACTGCCTGAGTCTAGGGAAACAATGTGCACCACACTTTTCTCCTACTCCATCAGGGACTCTCTGTTGTGTTCCCTGTCAGGGTGGTCATTGGTGGTAGCTGGGCCCCATCTAGTTCTTCTGGTCTCAGGCTGCTGGAGTCTCTGGTTTATGTGGCCCTTTTGTCTCTTGGGCTAATACTTAACTTGTGTCTTTGGTGTTCTTCATTCTCCTTTACTCCAGTTGCGTTGGGACCAATTGATGCATCTTAGATGACTTTTCGTAAGCTTTTAAGACCCCGGACACCACTCACCAAAGTGGGATGCAGAACACTTTCTTAAACTTTGTTATGCCAATTGACCTAGATGTTCCCTGTAACCATGTTCCCCAGACCTCTGCCCCTGCTACTCTGTCTCGCGAAGTGTTCGGTTGTGTTCAGGAAACCGCTTAGCTTTTTGGTCTAGTCCAGTTGTGCTGACTTCCCCTGTATTGTGTGTTGTCCTTCCCTTCACCTAAGATAATTCTTGTCTACTATCTAGTTAGTGAATTCCTCTCTCCCTCCCTCCCCACCCTTGTAACCATCAAAGAAAAAAAAAATGTTTTCTTCTGTGTTTAAACCTTTTCTTGAGTTCTTATAATAGTGGTCTCATACAATATTTGTCCTTTTGCAACTGACTAATTTCACTCAACATAATGCCATGTTGTGAGATGTTTGCGGATTCATCATTGTTCTTTATTGTTTCGTAGTATTCCATTGTGTGAATATACCATAATTTGTTTATCCGTTCGTCTGTTTATGGGCACCTAGGTTGTTTCTATCTTTTTGCTATTGTGAACAGTGCTGCAGTGAACATGGGTGTGCATATATCTATTCGTGTGATGGCTCTTATTTCTCTAGGATTTATTCCAGGGAGTGGGATTGCTGGATCATATGGTACTTCTATTTCTAGCTTTTTAAGGAAGTGCCAAATCGATTTCCAGAGTGGTTGTACCATTTTACATTTTCGCCAGCAGTGTTCAAGTGTTCCAGTCTCTCCACAACCTCTCCAACATTTACTATTTTGTGTTTTTTGGATTAATGCTAGCCTTGTTGGGGTGAGATGGTATGTTATTGTAGTTTTTATTTGCATTTCTCTAATGGCTAATGATAGTGAGCATTTCCTCATGTATCTGTTAGCCACCTAAATGTTTCTTTGGTGAAGTGTCCATATGCTTTGCCCATTTTTTAACTGTGTAATTTGTCTTTTTGTTGTTGAGGTGTTGCAGTATCTTGTAGATTTTAGAGGTTAGACCCTGATTGGATATGTCGTAGCCAAACTTTTTTTCCCAGTCTGTAGGTTGTCTTTTTCACTCTTTTGGTGAAGTCTTTTGATGAGCATAAGTGTTTGATTTTTAGGAGCTCCCAGTTAACTAGTTTCTCTTCTGGTATTTGTGTATTGTTACTTATGGTTTGTATTCTGTTTATGCCATGTATTAGAGCTCCTAGCATTGTCTTTATTTTTTCTTCCATGATCTTTATCGTTTTGGATTTTATATTTAGGTCTTTGATCCATTTTGAGTTAGTTTTTGTACATGGTGTGAGGTATGGGTCTTGTTTTATTTTTTTGCAGATGGATATCCAGTTATGCCGGCACCATTTATTAAAAGAGACTGTCTTTTCCCCATTTAACAGACTTTGGGCCTTTGTCAAATAGCAGCTGCTCAAAGGTGGATGAATTTATGTCTGGATTCTCAATCCTGTTCCATTGTCTATGTATCTGTTGTTGTACCAGTACCAGGCTGTTTTGACCACTGTGGCGGTATAATAGGTTCTAAAATCAGCTAGTGTGAGGCCTCCCACTTTGTTTTTCTTCTTCAGTAATGTTTTACTTATCCAGGGCCTCTTCCCTTTCCATATGAAGTTGGTGATTTGTTTCTCCATCTTGTCAAAAAATGTTGGTGGAATTTGGGTTGGGATTGCATTGTAGCTGTAGATTGCTTTGGGTAGAATTGACATTTTCACAATGTTGAGTCTTCCTATCCATGAGCAAGATATGTTTCCACTTATGCAGGTCTCTTTTGGTTTCTTGCAGTAGTGTCTTGTAGTTTTCTTTGTATAAGTCTTTAACATCTCTGGTTAGATTTATTCCCAAGTATTTTATCTTCTTGGGGGCTACTGTAAATGGTATTGATTTGCTGATTTCCTCTTCAAATTTCTCTTTGTCAGTGTAGAGGAATTGAACTGATTTTTGTATGTTTATCTTGTATCCTGATACTTTGCTGAAACCTTCTATTAGTTCCAGTAGCTTTCTTGTGAATTCTCTGGGGTTTTCTGTGTATAAGATCATATTATCTGCAAATAGGGATACTTCTACTTCTTCCTTACCAATTTGGATGCCCTTTATTTCTTTTTCTTGCCTTATCGCTCTGGCTAGGACCTTGTCTTAGTCATCTGGTGCTGCTCCAACAGAAATACCACAAGTGGATGGTTTTAACAAAGAGAAATTTATTCTCTCACAGTCCAATAGGCTACAAGTCCAAATTCACGGCATCAGCTCCAGGGGAACACTTTCTCTGTCAGCTCTGGAGGAAAGTCCATGTCATCAGTCTTTTTGGTCTGGGAGCTTCTCTGCGCAGGAACCTCAGGTCCAAAGGACACGCTCTGCTCCCAGCACTGTTTTCTTGGTGGTATGAGGTTCCCATGTGTCTCTGCTTGCTTTTCTCTTTTACATCTCAAAAGAGATTGCATTAAGACACTAATCTTGTCAACCTCATCAGTATAACCTCATCACAATGATAGAATTTACAACACATGAGGAGATCACATATAATTTCATCATAGTGGTAGAGTTTACAACACATAAGGAAATCACATCAGATAACACAATCATACAATACTGGGAATCATGACCTAGCCAAGTTGCTACCCACATTTTTTTGGGGGACACAATTCAATCCATGACAGACCTCCAGCACAATGTGTTCAGTTGTGTTAAAGTACCAGTGGACTTAGGCCCCTCAACATTAGGTAGAATGCTACCCTCCTTCCCTCCCCCAACCTGCAGTTCAGTTCAGAGGCAGAGCTGGGTGTAAGGAGGGATGAAGGAGAAGCTCCAGCTACAGAGATTGAGGAGTTTGCACAGGGTCAACAGGCAGGCCGAGACAATGAAATGGCTGGAAGGAGAAGTGAGAGGACTGACCCCTGTTTATCCATGATCACCTGGTTTATCCAAAGGTCAACCATGTATGCATGGTACCTTTGTCCTGTGTTTCCTGCTGCACCCAGATGTCTAGTGAGAAATAATAACAATAATCTTATGACCTAACATTATTGAGTACTCACTATGCCTGTTTTAAGTGCTTTACATATTAACTCATTTAATCTTCCCACAACCCACTTAACACTTGAGGAAACTGAGTCCAGAGAGGTTAAGTAACTTGCTAAAGATCACACAGATATTAAATGGCCCAGCTGTAATTGAACCCAGGAAACATCCAGTTCTAGAGCTCACACTCTGGAGCCAGAGCCACTCTGGCTCTTTCAGGAATGGGGAGTTCTGAATTTCCTCTGCCTTCCAGGGAGTCCACAGAACAGCAATGGTGACCTGGATCCAGCTGAGTGATGCCAGCCCCTCTCCTAGACGGAGCTTTGTAAAGGCTCCTCCTTCCTCCAGAGCAGCTTGGGCCCAGGGCTGGGATTGAGGCATCACCGAGCTCTGGAAGAGACCCTGGAGCTGCACTGGGAAAGAGAAGCCACTCTCCTCATGAAAGGCTGGTAGGGCCCCAGGGCTGGGGAAGAGTTTGCCAAAACAACAGCGTGCCTGTCCTATACTGTTCTCCGGCTGCCCAGCCTGGTCACAAGGCTGGCTTGTCCATGATTCTTATCAGCTTTCCAAGGAGTGAACTCAGAAGTGTGTGCATTCCAACCTCAGGATATAGTGAGGGAACAGGAGGAGGTTGTGTCCAAGGGGGCGAGAGGGATACTGCTTGGGGCCAGGTGGGAGAGGAGAGCTCTGGGGAAGGCCTGCGTGCGTGCGTGCGTGCGTGCGTGCATGCGTGTGTGTGTGTGTGTGTGTGTGTGTGTGTGTGTGTGTGTGTGTCCCAGCCTGGCTTTTGGCGGCTTGAGGGGACGTCCCCAACAGCAGAATTGCTGGGCCCCCTCCCCCTGCCATGTTCTGGCAGAACACCCTTGAACAATTTAGCCTGAAATAACATAAGAACTTCTTTCCTATTTTTTCCAGGCTTTTGGATGAAATTATATTTTACAAATGACTCATTATTATATTTATAGCTTCTTCCCTAAATGATTCAAATTGTGGTTTGTCGCCTCCCTTTCTCTCGGCTCCCCCAAGATCGGCAGGAAGAAGTGCTGTTTACTGTACGGCCAGGTGTGGCTGATGACAGTGGCTTTGCCTCTCCCTGTAATTACATTTTGCCTAAGCCCTGACAAGCTCCCCAGCACACTTAGTCATGTGCAGCCTTTGTTCCAGCATGTCGTCGGGAGACAGTATCTGACATTAACTCAGCTTGGAATCTGCTCTTGTAGGAAGTACATGTGTGTGGTGGGGGAAGGGCATGGGGGGAGAGTGAGTAACATGAGGGGGAGGCCTTGGGGAGGCTCTGACAGGGAGCTTTTGTGAGGGCAAAGGCTAGGGAAGGAGGAGCTATGGTTCTTCAAAGCACCCTGTGACAAGCCTGGGGCGGGCCAAAGCCTTTGAGGGCCTGTGGGGGCATTAGTTTCCTCCCCATCTCACCCCACCTTGTGGAGTTCAGGAGAAGGCGGCTAGTCGAGGGGGTGGTGTATTATACATTTCAGACTGCGTTAGTGTCTTCTGGCTATGGACACTGCATGGTTTCCTGTGAGGAATCACTTTGGAAGGCTGGAAGGCTCCTCTCCTCTGCTACCCTGGCTACTCCCGAGTTAAGCTCCAAGGAAGGTGTGGTGAGGTTAGAGTGAGAGCGGCTTGTTCTTAAACAGGCCACCTTTGAGAGAAAGGGTGGAGAGGAGGCTGGGATGAGGCCCCATTTGTAGTAACAGTTTATTGCACCAGGTTCCTTTGGGATCAAACTCCCCTTGGTCTTTCCTGACTGGGTACTAAATGAAAACAACAACAATTACAAAAACCATTGCCTTCCAGTCCATTCCGACTCACAGTGACCCTATAGGACAGAGTACAAATGCCCCGTAGGGTTTCCAAGGAGCGGCTGGTGGATTCCAACTGCTGACCTTTTGGTTAGCAGCTGAGCTCTTAACCACTGTACCACCAGGACTGGGTACTAGAAATGTTAAAACCCCACAAAATGGGAAAGAAGGACATTTTGGAACTCATGGTGATATTCTCAGAGCCTCACAACAACCCTCTGCCCTACGGTCCTTGACCCCCTGGTTGGCTGTGGAGCCAAGGCTTTAGGGCAGCAGCAAGGGCAGGTACCTGGAGCTTCCCGAGAAGGGAAGGGAAAACAGGCCAGACCTGGTGAGAGAACTGCTTCCCAGGAAACCTTTCCATAAACCTTCCTTTGCTTTAAATAAAAAATTGGCTCCTTTTATGTTATAGATTTCACAGCTGACATGAAGCAGTGGCCCGGACGCCTAGGCTGAATGAGGTTGGGAGCCTAAAGTTGTATGTGGTCCAAGCCTCAGGCCCTAGTTGTGTCCCCAGATTGCCTGGGCTCCTTCGACTCTGCTTCCATGCTCATTTCTTGGCACTGGCTGTGCGAGTGGAAAGTGGACTCAGGAGGTGGTGATGTGGGAATGGGTGTGGGCGAGTATAACGTAATTATTAGTGAAATCAGTATGAAGCCTTCACCAGATGACTTCCATCTGGGCTGAGCTGGGTCCCTGGGAGGTGTGTGAGACGCTCCTGAGGTGTGGCTGGAGCCAGACAGTTGGAGTCCCAGAATCTTTCCCTTTGGGCTGAGAAGGGGCCATTGACAAGTCTCTCCTAAAAGGCAAGGGGAAGTGAGAGAAGGACCAGAGAGAGTTGTGGTGAAACAAAAGAAAACAACCAACCAACCAAACCAGTTGCCGTGGAATTGATTCAGACTCATGGTAACTCCATATGTGTCAGAGTGGAGCTGTGCTCCATAGGATTTTCAGTGGCTATTATCTTTTGGAAGTAGATTTCCAGGTTCTTCTTTTGAGACTCCTGTGGGTAGACTTGAATCACCAAACTTTGGGTTAGTAGTTGAGTGTTTAAATCCTTGCAGCACCCAGGGACTCCATTGTGGCGAGACAATGATGGCAAAAGGGAGAAAGAGAAAGGGCCATGGTGACCAGAACTTCCTCTTCAGGCCTGAGGGAAAGACTCTTACTGGATAGAGTGCTACCTCCTGTATCCTGTGGGCCCAGGGCCAGGGCTGGCCAGGTTCTAACAGCAGGGAAACCAGCTGGTGGTCAGACTGAGGGGCAGCCAACTCTGCAAACTGAAGCCACCTTTGTACCACCTTCTTATGAGATTCATGGTCTTGTAGCCACCCTACTTGTGCTGGCACCTCTTCATCAGTCTTTCCACACTCATGTCAAAGTATTGGAGTACTTTGAACATTGTCAGAAGGTGCTGTTTGTGGACATGTGCTCCTGGGATGCAACTCTTTCTCTGCTGCCTCCTACTCTCCCTCCCCCAACTATACTCCTGCTTGGAACCCCTGTCCTGCGCCTCATCCGGGCAACATGATGGGAAATCTGTGGGCAAAGCTGGATAGCAACTCGAAATAAAAACTAATCATGGAGAAAAGAAGTATCTTGATGAAAATGGTTTTTTTTCACAGCACAGACCAATCTGCTAGACTATGAAGGACTTTGCTTCATACCACCTTTGATGGGGATGATGGTTTCGGGATGTTGTCCGAAAACCAAAGTATTTTTAGGCTGCATTTGCTGAGCTATTTGCTGTCTATCTCCTTATTTCCAGGTAGCAACTTCCTTCCTATGTGTGAGATGTTTGTAGTTTGACAAAGTGAACTAGAGATGATGGAATCAGCTTGCACCCACTTCTCAAAGTATAACAGCCATTATCCCACTAGGGGCTAGCTACTATCATCTGCATCTTCTTTATATGGACATTTTAGATAGCAATATCTCAAACTGTGTGTCCAAAGTTGCACAGCTAGTTAATGATTGAACTAGGTTTAGAACCAATATCTGAAGGCTTCTGTTCCAGTGGCAACCCCTCTGTGGTTCTGTTTTCCATCAGTTTGAAAAGGGAGTAGATGCCTACAGCAATACAGGCAGAGTCAGCAGAAAAATGAGGACCCGCCAAGTCTGAGAGAAGGTGAGGCCACCTCTTTAGCATGGGAACTCTGTGCACAGGGGTTCCCCCACGTGCTGTGATTCATGGTTGCTGAGGGGAAAGGTCCCATCTGGTGAGCCAACTGCAAGTCTCTCTTGGAGTCAGACAGAATGTTGCTGACTTCCTTTTAATTGGATCACCATTCTCAACCACTACAGGGATACTGATTAACAGTGCTCCATGCCCATAAACCAAAGCCCAAACCCATTGCTGTTGATTCCCACAGAAGAATAAAAAAATAAAACAAGAGCAGTTTGGGGTGGATGGGAAGAATCTCTTGACTGTCAGGGGTACCAGATGTAAGGGGGTGGCGGTGGGAGGGTGGATAGGAAGAAAGTGTTACATAGAAAACAAAACGCTGTGTTTTATCATTCCCGGGGAGGGGCGGCATCCATCCCGGAGGTAGATGCCCCTTTCTTGAGGATTATGCTATGAGGAACCCTGACAGGGAAGCCACTCTGGTTGAGACAAATGAGATCTCTGGGCATGCTGAGGGCAAGACAAGTGGTTCTACAAGAGAAACCAATAGGAATTTGGAGTCTGGATAGAAGGGTCTGGAGGAGGAGAGAGAGGCCGGAGAAGCTCGTATAAGTTGGGACTCAGGGAACAGTGAGAAATTCTCCGAGGTGGGGAATGGTTGAGGAATTTTTAGGAGAATAATGTTCATCAGACGGAAGTGGTGGTTCAGCAGCAGAGTTCTCATCCTCCATGCGGGAGTTCAACTCCTGGCCAATGCTCCTTATGCACTGCCACCACTCACGTGCCATCTACTTGCAAAAAATCAGCCAGCGAAAGCCCTACGGATAACAACCGTCTGATCTGCAACTGGTTATGGGGATGGTGCAGGACTGGACGGCGTTTTGTTCTGTTGTGCATGGGGTTACTATGAGTAGAGGGGGGAAAGGCTGATCTGATGGCAACTAACACAACTAGATTCTAAGTTGTTTCCTGTGATCCCCCTTTATTCCCCCAAACCTTAAGTAAAAGTCTGCTGCTGTGCCTGTTAGTCTTGTGTGAGTTCAGTGGAGTGAAGGGACTGAGTGATGCCGGGTGGTAAAGAGGTGCTGGGAGAGGACAGCAGCCGCAGGAGGTGAGATGCAGATGGAGGCTGAGAGGTGAGAAAGCTTGAAATCAGAGCAAGAGGTTACCAGAGGAAGCAGAAACTCTCTGAGAATCCTGGGTGCACAGACAGAAGGGGAAAAGAGGTGAGGGGGACTGTGGGGATGGGGGGCACAATGATGGGGCCCCTACAGTTGGTGGACTGGGGCCGAGTCATTTGCTTGACTATTCGGTGGCAGCCACTCTGGTTAGACAGCCTGAAGGAAAGAGAGGATGTGTCTTCTCTTCTTGGAGACCTTCCGGCAAAATCTAGACAGGGCACAGCCTGGGTAATTTAGGAAGCAGAAGCTCTCTGAGGTTCCCTCAGCTCAGCTTGCTGTCTCCAGGATTTCTATTCACTTGGGAAGAGTACTGCTTTTGGAGCTGGAAAGGGAGCTAGAACCAAAGCCAAACTGAGAATACGTCCTGAGCTTTCAAAATAACATTCTCTTTAAAATTGTCTGGAAGCAAAGATACAAGGCTATGACTATCTCTTAGGGAGATGTATGCTTTTTGGATCTTCCAGACATAACAGGAGCCCAATGAGAGAGACAAGGCCACTTCCACCCAGAGACCCCAAAGGAGCTTGGCAGTAGAAAGTGAACTGTGCTTCCTGTTGCTGCGAACCCTTGGAGATTCCCTTACCAGGTTCTAGGCTAAGTGTGGGCTGGGGATGGAGCCCTGCCTGGAATTACTGATGCATCCTGAGATCTCTGGACCAGGCTGCGTGGTGGTGGAGACTGCGGTGAGGCCAGCCGAGGACATTTCCTGTGGTCCTCTCCAGCCTTGGCCCAGAGAACCAAGGGTCTGGGTTTGTCTGGACACCATTTTTGTCCCAGCCCAGTATCCTTTTGTCAGTCAAGTCCTGGGGAATAGGGCCTGGCTTGGCTCACACTTGAGAAGGTTTGCCAAATGTGTTAGTCGCCACTAAATGCTTATAAACCGGGTGCAGGATGCCATGGGGCCTGGGCTGGCCCAAGGATGTGCTGTTTAGAAGTTCCATAAGTTCCCCGGTGGTTGGGAGGGAGGAATGTCTCTGCAGAGTCAGAGGTGAGCCTGCGCTGGGGCCCGGGCCAGCTTTCCCTCTCGCGGGCCCCTCTGCTGAGGGGGGTGGGGAGATGCATGTTCCCTTCTACCCAGGCAGCCTGGGAAAGACCAGAGGCCCTTTCAGGGAAAGGAGAAAGAAGGAAACAAGCCTGAAAGCCTAACTCGGTGCCTCACTTTCTACTCAACTACGGGAATGTGGAACGTTCCAGAAGGTTCTTTGGGGGAACTGTAGAGCCTCAGATCTTTGGTGATAGGAGGACCTTAAAGACCAGCTAGTATAGCCCCCTCACTTCGCTGGAAGGCTAGTTTGAAACAGAGTGGAATCTGGCAGGGGCTGGGATACTTTTTTCTTCTGACACCCCATTTCCTGAAAGAGAGTGTCCGAGATGAGCTGATTTCACTCCACTCCTCAGAGGTCCAGATCTGGCCTCTTTGAAAGTCAGAGTTTGCGGCTTCCAGAGTGTTTTCGGTTTGGGGCCTAATTTCCTTTTGTTCATTTAAAATGTTTTTTCACCACAGGCATATTGTCAGACTTCCCTTTGTGCGTTACTGGGCTGGAGTTGTGAATAGCTGAGGGAAGCCAGAAACAGGAGAACTCAGGAAAAGACTGGGGACAAGTCAGGGGCTGGCACGGTCTGGGAGGGCTGGAAGGTGGAGGCTGACAGGCCTGTGACAGGCATTTGAGCACAGAGCAGAGACTAAGGGTGATGCTGGCTTTGCAGGGCTGACCGGCTCAAGACCCCCTAGGGAAGCAGATGAGTTGCATTAGGAATAAGGCACGTGGATTCACCAGGGAGGGCTCTGAGATGGGCAGGCTCCTGGCATAGGTAACTCAGGAAAGAGAAGACCTGGATGGGGGCAGCCGGGCATATCAGAAAAAGAGTGAAGAAAGCAGAAAGCAGGTGGCAAGAGTGAAGCGGGGCCTGAACTAAAGTAAACATTTTAGTGGCTATATCCTCTTTGGGAGGGGCCCAGGATGCTGCCAACTTTTATCTCATTTTCTGAACAGACCGTTAGGTTACCTCTTTATACCCACTACCCAATCACCAGAGAGTTAGCGACTTCTGATAGCGGAAGCTCTTGGCAGGACACATGAGACATATGCAGCTGGGGTTGGGGGACACACATGCTTCCGGTAGGCTGGGCAGGGGACAGACATATGCTGGTGGAGGAGAGGAAGCTCTTTTATGGGCCCCTGTCCTGGCAGGCAGAGTACGGGAGCAGATGTGGGCACCCAGGGCCAGGGCCATGTCCGTCTTGTTGACATTGTACCTCAGTACCTAGCTCAGTGCGAGGCACACAGAAGACACTCCCCAAATAAAGGATTGAAGTCAGTAACTGAACGCACAGAATGCTATTCTCTTGAATCCCTATGTTAATTTGTATTTTTCTTCTTCAGGATTTAAAGAATAATCAAGAATATTCACTCGAGCTTTCCCCTTTCAGGAAGAATCTTCTTACTGTAGGTGTGACAAAGGCATTGAGGAACCGCTCCTGAAAGGATCTCAGCATAAAGATCTTCCGTCTGATCTGGAAGTGGGTGTGGCAGCAGGGCTGGGATGACCTCCCAGGCCCAGCTGGCTGTGTGGGATGCAGAGGGTGGGCCGGTACACAGGCTGATGGCACAGGTTGCAGTGAGATGATGACACAGGTCGCAGTGAGATGACGCATCGGCAACTTTGTGAACAGCATCACGTTTTCCTCCATGTGACAGCCCATGAGGTCCCTGGGTGGCACATAGGGTTTACTCTCAGCTACTAACCTAAAGGTCGGCAGTTCAAACCCACCTAGCAGTGCTGTGGAAGAAAGACTTGGCTATCTGCTTCCTAAAGATTAAAGCCAAGAAAACCCTATGGAGCTCTCAGTTCTACTCCGTAACACATGGGCTCACCATGAGTTGGAATGGACCCCATGGCAATGAGTTTGGTTCATTTTTTTTGACAGCCCAGGGTTTACGCCTCATCCTCAGCAGGTGACCAATGGGGGAAAAATAAAATTGAATTTGAACATTATCTTGGAAAATGTTTAAGCCCTGAAATTGGTCACTCTGAGAAACCATGGGTTTCCTTCCTCGAACTCTTCCAGAGCCCATTGTTGTAGTTTATGGAAAGGACTCTTGCCTCTCCTTCCAGCTCTTCTCTTTGAGAAAGCCCCTCAACTTCTCTTGGTCTTGGTTTTGGAAGTGATTGTTAGGCCTCTCCCACTGCAAGTACTTCCTGGATGGGCTAGGCGTATTCCTCAAGAGAAAGGCGGACCACCAAGATAACCTCTTTAAGTCTTGCCCACTCTACAGGTTGTGCATCTTAGGAGACTTCTAGCATTTCTCTTTCCTTCAGAAGCTGTCAGTTAACTCTGTGGGCGTGGGCTCCTGGGAGCAACCTCCCTTTGATGTTTAAGAGATTTCTACGCTGGTTCTTAGGGCCTCCAAATCATGTATTTATTTTCCTTGGCTCCGTCAGAAAAGGCCAGTTTTTTTCCTGAAAGCTAGGTTTACTGAGCTGAACACGACTGCCTCTCAGCTCTAGAAATGGCTGATTTTCATCATCCTGTCCTTTGAGTCGGAATTGACTCGATGGCAGTGGGTTTGGTTTTTGGTTCGTCCTTTCCCAAACAATTTATTTCTTAAATTGCTCTCCCCGCCCCTCCCCCGGCCGGGTGTTCCGGGACACAGAAGGCAGTCTGTAAGAACCCCTGGCTTTCTTTTTTCCCTGGGAAGTTGGGGGGAAGCCTGTTTCTCCATCGCATACTTCGGCGTGAGAGGGGGCAGGCCCGCCCGGCCTGGGGGTGGGGGAGAGAAAGACGACGAGCACAGCGCCCACGTGGGCAGCTAAGACCGTCGGCTTTGTGCTAGCGGACAATCGACCGCGGGGCTCACGGGGAGCCTCCTGCTCTCCTAAATCTGCCGCGAGATTGCTTGGGGACCAAACTCTACTGCACCCCTGAGGCCCAACGCCGGCTTTCCCGGCGTCAGAGGGCCACCGGGGAAGACAGGAGAAATGAACAAACGTGGAGGGAGGCCCCTGCCGTTCCCGCCGCCCTGGGTCCCCCTGGCCCCGGGCTCTGTGAATGGATGCTGCGGCGCACCCCCCCACGCCCGCCCTGCCAGCCGAGCCCGGGCCGCTCCTGGAAAGGCTCGGGCGGCGACGCGGGAAGGAGGCCGGAGGAGGAGGGAGCGTTCCTGCAAATCACATGATTTTCCCGCTTATATAAATCACAGCTTGTTTTTCTCAACTGGCTGCAGACTTAAAGGTGCAGTGTCTTCTTTCTCTCCCAAGGGCAGGGCTACCCCCGCATGCTTTTGACGGCCCCTCAGCCGGCCTGGAGGTGGCTTCATCAATGAGGGTACCAGAGTTTGCTTTATTTGAAAACATTTATTTATTTTTAAATGACCGGGGATGTTTCCTTTTAGCTTGGAACCAGGGAAGGGCATGGAAATACTATCACCAAATAAGCAGGCAGAGCCGGGTTGGGCGGCCTCACAGAGGTGGTTAGTGGGAGACTTCTCAGACCTGCAGCCGGTGAGAGGCGCTGATGTCCTGGATGCCTGTGGAGGACCCTGAGCTTAGGGGTTAAGACGAAAATGGCCTGTGATAGATTTGTGGTTGCCAAAATCATGTTTCTTAGGCTATTGCTTATTATTTTGACCAGCCCTGGCTATTTGTTTGAGGCCAACTATGTGGGAAGAAAAAAGAAAATCAACACATATATCATCAAGCACTTGCTATCTACCTATTAGGCACTGCAGGGAAAAACCAAGACCTATTAGACCTTTAAGTGGTTTATACTGATGGGAGGGAGGAGATGCAGACACGGGAGATTAAATAGCACAGCCGTTGTTTTGTGACGTTGAGTCAATTCCGACTCTCAGTGACCCTACAGGACCAAGTAGAACTGCCCCATAGGGCTTCTTAGGCTGTAATCTTTACAGGAGCAGATTGCCAGGTCTTTTCTCCTGCAGAGCGGCTGGTGGGTTCCAACTTTTGACCTTTCTGTTAGCAGCCAAGAGCTTAACCATTGCACCACCAGGGCTCCTTTAAATGGCACTAGTCTTTCCAAGGAGTCCCTGGGTTGTGCAAACGTTCAGCGCTTGGCTACTAACTGAAAGCTGGTGGTTTGAACTCACCTGGTTTGAACCCACCCAGAGTCGCCTTGGGAGACAGGCCTAGTAAACTGCTTCTGAAAGGTCACAGCCTTGAAAACCTTGTGGAGCAGGTCTACTCTGCACGCATGGGCTCACCATGAGTTAAATCCACTAACAACAAAGTCAATTCCAATGCCTGTTCCAGGCCAAACAGAAGAGAATCACAAGACCATGCATAATTACTTGCCCAATGAACAGTGCAGATAATGAGTGCTGAAGTTTGGGGAAGAGAACTCTGAAGGCCCTGACTGAGGGAGGAGGGCACAGCAGGGAGCAGGGGGCAGTCTGCTAGGAGAAATGGGGTGTCACAAGTGGAGGGAACAAGGTGCCACAAATGGGGAGGGGAGGAAAAGCAGCACGGTGTTGGGGAGGGCTTTCGGTATAGTGAGCAATCCTTCTGGTTAAACTGAGGAATTGGGGAGTGGAGGAGTGGGGGATGAGTCAGGAGGCTGTGTGTGTGTGTGTGTGTGTGTGTGTGTGTGTGTGTGTGCAGGAGGTGAAGAAATACAGATGCCGGCAGCCTTGAGTGCAGGGCTGAGTGTGGACTTGATCCAGTGAAAGAAGTGAGTGATCCACCAAAGGTGGGAGTCCAGGTAAGTGGTGTGATGAAGGTGGTTTTTGAGGACGATAAACCTCGAAGAGTGGATAGGATAAGCTGGAAGCACGGAGGGAGACCAGTTGGAGGCTTCTGCAAGGAACCAGGCAGATGCAAGTTCCCAGTGCTAGGGTGTAAGAGGAGCCTTGGTTGAGCAGTGGTTAAGAGCTTGGCTGCTCACCAAAAGACTGGCAGTTTGAATCTACCCGGTGCTCCTTGGAAACCCTATGGAGCAGTTCTACTCTGTCCTATAGGGTCCCTATGAGTTGGAATTGACAGCAATGGGTTTGGTATGGTTTTGGTGTTGGGTATTACGAGAACAAGTAAAAATGAAAAGTGAGAGAAGAGATATTTTAAAGAATTAAGATAATTGAGTGATTGTAAATAGAGAAGGGGAGAAATCGCCAAAAAGTGATTGGGAGACAGGGTGAAGTGGGGAACCCTTGGTGGAGGGGAGCTTATGAGGGGCGAGGTGAGGGACTCTTTTTAGAGATGTGTTTGTAAGCACAGTAGGATCTTAACTGAGAAATATCCAGAGGGCTGGAAATTTGGAAAAATGCATCTGTATAGAGGAAATAACCCAAGGGAGAAAGGAAATACCATACATCCTAAAGAGAGATAACGTACAGAAAGAAATAGGGCTGTAGCACACCCACCTTTAGAAGAAGGAGCCAGTGACAAGGATGTGGAGGAATATGCACCCTAGAGGCATTCCTAGGGGAGTAGTGTCTCTGCCTGCCCCCGGCTATGCTGTTTATTCTCTCTTAACCTTAGTTTTCTCATCTGTAAAATGGGGGTAACAGCACCTGCATCATGTTTTGTAAAGATAAATGAAATATATAAAACATCTTGTACAATACACAGGACTTGGCACACGTTGTGTGCCACTGAGTTGATTCTGACTCATAGTGACCCAATGTGACAGTAGAATTGCCCCATAGGGCTTCCAAGGCTGTAATCTTTACAGAGATGACTTGGTGGTACAGTGATTAAGCATTCAGCTGCTAACCAAAAGATTGGCAGTTCGAGTCCACCAGTCATTCCTTGGAAACCCTTTGGGGCAGTTCTACTCTGTCCAATAGGGTTGCTATGAGTTGGAATCAACTCAATGACAATGGGTTTGGTTTTTTTTTCTGGTTTTAATCTTTATGCAAGCAGATGGCCACATCTTTCTGTGGCTGGTGAGTTCGAACCACTGACCTTTCAGTTAGCAGTGGAGCATTTAACCATTGTGTCACCAGGGCTCCTTGCTTGGCATATAGCAAGCGCTTAATACACACTCCCCACCTCACTGCTCCTCTCCCCCATTTCCTTTAAGTGGCAGGTTCTTGAACACAGTCTTTCTCGATCTCTTTAGATTTTGTGGTAAAATATATGTAACAAAAAATTTGCCATTTTAACCATCTTTAAGTGTATCAATTCAGTGATGTTAATTATGTTCACCATGTTGTAAAATCATCACCACTATCTGTTTACAAAAGTTTTTCATCACCCCAAACAGAGACTCAGTATCCCTTGAGCAGTAACTCCTCATTCCCCTCTTCCCCCACGCTGGGTAACCACTAATAAACTTGGATCTCTATGTGTTTGCCTATTTTAGATATTTCCTCTAAGTGGAATCATATAATATTTGTCCTTTTGTGTCTAACTCATTTCACTCAGCACAGTGTTTTCAAGGCTCACCCACGTCATAGCATGCATCAGTCTACTCTTTCTAAATTGTAACCAAACTGTTATCCTTCTCCTCCTCCTCCGTCTTCTAGAAACACAGTCTTGTTTGCATGACACAATCTTATTTGAACTGGAAATACCCTCCATTATAAAGGAAGGAAACAATAAATTTATTTCCTAAGGGCCTCTTAGCTGAAGATGGTGGTTACCTCATTTGATCTCCCAGCAACCCTGCAAGTCAGGAGGACAGGTAATATCAGGCCTTTTTTTAAAAAAAAAAAAACTGCTGAAGAAATGGAGAAATAGTTGTAAAATGTTTTATTATTATATTCTAGAAACACATGTCTAAGCATACCCTCTAGTTCAAAGGTTTCCAAACGTTTATTTTGGAAATAAATCTACCTTTATTTATTTATTTTTTCTTGGCCGTAATCTTTAATTGTACTTTAGATGAAGGTTTACAGAGCAAACTAGCTTCTCATTAAAGTTAGTACACAAATTGTTTTTTGACATTGGTTAACAACCCTACGACATGTCAACACTCTCCCTTCGGTTCCCTATTACCAGCTTTCCTGTCCCCTCCTGCCTTCTAGTCCTTGCCCCTGGGCTGGTGTGCCCCTTTAGTCTTGTTTTGTTTTATGGGCCTGTCTAATCTTTGGATGAAGGGTGAACCTCGGGAGTGACTCCATTACTGAGCGAATAGGGTGTCTGGGGGCCATACTCTCCAGGTTTCTCCAGTCTCTGTCAGGCCAACAAGTCTGGTCTTTTTTTATGAGTTAGAATTTTGTTCTACATTTTTCTCCAGCTCTGTCTGGGACCCTCTATTGTGACCCCAGTCAGAGCAATCGGTGGTAGTAGCTGGGCACCATCTAGCTGTACTGGACTCAGTCTGGTGGAGGCCGTGGTAGTTGTGGTCCATTAGTTCTTTGGACTAATCTTTCCCTTGTGTCGGTAGTTTTCTTCATTCTCCCTTGCTCCTGATAAATTTACCTTTATTTTTGGAAATAAATTTACCCAGTAGTCAAGTAAAATAGATATAGACAACTTAGTTCTGATTTCAGTGGAGTGGGGAGGGCCTGAGTCTCAATTGCTTGGGTCTGCTTCCACTCCTAACTCCCAGGAAATGGGGTTTCACTTCTAGGGTACCCTGAACCCTGAGCCTGTCTCTACACTCAGCTGCTTTCTCTTCTTCTTCAGCCACAAACTCCCTGACTTCCAGGTGCGAGCCCAAGAAAGCTTTGCAGACACTGGGTGTGCTCACAAGCACACTGTGAGGGCCAGGTGTTGACTCTGGAGATGATGCCAGCAGCTCAGTTCTGCCCAGATATCAGCTGAGGAGCGTGAACCAGCTGAGCAGGCCCAGCGCGGCTCCAGGGCAAGAGCCTGGGTGTGCAATGCCCCATGTCACTAGGGCCCACGAGAAACCAGCCTGGTGGGGCCTGCTGGCCTGCTCTGCTAACGTGCTTCAGGTCCTTATTTCCTCTTGGAATGTGTTTCTTAAAATACGAACTCTTTGAGGTGAAAAAACAGCTCGTGATTTTTAGAATGATGATTTGAAATAAAGTAAATATTGTAAAATACTTAGCAGATAGTTACATGAAGCTGTGAAAGAGCCACAATAATTTTCTCCAACTGCAGTAATATTTACCATCCTGTACAAACCAACAGCCTTTTGGGTTCATTTCTTTGAGTGGTGTCAAGCCCCGAAAGAGATGAGTATAAAAAAATTATTAAAAGAAGTTCATGCAATTTTTGCTTTTAAAATAAACTTTTGGTGAACCAGCATCCTAATCCTATGCTGGTATTTGTTTTTTCCACTGATTTATCTATTTATTGGCATTATAAAGGCAATACACACTCATGGTAAAAACAGAAACTCAAATCATTCTGAAGGGTGTAAAAGGAAAAGGATAAGCTCCCTCCCATTACCGATTTTCATGATCAAAGTTAATGGCGTCTTGTGAAAAACATTTTAGAAATTTATATATATATGTATACATATATATATTTAAATCTAACATTTTTACCCACCACCTGTCAGTCTCTCGTAGTGTAGTGGCTTGCAGGTTGCTATGATGCTGGAAGCTATGCTACTGGTTATTTCAAATACCAGCAGAGTGACCCATGGTGGACAGGTTTCAGTGGAAATTCCAGACTAAGACAGACTAGGAAGGGAGGCCTGGTAATCTACTTCCAACGATTAGCCAATGAAAGCCTTATGGATCACAACAGAACACTGTCTGACTTACTTGCTTTGGGCATGTCATCAGGAGGGATCAATCACTAGAGGAGAACATCATATTTGCTGAAGCAGAGGGCCAATAAGGATGTGGGATACCCTCGGTGAGATGGATTGGCACAATAGCTGCAACGATGGGTGGACTCAAACACGTTGGCAATTATGCGAATGACAGGACTGGGCAACATCTTGTTCTGTTGTATGTAAGGTTGCCATGAGTCGGAGTCAACTTCATGGCAGCTAACAACAGCAACAACAACAGCATTTTTATACAAATGGTCCACTTCTGGGATTCTTTTACACTTATATATATCCTTACATACAATTCATAGGTGACTGGGTGGCGGAAACGGTTAAGCGCTCTACTACTAGCCAAAAGGGTGGTGGTTTGAACACCATAGGTACCTTGAAAGACAGGTCTGGCAATCTTCCTCCAAAAGATCACAGCCTTGAAAACCCTATGGAGCAGTTCTACTTTGCACGTATGGGGTCATCATGAGTTGGAATTGACTGCATTGCAACTAACAACACATACAAGTCTGTCCCATTCTATTTGATGGCTGTCTAGCTCTAGTGTTTCACTGAATATTTTATATAATATTTCCATATTTAAGCCCTGGTGGCGCAGTGGTTAAGAGCTCAGCCGCTAACCAAAAGGTGAGCAGTTCAAATCTACCAACTGCTCCTTGGAAACTCTATGGGGGCAGTTCTACTCTGTCCTATAGGATCACTATAAGTTGGAATTAACTCAACAGCAACAAGAATTTTTTTTTTAATTGTTTGCTGGTTAAAAAAATTTTTTTTTATAAATGGCTACAGTAAGCATCTTTGTATACTGTCACATGCTTGTGCATGTATTAATATATATGTAAATAAATTCCCAGTGGTGGAATTAGGTGAAAGTATATGTACATTAAATTTTTAAAAAATTTTATTCTGCGCTATTTAAGACATACCAAAAGACATAAAGAAGAATAGAATAAATACTCATGTGCCCACCACTCTCAGCTTAAAAAACAGAACATTACCAACACAAGTAAATCCTCCTTTGTTTAACCTTGATTGCCATCTCTTCCCTTCTACCCAGAGGGCACCATGATTCTGAATTTGGTGTTTATCATTCCCATGCAATGCTTTGCATGTGATAACAGAAATGGTATTTTGCTGTACGCATTCTTTTGAAATTTGATCTTTTGCTCAATATTTTATTCCTGAAATTCTTCCATGTTAGTACCTTTTTAAATCTTATTTTCACTACTGAGTAACTTCAAGTTATATGAAAATACTACAATTTATGCGTTCATTTTTTGGTTAATGGACATTAAAATTATACCAGTTTTTTTTTTCTATTACAAACAATGCTTCTATGAACATGTGTGTGTATGTCTCCTGGTTGTACATACATGGGAATCTCTCTAGGGATATGCCTAGGAGTGGAGCTGCTAGTTCCTGGAATATTGGAATCCTAAGTGACATTAGAAATTGTTCTCCAAAGTGGCTTTGCGAATTTATACTCATAGCAGCAGTCAGAGTTACTCCATATCCTCACCAACATTTGGTATTGTCAGACCTTTTGATTTTTGCAAATTTGGTGTGAAATGCTTTCTTGGTGTGGTCTTCCTTTACATTTCTCTGATTATGAGTGAGGTGGGGCGTCTTTTCATGTGTTTTTTGACCATGGATGTTTCCTCCTGTATGAACTGCCTTTGCTCATTTTTTCTTTTAGATTGTCTTTTTTTAAATTGATTTATAGAATTTCTTTATATTTTGTACTCACTAGTCTGTTTATTAAATGTTTTGAAAATATCCTTTCCAACCTGTTGTCTTTTCATTTTTTAGATGATGACTTTTGATGAACAGACGCTGATTTAATGTGGTTGAGTTTGTATTTAAACTTTTCATAGATAGAGTTAATTGCCCAGGTGATATTCCCATCAGTAGCGTCTAACAGTGCCTGCGTCTCCATACTCCTGCCAACACTGGCCATTATTCAGTTTTAATTTTTGTTAATCTGATAGGTGAAAAATAATGTCTCATTCTTCTGGTTTGTCTTAATCATGAGTAAACCAGAGCATATTTGCACCTGGTTATGGGTCTTTCACATTTCCTTTTCTGTTTATATTTTTCAGTTTTCTATTGGGTAGTTTGCTTTCTCTTAACTGATTCTCCTAGTTGATTTGTAAGGGCTTTTTGTTAAAAACATTTCCCAGCCCCGTAAAACCAAATGAGACTAACGAGGTACAGGAGGCCAGTGACAAGGGCCAGAAGGCAGAAGGGGACAAGGAAGCTGGTGATAGGGAACCCAAGGTTGAGTAAGGATATTGTTGATGTGTTGTGAGATTGTTAACCATTGTCACAGGACAACATTTGTAGTAACTGTTAAATGAGAAACTATTTTGTTCTGTAAGCCTTCATCTGAAGTGAGAATAACAGCACAATCGGAAGAGCGTAGTCAATGTCACTGAACTGTGCATGTAGAAATTTTTGAAATAGTGTATCTTTGGCTATGTGTATTTTCACCAAAAAAAAGGTTGAAAAGTTAGAGGGTTGATATGTTGTGGGGTTGTTAAACAATGTCATAAAACAACATGTACTACTGTTTCATGAGAAACTATTTGTTCTGTAAGCCTTCACCTGAAGTACAATAAAAAAAATAAAAATAAAAATAAAAAAAAAAACAACAAAAAACACTTCCCCCTTTTCTCCAATGTCTGTGGTTCTATGCTGTATGTATACCCTTTAACTGTGGCACATTGATTAGGAAAACATTAGCCTCTATAACACAGGTGATGGTTAAGATTGTGTGGCCCATAATTCTCAGTGTTTATATGTGATCACTCCCATGATGGGATTTGCTGTGAGTAGTCAATCAGTTGAAAGGGAGTTTCCTTGGGTGTGTGGCCTACATCCGAATATAAGCAGATATGCTGGCTTTTTGCTCGCTCTGGATCCTGCAGCTGGCTCCTGTTTGTCTTACTTCCAGTTCTTGGGACTTGAGCTAGCAGCTTACCTTCTGATCTTGGGTTCACCAGCCTCAGCAGCTAGGTGAATCAGGAGAAGGCTTGCGGTCTTGCCTGCCAATCTTGGGATCTGTCAATCTTCACAGCCTGTGAGCAAGAGCCCTGCTCTCCGACCTGCCGATCTTGGGTTCCCCAGCCCCTGTGGCTACGTGAATCAGAAGCCTCTATCCTGATCTAAAGACTTGGGATGTTCCAGATTCTACAACCGCATGAGCTGTTTCCTTGATATAAATCTTTCTCTCTATATATACTTATAGGCTTTACTGGTTTTGCTTCTCTAGAGAACCCAGCCTAAGACAACACACTTCCCCTCTTTGGTCCTTGGACACTTGATCATATTGAACAATAAAGGAAAAAGTTGTAACTAGGACTTTTTGAGACTTTGTGAGGGTGGTGGTGGGGGGAGCAATGTAGGTCTGTGTAAGTAGCAGTGACTGAGATAGGGAGTATACGTGTGAGCTGTGGATGTCTATTGAGTGTATGAAAATGAGAGGGGAGAGGAAGTTGGGGTTGAGGCAATGGAGACATGACCTGCATTCTCATTTCTTAAGAAGAATTTTACTAATGCCTAGATGAATAAGTCTGAGGTGTCTTGGGTAGCTTGGCTACTCTTGGTTAGTGGTGAGAGTAGGGGAATTTGATAGTTCTGAGGGCCCAGCATGTGCCAGGCATATAGCTCTGAGAGGGGGCATTATTAAGTGGGACATGGAAGCTCAAGAAAGCGGACTTGCTCCATGTCACATGGCTGTGAGTGGCTAAGTTGGGACTCAACTCCAGGACTAGCTCACTTGACAGTCCAGCTCTTTGCAGTACCCTAATGGCTCTACCATGATTAGGTTCAGATAGGGGAGGACTTGGCTTTTGTAAAGAGATTTGTCAGCAGAGCCTTCTAACAAGAGAGTAAAACTAGGACATATTTTAAATAGATTGGCATCTCAGCAGTGAAATTTCACATCTTTATGTTTTAGTGTCAGTAATTGGCTTAAGTAGTCCTCTTGGAGAACACAGGTAAATGAACAGTAATTACTACTGAAAAAGGGCAGTAGTCTTAAGAGTCCTCTTCATGCCTAAAAGAATGTTCAATGTCAGCCAGGATTCCATTTTCTCCCACTCTTTCATTTGGCAGAATTTGCATAACACTAAACTTTCTCTTCACTCATTTATTCATTCAGCAACTGTTTACTAAGTACACATTTTGGCCATTTTGCGAAGAGCTTTCGAGTGAGTGGTGAACAGAGCAGACCCAGGCCCTGCCCTTGTTTAGCCTACAGTCTACTGGAGGGATAATCAATAAACAAGTAAACAAAATACTTAATGGCTGACATAAGTGCTGTGAAGAACATCTATAGGTGCTCTGACGGGATAATATGGGGGGAGTCAGTGAGGGCCACATACGTTTTGTGGGTTGGGTATTAACATTTATTTGACTAAAAATATCTCCTATATCAGCGCCCTATAAACAGTTCTCTGTTAGCTGAGGAGAAACAGCACAAGTCCTTGAAGAAAAGCAGGCCATGGAATGATCTCTTCTGGGGGCTACAAACTTAAAACTTAAAACAGCTTCCCTTGCTCAATTCTTCTAAATTGTTGCACCTTGCACCCCTTTTGTTGTTGTTGTTAGGTGCCATCGAGTTGGTTCCGACTCATAGTAATCCTATGTACAAGAGAATGAAACACTACCCCGTCCTGTGCCATCCTTACAATCATTGTTATGCTTAAGCCCATTGTTGCAGCCACTGTGTCAATCCATCTCATTAAGGATCTTCCTCTCTTTCGCTGACCCTCTGCTTTACTAAGCATGATGTCCTTCTCCAGGGACTGATCCCTACTAACAACATGTCCAAAGTATGTGAGACGTAGTCTCACTATCCTTCCTTCTAAGGAGCATTCTGGTTGCACTTCTTCCAAGACGATTTGTTTGTTCTTTTGGCAGTCCATAGTATATTCAATATTTTTCTCCAATACCACAATTCAAAGGTGTCAGTTCTTCTTCGGTCTTCCTTATTCATTGTCCAGCTTTCACATGCATAGGAGGCGACTGAAAACACCATGCCTTGGGTCAGGTGCACCTTAGTCTTCAAGGTGACATCTTTGCTTTTCAACACTTTAAAGAGGTCTTTTGCAGCAGATTTGCCCAATGCAATGCGTCGTCTGATTTCCTGACTGCTGCTTCCATGGGTGTTGATTGTGGATCCAAGTAAAATGAAATCGTTGACAACTTCAGTCTTTTCTCCGTTTATCATGATGATGCTTATTGGTCCAGTTGTGAGGATTTTTGTTTTCTTTATGTTGAAGTGTAATCCATACTGAAGGCTGTGGTCTTTGATCTTCATCAGTAAGTGCTTCAAGTCCTCTTCACTTTCAGCAAGCAAGGTTATGTCATCTGCATACTGAAGGTTGTTAATGAGTCTTCCTCCAATCCTGATGCCCTGTTCTTCTTCATATAGTCCCGCTTCTTGAATTATTTGCTCAGCATACAGATTGAATAGGTATGGTGAAAAGATACAACACTGACACACACCTTTCCTGACTTTAAACTACACACTATTTCCTTGTTCTGTTCGAACAACTGCCTCTTGATCTATATACAGGTTCCTCATGAGCACAATTAAGCATTCTGGAATTCCCATTCTTCACAATGTTATCCATAATTTGTTATGATCCACACAGTTGAATGCCTTTGCATAGTCAATGAAACACAGGTAAATATCTTGCTGGTACTCTCTGCTTTCAGTTTTTTTCATACTATCTGGGTGTGAATCTTTGTTTACAGTGGAAATTTGTTACTTGAGGTAAATAATTACCACTCATCTTTAATGGGAGGACCGGAAAGCATTTAAAGAGAATATAAATTCCAGAGGTCTGTCCAGAACTAACATGAAAAATCTCTCTCCTGAGTTTGCTGCCCTTCACAACAACTCAAGCTGGGACAACTTCCTTCAAGCAGGCTTGGAGAATTTGCTTTCTGCAGCCCCCCTGGCCCTACTCCCCAGCCGCCTCCCATGTCCAGTCCACCAAGTGCTGGGTACTGGCCAGGCAGGGCTGCTAATTACCTGCTAGATACTCATAGCAGGACATGGCCTGGAATTTTTTTCTTGGCTCAGCAAAACTGTCTCCTATGAGGGGTTTCTTCAGTTCACAAACACCTCTCATTTGGGCTGTTTGCTCCATGATGAAAGCGCCAGGTTTTCAGGAATATAATTTAATGGTTATGGTTGTAATTTTCCCTTCAAGAACTTTTTTTGGGGGGTTTATTTTGTTTTTCTTATATGTATTTGTTATTTTCTTAACCAAAACACCATTAACAACCTAAACAAAAATTAGTAAAATTTCTTTGGACTCATCTAAATACCCCGTCCATAATCAAAGTTTTTTGTTTATTTGAGCTAGAACATCTCTAACCAATTTTTAAAAAGTTCTTAGTGGTGCTCCCCTTTGTTTCCACATTTCCTCTTCCTAAGAAAAGTGAGATATAGCTCTAGACAACTGCCAGGTGTTTGTCTGGTCATCTGCTGAAGACAGTTTACTTTTCAGGCAAAGGGAATAAAGGGAAAACTGATTCTAAGGTCACCTGATCTGAATCACGTCCTTGCATCCATTAAACTGGTGTTTGGGGTCCATCTGGTGGCCAGAGGGTTTTTAACACAAACCAGGTCTCTCTTTTTCCCTCTTGTGGTAAGAAGCGGTATGACACCCTAGGAATCCGTTCCCCGCCTTGTTTGTGATCACAGAAATAAAGATACAGATTAGGGAGTTAACAGTGAACTTTTACTTAACACCCTTAAAGCAGATGGGGCTCAGAGGTGAGTGAGAAGAGTACCAACACTGGCATGGCATCAGCAGTTGCTGCCTGCTGCCCACAGGATATTTAAGAAAACCCCGAATATGGAAATCCAAATTTCCAATTTTGGGTGGAGGGGGTGAGGATATGTGATACATTCCCAATTATTATGTAGATCTTTATCCTGTTCCTAAAACACAGAATTTTAGAGCTGGGAGAGATCTTAGAAATTAATCAACAATATTTGAGTTTTTACTGTGTGCCTCTGTACTAAGTGCTGTTGGAGACACAAAGATGAATCAGATATGCACAAGCCCTGTGCGCAAAGAGTTAAAAGTGCAGAGAAAAAGATGGACAAATAGACACGCAAGTGCCATGTACTGTGATGGGTGCAATATAGCGCAAGAGCACACATGTGGTGAGGACAGAAATGCAGAATGGCCACCTTCACCCAGAGGTCAGTGAAGGCTTGATGGAAGAGGTGGCACCTGATCTGCATCTTGGAGAATAAGAGTTTTCCAGGTAGGCTGAGTGAGGGTGGAGCCTGTAGAGGGCAGCCTGGCTGGTCGGAAAGAAGCATGTGCAGAAATGCAGGACGGTACATTGAGTGTCCAGGCACTGCACATGTGGCTGCAGCATATGATGTGAGGTGCAAAGTAGATGCTCCGTAAATCCTGGCTGAAGGAATGAATGAACGATGGTGAGAGAGGAGGCTGAAAGTTTACATGGGGGCCAGATCATAATACCAAGGAACGTGAAAGTTATGCTGGAAGAGGCGAGGGAAAGGCGGGGTGCAGGGCCATTGAAGGTTTCAAGCAGCGGAGTTACGAGATCAGATTTATGTCTTAGAAATAATTTTGGCAGCAGTGAGGAGGAGGCAGAGAATTAATTAGGAGGCCACTGGGTGGTGCAAACTTTGCACTGCTGGATTCTTCCTTAAAGGTTGGTGGTTTGAACCCACCCACTGGCACTGTGGAAGAAAGGCCTGGTGATTTACTTCTGTAAAGATCACAGCCAAGAAAACCCTATGGAGCAGTTCTACTGTATAATACATGGGGTGGCCATGAGTTGGAATCAATGGCAATGGGGTTCTAATAATTCAGTGAGTGATGATGAAGGCTGAAGAATTGGAAATGGAAATGTTGAGGAAGGAATAAATTTGAGTACTATTTAGAATATAGAATTGGTAGAGGATATGAAAGAGAGGGAAGAGTCTGTGGTGATTGCTACCCAGGGTTTTGGCTTGCGGTCTGAGTGGGGCCGATTTTGAGAGGAAGATAAAGAACATAGTAGTGCCTGTAGTCCTTCCAGGTGGGTATCAAGCAGGATTCTGGATATGTGAGTCTGGGTTAAGATCATGAGTGAAATTACCCAGTGAGTGTGTGGAGGGAAGTGTGACAGGAGGCGAGAGCTGAGGATGAATGCTGGTGAGCAAGGGATTGGCGGGAGGGGCCAGAAGCTAGGAAAAGAGAAGTAGAAGGGAAACTGCTTCTAGAGGGAGATGTCATGGAGGACAAGGGAAGAGGCCTGCACGCCCTAGGCTTGAGTCTGCTGTAATAGGAGCAGAAGCCTGGGCTGGGTGGATAAGCCTTTTAAAAAAATGATTCTTGTGCTTTCTTTTGCGTGTGTTTAGTTATTAAATGCTTGTCTTAGTATCTAGTAAAATGTTTCCTTGCAAGAGCTAAGCCTGCAGTTTCTGTTCTGTAAATAGTGGCTGGCTGCAAATGCCACTGAAATGGGCTCCCCACATCCAGGCTTCTCCCTTCCAATTTACCTCACCCCTGTGGTCTCACTGGCCTGGCTAATGTACAGTGCTGCTACATTTTTCCATTTCCCATCACCATCATTCATTCTCCCTTTCCTCATCCCCACTGCCTACATAATGAACTCTCCAGCCTGCATTCAGGCTCCCTAAAATCAGATCCCAACTTCTCTTCCCAGCTTTCTCTCTCAGAACTCCTCTATGCACTTCAACCAAGCCAGACCTTTAGACACATTGGGGCACATTTCTCCTCCATCCGGAATGTCCTCCCTCTGTATTGTCATTGTAACATAGCATAATTAATTGTCTAAATTCATGAGGGAAAAGAATCAGGATCAGCACAAAGCTGGTTCCTGTGAGGTGGAACTCAGGTAGATCTCTGCCTTTCCACTTCTCTTATTTCCGACACCAGCTGCTCCCCCTACAGCAGTCTCTATTTCTCTGCAGGGTTTGATAATTTGTTGCAATGGCCACACAGAACTCACAGACCATACTCATAGTTAGGTGGTTTATCAGGAAAGTAACAGGCTACAACTCAGGATCAGGATCAACCTGGAAATAACAGGAACGACTTGGGATCTGTGTCAGGAAGAACCCAAGCGAGGTCTGGGAGCACATCCCTCCCTTCTTCAGCGTAGGACGGCTTCTGACCAGGATGGCTCTCGGAGCAAGAAGGCTCATGGAGCAGATAAGCTCTCCGCTGGAACAGCTCTAAGGCTCTCAGTCAGTGCCACTGCCCTCGTCGTGATCAGTGGATGCAGCTTCTACGCTGGGCAGCTGCCTTCTCTGCTGTGCAGGCTTCCCTGCCGTCAGGCTCTCCACCACTGGACTCTGTGCTGTTGGCCTCTCTGCTGGTAACTGGCCCAGCTCATAGCCAACGTAGCAGCTTTAGGACTGTTCCGCTCCCTCATGGCTCTGCTGCTCTGCCGCCCAGGTTTTAGCCAGCTCTCTCAGCTGTAACTTTTCCTGCTAACTGGCCCAGCTCTTAACTCCCTCATCTGCAGTTTTTTTTTTTTTTTAACCAGGCTTGGGCAGAGCCTGCTTGTCTCAAAGAACATGCTCCCCTCCTGGCTCCTATCAACCAGGAGACCTCTAAAACTTCTGCATTTCAGTCCTTTATATATCTTAGTCCTCATCAGTTACAAGGTGGGGCCTCCCTCACCAGACCAGAATTCAACCAGTCCTCAACTACCCATGGATGTCAGTCAACTCAGGTCTTGTACAAAAGTAACATTTTCTGAGGGCTGAGACCTGCTTCTCTGGTAGGCAAAAGTAACAACCCAACTGGGTAGAAAGTAACCTGGGATGGAGAAACAAACTGTTTCAAAGAACTAGGGCAAAGGTAACAACTCCTCTGGGTTTAGGGGGAAAATCTCCAAAGTTGTTTTTCCAAAGAACCAAGGCAAAATGCCACATAAACGAATTCACTGCACCAGTCTCAAAAATTCTTTCTGTCCTTTAAGGGCAGGTTCAAACAGTCCTTCATTCACTCAACCTTCCCTAATTCTTCAAAGTAAATTTTTTTTTCGTCTGAACTTCTACAGTACTTATGCTATTATCTATCCTTTTGTAGTACTTCTGAATCCCTTTTATTTCCTCTAAGCCTGTTAAAAGGACATCATGTTTGGTAAAGGAGAACTCCACCCCCCCAAAAAAAAAACCAAACCCCCCAAAAAACCAAACCTACTGCCATCGAGTCAATTCCAACTCATAGTGACCCTATAGGACAGAGCAGAACTGTCCCATAGGGCTTCTGAGGCTGTAAATCTTTACGGAAGCAGACTGCCACACCTTTCTCCCTCCTGCAGAGTGGCTGGTGGGTTTGAACTGCTGACTCTTCAGTTAGTGGCCAAGCGTTTTAACCACTACGCCACCAGGGCTCCTTTGGTAAAGCAGAGGGCCAACAAAAACAAGGGTTTCTCAGTGTGATGGACTGACGCACCAGCCACAACAATGGACTCAAACATACCAATCATCATGAAGAAGGTGCTGGACCAGGCAATGCATCATTCCGTTATATATATGAGGTTGCCACGAGTTGGAGTTAACTCAATGGCTACTAATGACAACAACAAAAATAACGAAGCTTGTTAAAGTGGAAGGGTCTTATTTTCCTTGTTTTGTCCCAAGAGTCTAACAAAATATCCTGTACATGTGCTTAGTGAGTATTAAAGGAATAACTGATTACAGGGAAATCCTGAGGAAGTAGCTTAAATGGGGGAAGCAGAAGTTAGTATGTCTTTTTCCAAGTTAGAAATAAGGGCGGAAGCAGAAACACTATATACACGTAAAGAGGTACAGGGAAGAATTTGGAGTGGGGGTGGGACGCAGTCCTCTGAGGTAGAGTTTGGGTTGCTGCAAAGAAAGAAAAGAGCTAGATCTAGAGACTATCAAAGGGTGAGATGCCCAGGATTGGGCCCTAAGATAGTTTACACAAGGGTCAAACCTAAAGCATCACTCTGCTAACAGCTTGATAAGGTATGGGTTGTAACCAGCAAGTTTAAGGACTAAAACTATTCACGGAATGCACCTGGTTTTAGTGTAGTTTGTGTCCAGCATCTCCATACACCACAGCAGTCGTACACCCTAGGTCTTTAAATTCAGTGCCTATGTGCCAAGGAAAATGATAGGCACTTTACACCCATCATTTGTGACCTTCAAAAACAACCTTTCAAAATAGGTATTATTATCTACCTTTTATAGGTGAGGAATCTGAAGCTTAACTATTTCACCCAGGGCCCAGAGCTAATAAGTGATAGAAATAGTTTGTAAACTGACTTCTCACCTTTGCAGTTTCCATGGTTGAGGGAGGGCTGGGGTTGGGTGGGGTTAGGAATGAAGTCCGAGTGGGTTGAGACCTGGGGGTGGGATGGGGAACTGTGATGCAGTGAGCAAGGACAGATCTAGGTTTTGTGGGGCTGAAGCTTTTACAATTTGGCGGTGGGGGGAGTTCTTCAAGAAAAAAAAAACATGCAAAATTAAGTATAAAAGTGAATATTTAGGATAAGAAAATAAATAGTAACAAAATATTGAAGCTTTGGAGATTGATGATGACACTTTCTTCTGATATCTCTTCAGGCAATTTACCAGAATTGCTTAAGAAGCAATGCTTTCTGATTGCAATATTGCTTTCCCGCCCTACCTAGACCCCTCCACAAGGAACCCTCAACATTCCAGGAGCCTTGCAAGTGAGAGACCCTGAGGTGAAGCTTTATTAGCTTCACTGTGAACACATCCTTGGAGGTAGCTAGGGTGTAGGGGCAGGGTGGAGGACGAGGGAGGGGTAGAGATCAGAGATAGGATATAAGGATTAGAAGAAGAATGTACATTGTACACACTACCCGGTGATAAAAAATGAGGGGAGGAGGAGAGAGAGAGAATGTTTTCTTTTCAGACCTTGTCAAAAAATGTTCCCAATCAAAAACTGCCATGTTAAAATGTCACGGTCACCTTTTGCCCATGGCAAGCTCCAGCAGATGAGTAGGTGTTGCCCTGAAGAGGCCTGCCATCTTGTCTATGGTGTCAGGGAGATGGTTTAATGAAGGGAACACCTTTGAGTCTTGAAAATGGAATTCTATCAGCAACAAAACAGACTTCATTTTTAAATCTTTATTGCAATCATGTAGAGCAGAAATAGGCATGTTTGTGTGCACGCGCGTGTGTGTATGTGTGTGAGAAAGAGAGAGAGAGAAAGCTTATAAGCAAGCCAGGATTCAATCTCTGAATACTTTTTTTCTTAATAACTTTTTAGATTGGCTACTAAATCTTGTTTTAATATAAAAATAAAAAGATCATCTACGCTGATAAAGGACAGTAATTCTCAACGTCTTTTTATATTTGATTATTTCTCTACAAAACAAGGATTCTATGAGGAAATGCCTAGGGGGAGATTTTCCTTATAAAGAAGAAAGTTAAAGAATGTTTAGGCCAAGACACTTGGCCTTCCCTCTGTAACACAACTTGCTTCCTGGCTGTCTGTAAGCTCAACAAACATGCAGGTCCAAGATGTTCTCCTGGAAACCAGTGTGCCAAGCTGGGTGCTGAAGGTCTGGCACAAAAGGGGAGTCTCCTAGAAGACAGAGTGTTGAATCAGAGTCCCTGAGAATCAACAGAGTAAGTGGGGCTGACTGCTGCTGAGAAGAAGAAAACAAAGAGGATGTAGGTGAGTAGAAGCATTTAACAAGCATTGGACACAGTTTAATTGTAATCTGTAGACATCCACTAACAAATTTTCTATGAGATTTTATAAATTTTGCAAATCTTTCTGCTCCAAGATTATTAGGAAGGGCTTACTGCTTATGCTTTTAACAATTTAGGGTGAATTATTTTATTAGATCTTTTCTAGTCACTGAAGAACTTCATTTGCTTTTCTTTTTAAAGAAAAGGAAATGTAGAAAGGTGAAGGTCACAGCCTGGCCTGAGGAGCAGAAGAAGTGGGGTGCTAGTGGGACCTAAGTGCAGTGAGTCTGTAGGTGGGGGACCTGGGTGGTCTTGCTGTAACTGAGCAATAATTGAAAGCTGCTGAGGACAAACACTGCCACACACACTTATTGCTGAGGGACACCCTGCATAGGGGCTGGCCACCAGCCTCACCTCTTTGCGTGGAATGGAGCAAGTAGCACAAACTGGGGTGAAAAAGCTGTGGTAGGCAGGATAATGGTCCCACAAAGATGTCCACGCCCTAATCCCTGGGATCTGTGGATATGTTAAGTGACATGGCAAACTAGACTTTGCAGATGGAATTAAGGTTATGAGCCTTAAAATAGGGAGATTATCCGGGATTATCCAAATGGGCCTAAGGTAATCACATGGGATTTAAAAGTGGAAGAGAAAGGCTGAAGCATGAATCAGAGGGATGAGCCTGAAGAAGAGGCAGGAAATATTCGAAGCATGAGAGGGACTGGACTCACTGTTGTTTTGGTTTGAAAATGGAGGGAAGGAATGTGAGCAGCCCTAGAAACTGGGAATGGCCCAGCCCTCCTATGAGAGCCAGCAAGGAAATGGGGATGTCCGTTTTACAACCGTAAGGAAGTGAATTCAGCCAACAACCTGAATGAGCAAGGAAACGGATTCTGCCCTAGAGCTTCCAGAAAGGAATGCAGCCCTGTTGACACTTGATTTCAGCTCAGTGAGACTCATGTAGGACTTCTGACCTACAGAACTGTAAGATAATAAATTTATGTTGTTTTAAGCCAATAAATTTGTGGTAATTTGTTACTGCGGCAATAGAAAACTAATACAAAAGGCAGGCATGCTTAATTCCTCAGGTCAGTGGTCCTTCACTTTCAGAGGGTCACAGACCCCTCTGAGAATCTGAGGAAAGCTACGGATCTTCTATCTAGAAGAATTCATATACACATAAAACCTTGAATATGATTTTAGGAGATTCACAAACACACCAAAGCACATCTCACAGACCCAGATGGAAAACCTCTGCAGATAATAAAAAGTAACAAGTGACGTTCAGGGGAGACAAGCAAGGTAAAAAGGAGGCCATGCTCCCTAGTGATAGTGCTGTTATCTCCACCAAAGGCTGTCACAGTACCCAGGAGGGCGCTCACTGAGGTTGATTTAGCTAATTCAATTTTAATGAAATGAACTTCCCAGACACTGAAGCGGAAAGGCAGCCATCCCAGCCTTGTCTTTTACAGACAAGCTCCTTGGAACAGGGCTACACCACTGAGAGTAACAGTCAGTCTCCATCAGACAGCTGCTGATATCTAGTGATCCAAGGATCACTCTGAAAAATCAGAATGTAAAAAAATCACTAAGAGTGGGTATTGATTTTACTCCCAAGAGTATACACAGAAAAAAAAAAATCACGGAATTAAATATACTAAAAGTTAGTGACAATCACTGTTTTGGAGATTACTAATGTTATATGAAGGAGCCCTGGTGGCACAAGAGTTAAGCTCTCAGCTGCTAACCCCAAAGGTTGGCGGTTTGAACCCACCCAACCGCTCTGTGGGAAAAGTCCTGGCGATCTGCTTCCATAAAGATTACAGCCTAGAAATCCCTATGGGGCAGTTCTACTCTGTCACATGGGGTCGCTATGAGTTGGAATCAACTTGATGACACCCAACAACAGCAACGTTACATGAACTTCCCATTTGTTTCGAGCAGTGCTGTCCAATAGAAATAAAACGTCAGCCACTTAGGTAATTCTAAATCTAGCAGTCACTTTAAAAAAAGTAAAAAGAAATAGGTGACATTAATTTTAATCATATACTTTCTTAATCTATTTCTAATACTATCAACGTGTAATCAATATAAAAAGATTAATGAGATATATTCCATTCTTTTTTTCAAACTCAGTCTTTGGACTCTGGTGTGCAGTTTACATTTATAGCACATCTCAATCTGGACTAGCCACATTTCAAGTGCTCATGGCCACATGTGGTTAGTGGCTGCCATATTAGACAGTACAAGTTTAGAGAGCAGTGACGCACTGAAATGAAAATTTGAGGCATAAACAATATTTAATAACAAATTTTATATGTATACGTGCATTTGTGTGGGTGTATGTGAATATATATACGAAAATAGCCTCAGAGGCCAAAGTCCTTATTATCACTTCCTGCTCTCTTTGATCATATACACAGTGACATCATTGGCAATAATGTGTGAAAGAAGAAAAAAATGAAAACCTAAAGATTTTTCCCCCTAACAAGTTTAACCTAGTCAAGTTGACCTCAGGAAATCTTGTGTGACCTTCTTTGCATATTACGGGCGTTTGATCTGCACCTGTTGATTTTTATTTTTGCCATTAAGAATAACAAATTTTAGCATTAGAGAAAACCTTACAAATAATTTATTTTTTCAAGTGAGCGAGCACAGATTAGAAGATGGAAAGAAAATAAAGTATAAAGTTACCTTTTTGGCCTTCCTTACATGGGGTTTTTATATATAGGAAGGTGAAGTTCTCTTTTTCTTCCATCACCACTAGCATTACTACTTATCAAACTACACTAAAATCATCATTGTCAATCCTACAACTCTAAAAATCTGTTACCGTCGAGTTGATTCTGACTCATAGTGACCCTAGAGGACACAGAACTGCCCCATAGGGCTCCCAAGGAACAGCTGGTGGATTTGAACTGCCCATGTTTTGGTTAGCAGCCAACTCTGAACCACTGCATCACCACAACTCTACAAGGTAGGTCTTACTATCTCCATTTAACAGATGAGGAAACTGAGATTTAGAGGGCTTATATAATTGCCCAAGGTCATACAGCTCATTAATGTAGAGCCATCAGTCAAATCTACTCTTTTTAGTCCAAAGTCTGTGCTATTTCCACTATGTCATGCAACCTTCATCAGGCTGGGGAAGGAGAGGCCCGACATGGGCTTGTTGACGTATTAGTTGACAACTGGTGAAGTGGCCAAAGCAATGAGAAGAGAAGGATAAGAGATAAACAGCAAGGGAAAGAAAGTAGGTGTAGCATAAGCAGGGAAATGTGGTCAAATGCAGGGTTGGAGAGAGTGGGGTTGCTTCCTCCACCCTCCATAGGTCGATAGTGTGGAGGTCCTCCCTTGACAGCCAGCCAGTCAAGTAGGCTTTGAGGAGGTGAAAATGAAGACATGACATGGGTGAGCTGCTTGACTCCCTTAAAGAGGAACTGTGCCGCGTGGCTGGTTCCATAATCTTTGTCCATTGACAGATACGCCTTTTCCCTCCTGGGATGTGAGGATGGTAAAGAATAAAGTGAGCGTTAAACGCATGTGCTCACTCTAATTCATTCAACACCCTTGAGCTTCCTGGCATTTGCAGCATGCATTAAGTCAGATCCAAGAAACATCTGATGTATGCTGTCTTCTCCTTGCATATATCTCTTGATGGCGCTCAGTTTCACATCCATAGGTTAGGCCTTTCCTTGTTTCTTGGTGCCAAAGTTTCCAAAAGTGGAAAATTACCTTCTTACGTGATTAAAATATGTGACTGAAACTATAACACACTTTGCAGGGAAGATAGATACAACACAACACTCAGCCTCTGAGATAATGACAATGACAAGTGTGTGTGGGTATAAATTTGAGTGGTTATCCTAAGTGCATAATAATTCCACTGTAGCCTGCTGGAGTGGCAGCCAGACTGACTACATGCTGGGGGCATGGTGCTTGCCTACTTCCAGGTTCTCAACCACATTGTTCCAAAGCATAGGTGTCAAAAAAATAATCCTAATAGAAAGTCCACCTGGTTCCAAATCCACATAATAAAAACTATCGATGCAAGGGGGTGATTATAATTCCATGGACTTCTACCTAAAATTCTTTTGAGATTAGCATCAATTTTAATGTAGGCTATATAGATAGACACGCTGGCTACAGCTGTGTTTTTCTTTTAAGTTTTATCAATGGTTTTAAAAAAACCCACTGTGAACTCTGTTGGCAAGGCTTTGGAAAAACAGGCATTCTCATCTATTTCTGGTATGAATGCAAAATGGTATAATCCTTATAGAGGGGAATATGGCAACATCTAAGAAAACTACATATGAATTTACCCTTTGACCCAGCAAACTCACTTCTAGGAATTTATCCCAAGAAATACCTCCAGCAATACAAAACTACACATGCGTAAGATCATATATCACAGTATTATTTGTAATTGCAAAATGTTGGAAATAACCTAAATGTATATATGTAGGACATAGGTTACATATATTACATACACATTGATAGAGTACTAGGCATCTTTTGGAGCCCTGGTGGTGCAGTGGTTAAGACTTTGTCTGTTAACCGAAGGGTTGGCAGTTTGAATTCACCAGCTGTTCCTTGGAAACTCTAGGGGGCAGTTCTACTCTGTCCTACAGGGTCGCTATGAGTTGGAATTGACTCGATGGCGATGGTTTTTTTGGTTAGGCAGCTATCATGGAATAATTTTCAGTATTTACTGCTAAGTGAAAAAAGCAAAGTGCAAAAGAGAATATATAGTATGTGTGATCATTAAGGTTGTGTGTCAGCTTGGCTGGGCCATGATTCTCAGTGGTTTAGCAGTTATGACATAATTTGGCAGTCATATAATGATGTAATCACTTCCATGATGAGATCTGATTTAATGTGATCACCTCCATGATGTGATCTGTGGTGAGTAGCCAATCAGCTGAAAGGGAGTTTCCTTGGGCGTGTGGCTTGCATCCAATACAGGCAGACTTTCTGGCAAGACTCGAGGGCTTTTGTTTGCTCTGGATCCTGCAGCTGGCTCTTGTTCATCTGACTTCTGGTTCTTGGGACTTTATCTAGCAACTCCCCTGCCAATATTGGGATTCATCAGCCCCTGCAGTCTGTGAGGTAGCGGCCTGCCAGTTTATCTGCCGATCTTGGGATTTGTCGGCCTCCACAGCCTGTGAGCCAGAGGCCTGTTGTCTAGCCTACTGATCTTTACCCTGTGGCTATGTGAGTTAAGAGAAGCCTCCAGCCCGACACACAGACTTGGGACTTTCCAGCCTCTATAACTGTGTGAGACATTTCCTTGATATAAATCTCTTTCTACATATAGATGCTTGACTGGTTTTGCTTCTCTAGAGAACTCAGCCTAAGATAGTTTCCTTTGGAGTAAGAAATAAGGGGAAATAATATACATGTATCTATTTTTTTTTTTAATAAAAAGACACGTTGGAAGGATAAATCAGAAAGTAATGAAATTTGTTACTCACAAGAGGAAGGTGGGAACAGAAAGAAAGGGATACAGGCATGTGTTTTTGCGTAGTTTTGACTTTTGGAACCAAGTTAATGTTTTACATATTTATAAAACAAAGTTAAATCAGCAAGGTTGGGGAAACAATGTTAAAACTGAATATAAACAGAAACAAGTAAACTGAGCTGTATATCAAATGGATAATCACACAGAAGAAGAAAAAAAGAACCTATCAAAGTAACACTTGAACATAATATATCCACGGGGGATTGGTTTCAGGACCCCCTTGGATACCAAAATCCATGGATGCTCAAGTGCCTTATATAAAATGGCGTAGTATTTGCATATAACCTACACACATCCTCCCGTATATTTTAAATCATCTCTAGATTACTTACAATACCTAATACAATATAAACGCTATGTAAATAGTGTTTGATCACAATTGAAGACTTGCTCTGGAAAGTAGCCTTTCTCTTTGAGTTTCTTGAGCTTTTCTGGGAATGCTGATGCTGCCTGGGACCAGCTGATGCCAAATCTCCCCTCATCTTGAAGTTCTTGAGGCTGTAACGCTTTACATAGCTAGCCAGCCAGCCCTTACTAGCCTTCAACTCCTTCCTCTCGCTCTCCTCAACCCCCTCACACCTAGCCTTTGAGGGACTGCTTTGACCACTTCATTGCTTTTAGGGGCTATTTTTCACAAAAACAAACAGTGCGTACAATGGAAGTAGCGAATGAATGGGACACGAGGTGAACGATGCTCAAATGAGTGCTGGAGAGAGACAGGATCTGTGAGACGGCGGTAGACTACAGCGGGGTACGCCTACACATCACTTCATTTGCGTGGATTCAGCATAGTGCTCGGGATGGGGCAAATTCCAGTTTTGCTTTTTGGAACTTTTTTTCCCAAATATTTTTGATCTGCAGTTGGTTGAATCTGCGGATGTGGAACCCACAGATACGGAGAGCCAACCATATATCTTCAGCTTAAAGACAGAAAGAACTGCAAAGAAATCTTGAATGCAGATTAAAAAGTTATTGTTGGTAGTGCTACAGGTGTAGCAATTCTGAAACTATTTTGTATGTATTAAAGTATTGAGCAAATAAGTAACTATACTGATATTGCTGGGAGGCAGAGTTCTGTTAGAAAGGGAAATATAAATATGGAATGGGGGAGAGCAAAAAAGAACCATCTGTTGCTGCATTAGTATAAAGTCATGCTTTTTTTTTTTTAAAAAAAATAAAAACAAAACAACAACAACACTATTTCCTAGTTCTGTTTGCTGAAAGGGCAAGTAGCAATGAAGAGATCTAGTCCTAAATCTTGTTTTCTAAAAGCCATTCCCTATTAAAAGGAACCAGGACTTCTTGAAGAGATGCTTCTATGGCTAGGGCAGGGAAAATACAACACACGCCCAGAACAGTTGCTATGGCAGAAAATAAAAAAGTGCTTAAAAAAAAAAAAAAGTGCTGCAGGACTAGCAACTTTTCGCTGTTATATACAAGGTCGCCATGCGTCGGCGCTGACTCTACTGCCACCGCAACAACAAAAAAGATGGTGATACGTCAAAGGGACACAGGAGCCAGCTTGATAGGCTTCCCATGACCAAACCTGGGATAATTTGAGCAGGAAAATGAGTAAGGACATAAATGAATTATATCCCAGTGAATAAAGAAGAATCCATGAGTTCATGCTGACATTAAAAACAAAAAGCAAGGAAATGACAGTGAAGGAGGGAAGAAGGAAAACTACAGTAGAATGTCAACCAATAATTCTACAAGGAGTTTACGAATTTGAAAATTATCATTTATGCAAGTATCACAGTAGTAATTTATTCAGGCAAGAATCATCAATGGATGCTAAAAGTTTGTTGTAGAAATGTACTGGGGAACAGGATAGTTATACAATTTCGAAGTATACTCCCATAGATTATTTATTAAGTACAGAGATGCAAGGAGGACAAATCTAGTGGAAACCACCTTAACCAAGTGATCAAAGTTAGCAACATTATCACGAATGATACAAACTGACACTAGGTGCCTCCTGATGTGATGCACTGAGAAGGACGTAATATTGCTTCTATAGTGTTTCTGCCGAAAAATGTATACATGTATTGATGAACGAGGAAACGATGGGAAGAAAACAATCGGCCTGTACTCTTCAAAAATGTCAGCCATGAAAGACAAGGAAACGCTGAAGAACTGTTCTAGATGAAAGCAGACTAAAGAGACGTAATGACTAAATGCAATGTGTGATCCTGGAGTGGGAAAAAAAAAGTTTCTATAAACGATAATATCGGGACAATTTCCTATCAAATGGATTTTCTTTAGATCCTTCTTTGTTATAGAGGTAGCTTTTACCTATTGCCACTGAGTTGATTCCAACTCATAGTGACCCTATAGGACAGAGTAGAACTACCCCATAAGGTTTCTGAGGCTGTAAATCTTTACAGAAGCAGACTGCCACATCTTTCTCCCGTGCAGCAGCTGGTGGGTTTGAACTGCCGAACTTTTGATTAGCAGTAGAGAGCTTAACTACTGTGCTACCAGGTCTCCTTTCCCATATATTAGATATGGTAAATATTCCTCTGTATACTCAGGCTTTGAATTCTGTTCCACGGCTGTTTATTCTTACTGCATTACCACCTGTGTTTACTGTTCTTGTTCTGTAGTATGTTTTAATGTCTGATAATACAATTCCCTCTTATCTTGGTATTTTTGTGCTTTTTCTCTCAATGAATTTTGCAGTAGTTTTGCTTGGTTACAAAATAAGCAAGCAAACAACAATAAAAACTCTTGAAATGCTCTTGAGATTGTACTAAATTTGTGGATTAATTTAGTGAGAACTGTAAAATATAAAGAGTAACAAATTCAAAATATGGTAAAGAAAAAAGAGAAATGATGTTGATTAATGAAGTATATCTATATTAAGATGTTTTGAGTAAGTAACCTGTTGTCGTTGTCAAGTGGATTCCAACTCATAGTGACCCTACAGGACAGAGCAGAACTGCACCATAGGGTTTCCAAGGCTGTAATCTTTACAGAAGCCGTCTGCCACATCTTTCTTCTGTGGAACCACCAACATGAGCTTTTAATCACTGTGCACCAAGGCTCCTTGTTTTGACTAGTAAATGGCAAAAATCCAGGTCAAACCCAAGCTTAAGCACAAAAGAGAGTTTATTGGCACATTTAACTGAAAAGTCTAGTGGTAAAGCTAGTCCTTAGGCATGCCTGGATCCCTGGGCTCAAAAAATGTCATCAAGATTTGATCTGTCTTCTAGTCGGCTTCTTTAGCTTCAATTTTAGACAAGCTGCCACGTGGTAGCAAAGGCGGCCCCTGTTCTACTCCATGCTTACAGGTCTTTAACATCTGCGACATCAGAGGGAGAGTCTTTTTTTCTTACACTGCCAACTTTTTCCTAAAAATTCTAATGATGGTTCTCATTGGCCAGGTCTGCGTCAAGAGTAGGAGTAGGGGTGGGGCTGGTTGTGGAACAACCCAAAATAATAGGAACTGTGTACTATAATACCCACTTACATATAAAAAGGGGGTTTTAAAATCAGCATTAAAAAATATAACTAAGTTGAAGTTCTAATACTATTTTTCAGCATTATCAAAAGTTATACTGGGGCCATAAAGATGAAAAGAAACAAGTTACCAAATAGGAAACTATGCTGGGAGAGATTAAAAAAAAATTATCTTTCTTACTGAACAGTATTTGTTAGAATTATAACGCTGATTCTTGACAAATGACTCTTCCCTTATTTCTTGATCTCTTACTGTTTAACCAGTTGCCATGGAGGCGACCTCATGTGTGTCAGAGTAGAACTGCACTCGATAGCGTTTTCAATGGCTGATTTTTTTTGAAATAGATTACCAAGCCTTTCTTCTGAAGTGCCTCTGGATGGACTCAAACTGCCAACCTTTCAGTTAGTAGCTAAGCACCTCAAACATTTGTACTGCCCAGGGACTCATTACCGTTTAAACCAAAAAACCCAAACCTGCTGCCCTCGAGTAGATTCCAACTCACAGCAACCCTGTAGGACAGAGTAGGACTGCCTCATAGGATTTCCAAGGCTGTGAATTTTTTTTTTCTTCCAAACAGGGCAGCTCCAGTTTAATAGTTTACAAATTAAATTAGCATATTTCACGGTGCTTAACAAATTTTACATTGCTCCCTTTCCCTTCCCTCAAGAAGCCTACAGTCTCCTATGATGAAGCACTTTCCCCAACTATTTTTTTAATTGTGCTTTAGGTAAAAGTTTACAGCTCAAGTTAATTTCTCATACAAAAATTTATACACATATTGTTTTGTGACATTAGCTGCAATCCCCACAACGTGACAGCACACCCCCCCTTTCCACCCCGGGGTTCTCTGTGTCCATTCGACCAGTTCCCGTCTTTCTCTGCCTTCTCATCCTGCCTCCGGACAGGAGCCGCTCATTTGGTCTCCGGTATCTGACTGAACTAAGAAGCACATTCCTCACGTGTATTATTTTTGTGGGCTTCTGGAATGGTTTCAGTTCTGGGTTAAGAGTGTCTGGGGGCCTTGGTTTCAGGGGTTCTTCCAGTCTCTGTCAGACCATTAAGTGTGGTCTTTTTAAGTGAATTTGAGTTCTGCTCCACACTTCTTCAGCTCCGTCTGGGACTCTCTGTTGTGTTCCCTCTAAGGGTCGTCACTGGTAGTAGCCCAAGGCTGTAAATCTTTACAGAGGCAGACTGCCAAATCTTTCTCCTGCAGAGCGGCTGGTGAGTTTGAACTGCTGACCTTTCGGTTAGCAGTTGAGTGCTTAATCACTGTGCACCAGGGCTCCTGTCATTACATACTGTTCGGATCCTTCAAAATCTTGATTTATAAATTATTTTTTTGCAACTTAATCCTCTCCTAGTTTTTTTCCCCTGCTCCTAAGGAAGCCCATTCTCTACCCTCCTAAACTAATCAACAAGCCTCTCAATTCTACTGCTCTTTGAAGCTCCACTCCTTGTATTCATTAGTCAATTATAAAGAAATTGTTTAGTTGAAAGTTTTCAGTGACTTTCTTAATCACCATACCCAACAGCCTTTACCTCCTCCCCCTCCTTCCTCTGACGGCTTGCTGACTCTGCAGCATTTGACAGTGCTGCTGACCTTTCCTTGAAACCTGCACTCTCCTGATGCTTCTCTTAACTTTCTGATGACTTTTTCCCTGTTTACGTTGTTGGGTCTTCTTTCTTAACCTTCTTTACATGTTGGTGATTCTTAAGGTTCTGACTTCAAACGGTTTCTCTATTCACTCTTTTTCCTGGCAGTCTCAAACACTTCCCTGCTTTCATAAGAAAAGTATGCACCTTCTGTTTAACTACTTCTGATCAGTTCTTCTCCCAACAGCCACATTATTCAATCCTAACCATTTCAAGGGCAGCTGAACTTCTCCTTCTTCTAAAAAAAAATAAAAAATTTTCTCTTCAGATTCCTATGGTTTTTTGTTTTTGTTTTTAATGGTACTTGCTACTTTCAAACTTGCATTATTTATTTACAGACACACAATCAGTAAGAAAAGGTAGCCATCATTATGATGATGATCCTACTGGTTGAAAGTATTTCTACGTACTGCGAAATCCCCTCTCACTTGTTTGCCTTGAATACTGTCTTTATTTACAGTTATTCATATTAGTATTAATTATACTAATTATTCATCTCATATTTCAGATATACTATTATATATGGTAGTTATTCTTCTCTCATAATAGATGATACAGTCCTTGAGGGCAGCGACTTTGTCTTAAATGTGTTTCTATTTCTCATAGTACTTTAATAAGATTTTTTAATTACTGAACTAATGAATATAAGAGTGTAAACTTTCTGAAATGTTCCCAAATTCTATAAAAATAGAATAAGCACAATGGTAACAGCTGAATCTTACATTACTCCCTTATGAGAACCTTGGGAGAAATTTCTCTGTCTTAAGCAACTTTTTTTTTTAACTGGTATGGATAATGTGAAATGTGTAACTATATTTCCCCTTTGCTTTAGTTGCTGGCTGCTAACGGAAAGGTTGGCAGTTCGAATCTACCAGCCACTCCTTGGAAACCCTATGCGGCAGTTCTACTCTGTCCTATATGGTCACTATGAGTCAGAATCGACTTGATGGCAACAAGTTTGGTTTTTTTGGTTTTTAGTCGCTAGGAACCTCTGAGCCTAATTTGTGGCATCTCTCTGTTAATTACACAGGACCTTTATTTAGGGATGTATTTTTTTGGGTATTAACATACCCTGGCTTTATTTTGTTTTCCAATTACCCTTTGCTTTGGTTTTCCATCCAATCATTTTCTCCTATCATAGTGTATATCTTTTTCTGAGCATAATAGTTTGTGGAAAAGGTGGGGCATTGATAAATAATACGCAGCTATAAAACGCATTTAAAAAAACAGTCCTTAAATCTCGTTAATCCTTATCTCCTTTGATCTCCTACTTCATAGAGAGCCATCATCTAATTCAAGGCTATCAGGAGAGCACTCCCCCAACTTCCTACTCCACTAGTAAGTAAGCTTGTCGACATCTTTAAAAAAATAGCATTTTATTTGCCCTTACAAAATATATTTATTGTGTAGAATACAGATAGGCAAAAAGGATAGCTAAAAAACAAAAACACACAATATGATAAGAACCACTCTACACACTGTTTTTATAACCCACTTTTCTCTCTTAACAATGTATTTTACATCTTTCCTCATCATTAAATCGTCTTCTACTTGATCATTTTAAATGGATCATAGCATCTCACTGATTGTGTACCAGTGTAGACAATCAGACTCCACCTCCACATTCCCTTCCTAGAAATTCATCTGACCATGCTTTCTACTCAGAGCTTGTTCTAACAGCTTCTTTTGAGTGGTGAGGGCCATAGCTAACAGGACCAGTTATAGAGAATTGAATCAAGCTGAGTAAATCAGATTCTCTCTATTGGACTTTTAGAATTTTTTCAAAGACACTAGTCTCTCTCGAGTGCTTGGTTTGGTAGGCCATGAGAAGTTGATGTTATCATTTTTGTGTACAGAGAAATCCAGTTTGCTAAGAGAAACATGAAGCAAGCAAGTAAGCAAAGAAGCAGAGATGGAAACCATGTGGCTCCAGAGACTTGGAGATGAGAAGCTGTCCTGTTTTCAGATGCCTTCTGGTTCTCATTTCCAGACTCTCAATGAACTAGGCGTTGCTTCCTGCTCCTGATTATGAGATAACCTTGCAGTTATCCAGATAAAATTTACTTAAACTAGTAAGAGCTTATTTGCAACCATGTTATCCATGTCTAAGTATGGTCATGATATAGTTAACCTATCCTTTGTTGGTGGACAATGCTGAAATGAAGTCTATCTAGCTCAATACATATGTGCAATTTTGATCACTTCCTCTTGAGAGTTTTCTAGAAGTATAGTTGCTTAGTCAGAGTATGTGTACATTTTAACGGTTTTGATACATAGTTAAAAAATGCTTGCCAGAAATGTATGAATTCCCACTCCTACCTGCAATGCCTGTTTCACTGAATCCTTGCCCCACTGTATATTATTTTCTTTTAAATCTTTGCCAATTCAATATGACATTTGTATTACCAATGAAGCTGAACATACCTATTTATTGGCCATTTATATGCACATATTTTGATATTTTTGCTGTTCATTTGCCAATTTGTAAGAGTTTTTAAATATTAACATCCATACCCAATTTGACATCCTCCTTCCCAGTTCCGTCTCCAGTCTAAGCTAATTTATGTACCTCATCCCATCTCTTTATGTTTCTTTAGGGACATCATTCAATCAGTTATACTCTTTCTTGGTAATACCTTTAACCTCTTCCTGATTACTAGTTTTCTCTCTTGTATTAATAAACATCACTAAGTCTCTCCTTAAAGAAAAACTCCACTTTTTTTTTTCTTTCACTTGCCATTCCTCTCTGGCTACTGACCTTTGTCTCTTTTCCTTTACAGCCAAACTTCCTGAAAGAATTGTCTTCACATGCTGTGTCCACTTCATCTTTCTCTTCAGCTCACTGCAAATAGGGTTTCATTAAGCTTCCCAATGCCTTCTTTGTTGCTAAAGATTTTAATAACAGAATATTACATATATACATATATATGAAAGAACAAAATACAAAATGGTTTTTCCTAAGTCAACTATGTAAAAAAAAATTATGCAGAGAAAAAAGATACATAAAATTTTTCATACGATACATGAAAAAGATTTTTAACATGATACATGAAAATTTTAAGTTACTTCTGGGTAGCTGGATGACTAGTGAGTTTGGTAAGTTTTATTTTCTTTTTAAAATTATCCACAATCTAAAAAAACAAGAATAATTTACTTCCGTGTCAGAACACATCAGGAGAGGGCAGGTTAGAAAAGCAGTAACCTGTACCTAACTTTCTCACCCCATACTAGTTTTCTTTCACTCACCTATTTTTTTTTCTTGCGACTTTTAACTTTTTTTTTTTCCCTTTTCTTGGGGGGAAGGGCATGCCACGTAATATATTACAATGTAAAGTAGAAATTCTTAACTTACATTTTCTAAGAGGAGGCAGAAGACTGGAAAAGGGAATGGAGAAATCAACAGAGGGCCACTGGGCCACACTTCATTTGGCAGCAAGATTCAAGGCAGAGCAAAGCATAATCCTGATCCCCAGCCCAATGCTCCCGCCGCGAGTCAAGACTGAATAACCTCCCGACAAGACAATCTCTTTTCAGGAGGGTTCTGAAGCCCCTTTCTCTCATCTCAAATAATTTAATTGAGCATCTCAGCTCCTCCTACTAACGGTTCCAAACCGCCGATCACCGTCAAGCGCCTCGGGTTAGTCTTGGTAACAGAGACGCCAGCCCCGCCTCCACAACTTTTCCCAGAACGCCAAGCGCCTTTCCCCATTCGCTTCCGCTTTCGGAGGCCTCCGCCTTCCGGAAGTAGATGGCTGCCAGTCTCTTACTGTGTAGCTGTTTCTTGGCGTGTCTTGGTCGCGTGCGATTACTGGTTGTAGCAGCCTGCGGCATACTTCTCGGAGGGTAATGGGGACTGTTTTGCTCTTTTTCGACATTCAAAAACTGGAAAGCTAAGAAAAGGATATAACCTCAACGAACGTTTGTTGATAAATGGATTAATTGGTAAATGGATTAAATGTTACTTATTAAAAAGCTGAAAAGTGGTAAACATCTTATATGCAGCTTCACTTGTTACTGTGATATATTTAAACAGCTAAAATAACTTATTTCCTATGCAAAAGCAGTTATTTTTATTATAGAAAGTGAACACCAGCAAAAAACCCAAACAAAGCGAAACCTCAAATCTCACACCCCCCGCAAAGCAACTGTTTGTGATACTTAAGAGCAGACTCTTCCAGACCCTTTTCTAAGCAAATAATAAATAAAATTTCAAAATGGAATCACACCGTATGCGCTGTTTTATAATTCAAAAAAGACACTTCAACCATATAGTTGCATGATATTCCATTGTATCTCTTGGACATTTAAACGGTTTGTCTTTTTGCTCTTAATTGGTGCTGCAATGGGAGAAATGAAATTCCTTAAAGCTAAGTCTTTGCCCATGTTCTCATTTATTTTTTCCCTCTTTTTAGTTAGTCATTTGTATTTGCATTTCTCTATCTTACCCCAATGCCTTCTCTCTCCACTCTCATGTCTTTATGTTGTACGTGGAAGTTCACACATATGACATTCAAAGGCTACTCAAATTTTGAAAGCTTGTTTATTTTTTATTAGAAAGATAGTACTAGCTTATTTTAGAATATTAATTCAGAATTAAATTCAGAAGACTATAGTAAAAATATTCCAGTACCTAGACACCACTGAATATTTTGGCTTTTTTTTCCTTTCTTATTTTGTTTCTCTCTCTTCCTCCAGCATGGAACATTGAAAAAGTGTTTGCCAATTGGGTAGGGAAAAATTGGAGCTTTTAATTTGCATTTCTTATTTATGTAGCTGAACAGTATTTCAAATGTTTACTATCTATGGTCCAGTTCAGGCCACACCTGCTCTGTCTAGCCTTCCCTGAGTATTCGAGACTAAGCACGTTAATTGGTAATGGTTCAGTTTTTTGTATGTGTATGTTTTATTTCCCTAACTAGATTGAAAGCTGGTTGCATGGTCCTGGATAAATTATTTAATTTTTCTGAGCCTTACTTTCCTTATCTATAAAATAAGGGTAATAATACTTATTTTGCAGGATTGTAGTGAGGATGAGAAATAATGTATCAAAGGTGAATTCAGTAAAGAGAAGCTATTTTTTTCTTTGGCCTATATAGCTTTAGCAGTCTATGTACATTCGTGTTCGTATTTTTATAGTGTTTCAAATGAATGATTAATCCTGGCATCCCACCCAATTTAGAGACTGATTGAGCACCTATGATGCATAAGGTACTCTTCATAACCCTCAAGGCCTCATGAGCCTATATTATTTAGATACATTTCAATATACTAAACTATATACTCTTCAACCTTAGTAATTCTCTCTTACTTGTTTTTGTGCCATTATCATCATGCCTGGCCCATCACAGTAGATGCTGAATACATATGGGTTAAAAAAAAGTTACAAAGTCCTCTTACTTTGATTTTAAGGGGTGTGTCTTACTCATGAACCCAAAATTAAGAATAAAAGCCTGGCCTAAAGTGCGAAACTATTGACTTGTTTTTTTTAACCAGGAAATATTAACCACTCAGCAACATTGTGAATTTGCCTTTTCTAGCTCAAAAAAGGTAAAACAAAACAAAACAAAAACCCAAACCTATTGCCATCAAGTCGATTCCAACTCATAGTGACCCTATAGGACAGAGCAGGACTGCCCCATAGGGTTTCCAAGGAGCAGCTGCTGGATTCCAACTTGCAACCTTTTGGTTAGCAGCTAGGCTCTTAATAACTGCACTACCAGGGCTCCTCAAAAAGAGTCGTTGATAACAAATCCAGTACCTTGTGATTTAATGAAAAAAACTGTGCTTCCTTGATTTTGATTTCAAGAAGTCTCATAGCTACAAATAGATAAAAGGCCAAATTTTCAGGAGTTACTTTTTTTTTTTTAATGCTAACTCAATAACCATTGAGTACCTTGTCACCATGGAAACTTGTATTCATTAAGCAAAAAAAAAATCTTTAAGTCTCTGTAAAATCTCCAATCCGTGGGAACGTTTTTTCTTCTTGCAGGAAGACGAATACTCGTCCAATTTGCAAATTGTTTTTTAAATCATAGAGCAATCAAATATTGTGCTGTTGTTTTGAGCTAATTCAAAGGTTTATTTTTTAGCAATTGTAACTAGCCTACTTTGAGCCACTTGTTTTTGGGAACAAAATGATCTCCCAGCATGCTTACAGATTAACTACTTGAAATAAACTCTTTTTAATTTCTTTGTGTTTTTATTTTTTTCGCTATGTGTGAACCGAACTGAGTTAATTTAGTGGGAAAAGGAGAAACACACAATCCGCCCGCTTCCGCCAGCACTGGGCTCACCACCCTTGCCCTACCCGGGCTCCCCGCCTGGCTCAGAGCCGATAGTCCTGCCCCACCCCGCGCCTTTTGTCCCGCCCAGCGCCCCCGGCCCCGCCCAGGGTTTCTAGCCCCGCCCAACGACTCTGGCACCGCCCAGCGCCGCCCAGCGCCTGCTAGCGCCGGGCTGGACTGGCGGGTGGCTAGGCTGGAGAGTGGTAACGTTTCACTGTCTGCCGCCGGAGCTGGGAGGAGGCAGCGGCGAAGTCGGAGGCGGCATGGCGGGAGTTCCGGAAGAGCGCGGGCCGGGCCCCGCAGCGGGGGAGCAGCTGCAGCAGCAACACGTCTCGTGCCAGGTCTTCCCTGAGCGGCTGGAGGAGGGGAAGCCCCAGCCAGGGTTCTTCTCCAGCTTCTTCACCAACAACCAGAAGTGCCAGCTTATGCTCCTGAAGACACTGGAGACAAGTAGGAACCGCGACCTGGAGGCTGGGGTCGGTGGGGTGGTGTCTGAGACCGGGCCGGCGAGGAAGGGCTGGACCCCACCCAGCCTCAGGCCTCGGGGTTCAGCCTCAGGTGCGGAATAGGCTGGGTTCAGGCACCTCAGCGCAGTCTAGGCAGATTCGGAATTATGGGGGCGGAGGTGGGGGACTGGTCCTCAGTTTCCCCATCAGAGAAGGCTCTGAGGCCCTTTTCAGCACTGTTGTTGCTTGTGGAATGAACGAGGAGTCAGGCTAGGAGCTTTTCTGCCCTTTTCGGTCACAGATCTTCTGACAGATCCTCTGATTTCTAACCTAACCCTTTGGGTCTGGGTGAGACTGAGTTTTAAAGAGCCGTGTTAATTGAGGCATACCCACTACTAGCAATGCAAAAACACCAAGTTTATTTATTTATTTATTTTTATTGTACTTCAGGTGAAAGCTTACAGAACAAATAGTTTCTCATGAAACAGTAGTACACATATTGTTTTATGACATTGGTTAACAACCCCACAACATGTCAACCCTCTAACT
>NW_004444005.1:1186997-1206553 GCF_000243295.1 Trichechus manatus latirostris | reverse complement strand
TGACTACGCTCTTCCAATTTGTGCTGTTATTCTCACTTAAGATGAAGGCTTACAGAACAAAATAGTTTCTCATTTAACAGTTACTACAAATGTTGCCCTGTGACAATGGTTAACAATCTCACAACACATCAACAATATCCTTAGTCAACCTTGGATTGCCCATCACCAGCTTCCTTCTCCCCTTCTGCTTTCTGGCACTTGTCACTGGATTCCTGTACCTCGTTAGTCTCATTTGGTTTTATGGGGCCGTCCACTCCCAGGCTGAACAGTGAACCTCGGAGGTAACTTCACCACTGAGCTAAAAGGGTGTCTGGGGGCCATACTCTCAAGGTTTCTCCAGTCTCCTTTAGGCCAGTAAATCTGGTCTTTTTTTGTGGGTTAGAATCAAAAACACCAGTTTTGCAAACCTACCCTTCATTGGAAGTGTTTCTTAACTTTCCTATTTGGTTGGGCTTCAGAATGTTGAAAGCCCTGAAATGGACTGCAAAATCATGTGTGTATGAGCCTAAGTACATTTTTTTGGAGAGGTCATAGCTTAATCATATTCTCAAAGGGACCCATGACCCCCCCCAAAAAGTAAAGAATCACTGCTGTGGGTTAAATAGGGCTACAGCTACCTTCTGACTGATTTATCCCCAGTCCCAGGAACATTGCACTAGAGAATAAAGAAGATTTAACTTAGAAAATCAAAGTCTTAAACGCACTTTTCCCAAAACAAATTTTCATGAATGGCGAGTCAAAGTCCAAAAGTCAACCACCCATAGATTTTCCAGGAAAGGAGCCCTGGTGGCTCAGTGGTTAAGCGCCCAAAAGGTCAGAGGTCGGAACCCACCAGCTGCTCCCTGGGAGAAACGTGGCAGTCTGCTCCAGTAAAGATTACAGCCTCGGAAACCCTATAGGGCAGTTGTACTCTGTTACATTGGGTCACTATCAGTTAGAATCCACTCAGCGACACACACCAACAACAGTGTATAGGGAATCCAGGAAGGTTGGTGGAAGAAGGGAAGCAGAGAGTGAAGGGGAAAGGAATGATGACATTTGTATTTATTCTAAATACATACTGGACGCCTCCTAGGTTCTGGTGGGCAGAAATACAAAGATGAGTAACAGGTGTTTCAGAGTGGAGACCAGTGGATAGAACATGGGTTGTGGAGTTAAAAATGCGAGTTCAAATTCTGCTCTCCTTATTAGCTGTAGAAGATTGACCTAACCTCTCTGATCTCCTTTATTCTTGTCTGCAAAAAATGGGGATGAGGGGATAAAAATACCTGTCTTTTAGGGTTGTTGCAAGGAATAGATTTTAAGAATATAAAGTGCCAATATAGCAGGACCTATATAAAGGGTAGCTAGCTGTTCTTAATTTGTTCATAACAAATTATGGATAACATTGCGAAGAATGGGAATTCCAGAACACTTAACTGTGCTCGTGCAGAAACTGTATATAGACCAGGAGGCAGTCGTTTGAATAGAACAAGAGGATACTGAGTGGTTTACAATCAAAAAAGGTGTGTGCCGGCTTGTATCCTTTCATCATACTTATTCAATCTGTATGCTCAGTAAATAATCCGAGAAGCAGTACTATATGAAGAAGAACAAGACATCAGGATTAGGGGAAGACTCATTAACAACCTGTGATATGCAGATGACACAACCTTGCTTGCTGAAAGTGAAGAGGACTTGAAGCACTTACTGATGAAGATCCAAGACTACAGCCTTCAGTATGGATTACACCTCAACATAAAGAAAACAAAAATCCTCACAACTGGACCAATAGGCAACATTATGATAACAGAGAAAAGATTGAAGTTGTCAAGAATTTCATTTTACTTGGATCCACAATCAATGCCCATGGGAGCAGCAGTCAAGAAATCTGATGATGTATTGCATTGGACAGATAAGCTGCAAAAGACTTCTTTAAAGTGTTGAGAAGCAAAGATGTCACTTTGAGGACTAAAGTGCACCTGACCCAAACCAAAAAACCAAACCAAACCCATTGCTGTCAAGTAGAACTGCTCCATAGGGTTTCCAAGGAGCAGCTGGTGCATTTGAACTACCTACCTTTTGGTTAGCAGCTTTAGCTCTTGATCACTGCCCCACCAGCACACCTGACCCAAGCCGTGGTTTTTTCAATCATTTCATATGCATGTGAAAGCTGAACAATGAATAAGGAAGAATTGATACCTTTGAATTATGGTGTTGGCGAAGACTATTGACTATGCCATGGACTACCAGAAGAACAAACAAATCTGTCATGGAAAAAGTACAACCAGAATCCTCCTTAGAAGCTAGGATGGTGAGACTTCATTTCATGTACTTTGGACATGTTATTAGGAGGGACCAGTCCCTGGAGAAGGACATCATGCTTGGTAAAGTGGAGGATCAGTGAAAAAGAGGAAGACCCTCAGTGAGATGGATTGACACAGTGGCTGCAACAATAGGCTCAAACATAGTGTCATGGATTGATTTGTGTCCCCCAAAAATATCTGTTCACTTGGCTGGGTCATGATTCCTAGTGTTCTATGATTGTGTACCATTTTGTAAATCTGATGTGATTTTCTTATCTGTTGTAAACTCTATCATTATGATGAGGTTATATGTGATCTCCTTATGTGTTGTAAACTCTATCACTATGATGAGGTTATACTGATGAGGTCTACAAGATTGAACAGTGTCTTAAGCCAATCTCTTTTGAGATATAAAAGAGAGAAGCAAGCAGAGCCACATGGGAACCTCACACCACCAAGAAAGCAGTGCCAGGAGCAGAGCATGTCCTTTGGACCTGAGGTTCCTGTGCTGAGATGCTCCCAGGTCAAAGGAAGACCAATGCATCACAAGGACCTTCTTCCAGAGCTGACAGAGAGAGAGACTGCCTTCTTCTGGAAGCCTTGAATTTGGACTTGTAGTCTACGAGACTGTGAGAGAATAAATTTCTCTTTGTTAAAGCCATCCACTTGTGGTATTTTTGTTACAGCAGCATTAGATGACTAAGATACACAGCAATGATTGTGAAGATGGTGCAGGACTGGGCAGTGTTTCTTTCTGTTGTATATAGGGTCGCTATGAGTCGGAACCGACTTGATGGCACCTGACAACAACAATAGTTGTTCTTACAGTGGAAGAGCCAAACAGTGGAGGAAGAGTTGAGATAAAGTATGAGGAGGGTGGGTACTGAAGTGAGCCCCAGCAAGAATCAGCTGGCCTCAACCTTCCAAGGGGAGGGCTGCTGGGGGGACCTGTTGGTGGTAGTCCAGTGTCAACAGATAACTTTAAAATCCTCTCCCTGAGACAAGGGAGATGGAAGAAACCAGGCCTCATGGGAGACCTTTTCCACTCCCCTTTTTCTTCAAAGCAAATCCATTCTAAATAATACTGCAAGTCCTTTTTCAAGTACCAGACACTGTGTTCCCTGTCTTTTTTTTCCCCCCGTTAAGGGGACTTCAGACTTTTGAACCCACTTCAACTTTATAAAACTCTGTTAGTTATTTGAGAAATAATAGTGTACTTTCTGTGGTGCCTGATGCCTGATACACACTCAATTAGCAGTGCTTATTGATAACACTCTTAAGACGGAGCAGGTTAGAAAAGCAGTAAACCTATGTCTAACTTTCTCACCCCACGCTAGTTTTCTTTTACTCACCTATTTTTTGTGACCTTTTTTTTTTTTTAATAATTTTAACTTTGGCTTCTTTTTCTTTTTTCTGGTTTTTTGGCCTATGTCGTGTAATTTGCTTTGCACGTATACTCTCAGACAAGATGCCTATGTAAAAGTTGATATTAGAGGCATTTAGGTTCGTTATACTTTCCTGCAATAGTCACAGCTCATAGACTCTTAGAAGTGGAAGGCCCCCGGAAGTCATCTAACGCATCCCCCCCCAATACAGGAAAAGTTTCTGTGTAATTTCTGACCAAGATGGTCTATAGACCCCTGCTTAGTTAGCTGTTGTTTGAGGCTCTTTGAGGCTACACACCTATGGTTTCAACACCTAACTGTTGGAAAAATCCTTTCTTACATGAGTTGAAATCTGCCACATGTACCTACCATTCTTGGGCCCTTGTTCTGCCCTTTGAATAAACATTGAATGAAGCTACTGTGGTCCTAGTTAAGTCTTCTCCATCCCAAATCCCCAAATCCTTTCTTGTTTTTCATCCAACATTCTCCCTTACTATGCTAGTCACCATCCCCTGTGGAAGAGCTTCAGTTGACAGGTCTCATTTGAAGTGTGGTACTCAGAATGGGACATGGTGTTACCAGTGTGGTCAGATCAGGACAGAGAACAGTGGGGTTACTACCTTCCCCAAATATGGATACTATGTTGCTGTTTGTTTCTGTGGATGTAGCCCAGAAGTTCTCTTAGTCTTTTTGGTATATATTGTAATACAGTGTGGTTGATCATTGATACAATCTAAGATGCTTTGTGGTACCCAGCTTGGTGTTTGTGTCAGTGTCTTATTTTGTTAAAGGCTTATGTTAATTTTAAGTTTGTCTTTTCATATTAATTTTTACCAATTCTAAGATAACATTACTTAATTAGAGATTTGTGAATTACTGTTTGATAATCTTATACTGCTTTTTGGATATTCAATTAGTGCTATTTTTTCTAATCAGCATATTTAATCAAACCAATATCTTTTTAGATCCTTATGTCAAACTTCTACTTGACGCTATGAAGCACTCTGGTTGGTAAGTTTATCTTTTTGAAGTGTTTCTCTTATATTCTAGCTGCTAAAAAACAAAAACCAAAAAAACTGGAACTACTTAAGATTTCTCACTCCAGGCCATGAAGCCCTTTCCATATGGTGGGTGGTAGTGACCAGCTTTGTCTCTCCAGGCGGGCCTTCTTCTCTTTGGACATCTGCTCTAATGCTAAATTTCTGGCACTCCCCCTCACTTTGGGTATTTAGTAAAGACAGTACCCAAAATCTTTCTTGTAAGTATTACCAAACTTGGCCTTTCCACTACACCAGCCTAGGCATTGTTGTAAATGGAGAAGAAATCTCAGCTTGTTACATAGGAGCCTTTCATGTGTTTAACTTTGAGAAGTTTAGAGGAAGTGACTTAACATTCTAGTCCAAGGGCAGGAACTCCAGCATATTTCCAGTAGTCAACCAAATGCTTTATGGACTCGTATCATAGAATTTGAACTAAGATAGATTTTGCAGACATAGTCTCCTTATTTTCTGGATGAGAAGACTGAGCCCTGAAGGCGTTAAGTTGCTTTCCCAGGCAGTGAGAGGATTTGCCATAACGGTCTTCTGACTCCAGGCCCAGGGCTGTTTCCTCTGCGCTGGGTGCATACTGCTTCTGGTCATTGTTTCTTTAATTCATTCTTGCCTTTTAGTGCTGTTAACAGAGAGAGACATTTTTCTTGTGAAGATTGTAATGGAAGCGTCAGTGGAGGCTTTGATGCTTCATCATCTCAGGTAGGCATTTTTGCCAAGTCATTCTCTTCCCTGCAACCTTCTCTCCTGATACTTGCCAAGCACTATATGCTGGGCATGCTGTTTGGTAGACTTTGTGTAGGACTCAAAACGTGAATGAGTCCCTACTCTTAAGGAATTTACACCCTCACAGGGGAGATAAAACATGAACACAATTATAAAATTTGAGACAGATTAAACTATTTTAGGTGTGTGGTTGTCAGAATGGGACAGTGCTGTGATGGACCGAGAGATGCCAACAGATCCAGCTAGAGGTTGTAAAGCCTCCTCAGGGGCCAAGAAGACAAAGACAGGGTAGCATGAGCAAAAGTGGGTGCTGGGAAAGCCCAAGGCATGTTTGGAGAATGGCTTGCTGTCTAGTTTAGCTGGAGGGCAGGGATGCATTGGGAATTAGAGGAAATGGGATTGGAAAGAGAGGTATGATGGAGGTCTTGAATGCTAAACTAAAGGGTTACCTTGATATCATGAGAAGTGATGTACCTTGGAAAATTTTTGATTGAGGGAGTGAGATTTCTCATCTGTAAAATATGGGTAATGATTGTATCTACCTTATCGAATGGTTAAAATGAGATATCTCTTATAAAGTGCTTGTCATGGGACCTGGCCCATAGAAGGCACTCAATAAGTGTTATTATTAGTTTCAGGTCACTGGAGGGTTATGACAGAGTCTTGAAGATGGTAGATGGATGCTGTCACATGATAAGAGTAGATGAAGGTGTTATAAGTAACTATTTCCATCTTGAGATACAACCTACATTTAACTTCCCTCAACTATTTCCTGCTGGGGAATTTTATATGTATACCTTTTAATATTTTACGTTCCTGTATCTTTTACAGGAAAGCTACAGTAATCATAGGAAAAAGCAATGTAACATAGAGATTAGAGGTCTGGGTTTTGGAGTCAGATAGATTTGGATTCTAATCCCAGTTCTTCCACTTGTTAGCTGTGAGGCCCTAGGAACGTTATTTGTCTTATTCTCAGTCATTTGTAAATTGGTAATCATAGTACCTGTAGCTCTCACCAAAATGACTCCTAGTAAATTCACTCCTGTTGTGGTTAAATAGAGCAGACCTTCTGAATCATCTTTAGCCGTATTGAACACAATTGGTCACTCTCTCTTTTTATTCTTTAAATTAAAAATTTAATTGTGAAACATCCAGCGCATACAGAAGAGTGTAAAAAGTCTCTATGTGCATTTCAGTAATGATCATAAAGTGCCACCCAGGTTTGAGAAACAGAACGTTACTAAGAGTTCAGAAGCCTGTGTACCCTCTTGATTCGCATCGCTGTCCCTTCATTATCCTGACTTTGCGGTAACCATTTCCTGCTTTTCTAAGTGGTTTTGTCATCTATCATCTGTCTATACCCCAAACAATGTGTTATTTAGTTTTGCTAGTTTTGAACTTTATAAATGGAATCCTTTGATTTTTATTTAAATGAAATCATAGCTTATATAGTCTTACGTAACTTCATTTTTTTGTTCAGCATTGTTTGTTAGATTCTTTCGTGTTGTTGTGTGTAGCTCTGGTTTATGTCCTTGTTGAATAGTGTTCCATTGTATGTCTCTACTACAGTGTACCCTGTTTCCAGTTGTATGTTTATGAACAATGCTGCTATCCGAGTTCTTGTCCTTCTCTCCTGGTACACGTGTGAAAGAGTTTCTCCAAGGTATACATCTAGGAGTGGAATTACTGGGTCATATAGCATGCATGTGATTGACTTTAGAAGGTAATGCTAAACACACTTCCCTTGGTTTCCAGTTTCCAGTGCTCTTCTGGTTTCTCCTTTGCCAGCTCATCTGCCAGCTCCCAGCCCTTAAATGTTGAAGTCTCTTAATGCTTGATGTTAGATCCTCTTCTCTTCTTACTCTGTGCTCTGCCAAGGGGATCTCATTTATCTGCCTAGGTCTGAGCTCTCCATATATTCAAGTGCCCACTTAACGCCTACACATGCATGTCTCAAAGGCACCTCAGACCTGACATATCCAAGTCCAGATTCATGATTTTTACCATGTCTCATCCTCACCTAACCTGATCTTTTAGTTTTACATGTTTCAGTGAATGGTACCACCATCCATTTTATTACTCAAGTCAGAAATTTAGGAATCATTCTTGCTACCTCTGATCCCCTCCCATATTCTATTTATCATCAAATTTTGTGCAATTTATCTTGTAAGTACCTCTTTTTGCTCCCACCTTCCTAGCTCAAGTACCATTGTCTGTTGCCTAGAATGCTTTAATACCTTCAGCTAGTCTCTGCATCCAGTCTTGGTCGTCATCTGCTTATTCTCTCCACTATAGTCAAAAGGATAAAAACAAAGTAAAGCAAAACTCTGTTTCAACACTCCCTGTTGGTGGCTTCCCATTGCTCTCAGGTTAAGGACTAGGCCTTCAGTGATTTGGCCCCTGCCCACCATACCAACCTTATCTCATGCCTACCACCTCCAGCTCTCTGTGCTTCAACTCTGTGGGTCTGCTTTTAGCTTCTCAAACATTCTTCTCCTCCCAACTCTCCCCCTGCCCTTTGCATATGTTGTTCTCTCAGTCTGGAATGTCCCCTTCCGTCTGCTTCTCGAGTTTAACTCCAGTCATCCGTTAGATCCCAGATCCCGTTCCTTCTGCAGAGATCCCAACCCTCCAGATCAGGTCAGGCATCCTCATTATATGTGCTCTCAACAACCTGGGCTTTTCTTCATGATAAGTGCCATTGCATATATTTAAACATTTTGGTAAATATTTGGCTAATTTCTGTCTTCACCAGTCGATTACAAATTCCTCAAGGGTGAGGATAAGGTCTCAATAAGTATTGAATAAGTGAGTGTTGAATGAATGTATATAAAATATATGGCACTCATCTCAGTGGCTGGCACATAGTAAATACACAATAAATGGCAGCTGTTATTATTAGGATCCCTCATGTCTTTACTATTCTTGTAGGGTCCTACTCAGCGTGCTCTTGGCTTTTTGCACTTCTTTCTGAAGGTCTTTCTGAGGATTTTTTCCTGGCAATTCTAGTAGAATGAGGACACTGGTGGGCATTCACTATTCATTCATTTCTCATTCAGAAACTCGATAAGAAGCATTTTGCATATATTCTCATTTAATTCTGCGAGGTAGGTACTTTAATTATCTCTTTTATGAGTCAGAACTGACTTGATGGCAATGGGTTTGGTTTGGTTTGGTTTTACATTTGAGGAAACTGACTACAGAGCGGTTAAGAAACTTGCCCAAGGTCACTCAGTTACTAAGGAGTGGGATTTGAACCTGCTTGCTTCACCCCAAAGCCCGTCTCGTAATCATAATGCCGTGAAGTCCCAGACAGATTGGTGTGGTCAGCCTGATGAGGATGGCATGTTAATTAGTGTCCTCAGTCTGTGTGCTGTTGTGGTCCAGAGAGAGGAGGAAGAAGATGTTAGTAGTTGAGGAAAGCTCAGTGGAGCATCTACAGTTAAGAGTATGTCTTGACAGGTAAGTCGGTGTGGGTAGGTGGAGAAGAGTGGGCAGAGGCATTCCAAGCAAGTGAGCCCCCCAGCCCCTTAGTGTGGGAGAGAAGATGGACTCTATAAAATGAGAGTAGGTTTTCAAAATAACCCAACTTCTCTTATTTTGGTGTCTCCTAGATTGTTCTGTGCCAAAATAATATCCGTAATCAGGCCCATATGAACAGAGTGGTCACCCACGAGCTCATTCATGCGTTTGATCACTGTCGTGCTCATGTTGACTGGTTCACCAATGTCAGACATTTGGCCTGCTCAGAGGTAAGTTTTATTGTAGAAGACACTTTTTTCTTTCAGATTTTATCAAGTGACTTTGTGTTCAGACGTTTTATCCCAAATATAATTTATTTAAGCTTTTAACTTTTCTTACTGTCATAGTTCCACCTTAGTCTTGAAGTTCTGTTTTTAACTATTATTGAGTACAATTTTTGAGATACAGCTAGAGAAATTTTAAGTATCTTTTTAGGATTATCTTAAATAACCTTTAAGTCCTAATAGTAGTGATGACTGACTTTAATTGTAATAAGAAACTATTAATTTTTCCTATTCAATAAACTATATAATATAATATAAGGAGCTCTGGTGGCACAGTGCGCTTGGTTGCTAACCGAAAGGTCAGCTGTTCAAACCCAACCAGCAGCTCCACAGGAGATAGGTGTGGCAGTCTGCTTCCATAAAGATTACAGCCTTGGAAACCCTATGGGGCAGTTCTACTCTGTCCTACTGGGTTGTTATGAGTTTTAATTGACTCAATGGCAGTGGGTATGTGATATAAATATAATACAAATAGTTAACATTTATTGAGGGCTATATGCCAAACACTGTGTTAACTGTTAGTGTGGATTCTTATTTAATCTTCACAACAGCCCATTGGAGGAGCTACTGTTACTGTCCCTGTTTTATATATTTGGAAAGTGAGGCAGTTGTTCAGTGCTTGAAATCCTAGTTAGCAACCAGCAGAGGCAGGATTTGTATTCAAGCCAGGCAGGATTACAGCCAGGGCTCTTACCTGGTTTGCTGTGCTGCCTTCCATAGGTAAAGCTCCTTGCTTGTCCTAGAATAAAACTTTTAGTGTAATCATCTTAAATGGGTCTCAAAACTACAGCATAAAAAGATATTTATTATTAAGTGCTTTGAATTGCTCTCTGAAGTACACCACACACACGCTGCTAGAGAGACGTGTGTTTCATACTTGGATTTCATTAATTGAAGAGTGTGATGTGAAGAGAAGTTAAAAAACAAAACAAAACAATATGAATCTCAAGATTATACTTTATAACTTAGATTATTTTCTCTTTCCCTTGAAATTAGTAAGTGGCCCCATTGCATCTACTTACAATTCATATTATTTGGAGAGTAGACTAAAACCTGAATTTTTAAATAGATGTGTCTCTTGGGTATTATGAAAATTAATGCCTGTTAGCTAGTTAAAGTGTGTTAAGTGCCTTGAGCTCCTCAGAGCAATGAGGCCATGTTGTTGTAGAAGTAACAAGAAGTGGGCCATTCTGTTCGCAGTAAGCTAGCAAAAATGTGGCCAGGCTGGCTGTAGAATCTATGTGGCTAGTTCCAAGATTTTTATATTTATTAAAGTTGCTTCTTTTTTTAAAAATATAGCTAATTAGAAGATGCATCCTGACTTCAGGCTATCATGCTCTTAGCGTGACCATTTGGAATGTTCTTGGTTCTTTGTGTTGGATGGAGAACTACTTCGTACCACTTAATTTTTCTTAGGACATTCAAGGCCCTTAGGAATGTCATGAACTTGTGTGGGTTTGAGGGAAGGTCCAAGAGAATTTCAAAGATCTGGGCTAGGGGTGGGGGGTTCATATGCTGAAAGTGTCTGAGGCACTGATGTATTGAGTTTTTAAGCTTGCATTGAAATTCAGTTGGCAGATCTTTGGAAGAATGCTTTCTTGAAGCCCTTTCGGTAATTTCTAGCAGTGTTAGTGTCTTGAAGACATGAACTTTAAGTTCCAACTCTCTGACTTTTGGTGTTAAAAGAAATTAGTTCAGCCAGTGAGGCTACAGTTTAAAATTTAGCAAATTCACTCTCGTAGATGATTGAACTTTCCCCCATCTCCTGGTGTGTTTGGCATTGTCTAGTATAGCTCATGGATAGGTGTTCTTTTTTCTTAATTTAAAGACTTATTGAGTCAATAGACTTCTAAAAATTCTTTAAAAAAATCTTACATATACTGTCTTCTTAGAAAAACACAGATTTTCTATTCTTTTCTAATTTTTTAAAAATTGATTGCTATTATAAAGGATATAGAGCATGAGTATGTATTTTCTTTTCATTTGCCTTATGTCTTTGTGATAGATTCGAGCTGCTAACCTCAGTGGAGACTGCTCACTTGTAAATGAAGTATTCAGGTTACATTTTGGATTAAAACAACACCATCAGGTAAAAACTAACCTTCGAAGCTGCCTACCTTCAAGAATGTTATGAGTGGAAATAATGAATGAAGAACGAGAAGTACATTTAGTATTTGAAATTTGCAAGAACTACCTGCCTTAGTCATCTAGTGCTGCTGTAACAGAAATACTACAAGTGGATGGTTTCAACAAAGAGAAATTTATTCTCTCACAGTCTGGTAGGCTAGAAGTCCAAATTCAGGGCATCAGTTCCAGGGGAAGACTTTCTCTCTCTGTTGGCCTTTTCATCAGTGTTCCCCTAGACTAGGAGCTTCTCCACACAGGGACCCCTGGTCCAAAGGATATGCTCTGCTCCCGGCACTGCTTTCTTGATGGTATGAGGTCCCCAACTCTGTTTGCTTCCCTTTCCTTTTATCTCTTGTAAGATAAAAGGTGGTGCAGGCCACACCCCAGGGAAACTCCCTTCACATTGGATCAGGGATGTGACCTTAGTAAGGGTGTTATAATCCCACCCTAATCCTCTTTAACATAAAATTACAATCACAGAATGGAGGACAACCACACAATACTGAGAATCATGGCCCAGCCAAATTGATATGCACATTTTTGGGGGTACATAATTCAATCCATGACACTCCCTCTATGAAAAGAATTAAAAAATGTATCCCTCTTAAGCCAAACCAACCAAATCCATTGCCGTCGAGTTGATTCTGACTCATAGCGACCTCATAGGACAGAATAGAATGCTGGGGCAACTCCTAGAGTTTCCAAGGAGCGCCTAGTAGATTTGAACTGCTGACCTTCTGGTTAGCAGCTGCAGCTCTTAACCACTACGCTATCAGGGTTTCCCCTCTTAAGCCAAATGGGTGGAATTTAATTTTACTTTATAATTATGGGCAAGCTCTATGACTGACGGAGAGATTTGATAGTAAAAAGAGCTATGATGTCACTCCTGGGATACTTTTGAATGGGGGTGGATAAGGAATGGAAGTGAAGTCACAGCCTGTCTTCTGTCTGAACAGGCCTGGACGTACATTTTCTAAACTACCACAGGATTCTAGAGGGATGAAAAGAGTAATACCTTTCAGAACAGATTGAGACTCCGTTGCAGCACAGGTTATGGCTGTGTACCAGTTCACCTTTAAGGCTGTATGATGTGATAGAAAAAGCTTTGGATTGTCACAGACTTGATTATGATGAGCTGAACTGACAGGGATTTTGTAAACAAAACAAAACAAAAACAAAAAACCAAAACCATAAGGCAAGATGATCCTGCTAGGAAGTCTTTAAGATTCGTGATAGATGGACATGGGGGAAAGGAAGTGTAGAGCTGATAGACTGATAATGAATATGAGCAGTTCTGCCCACAGCAACCAAGGGGCTCTGTATCCACACTCAGGGGAAAGGCTGGTCAGAGATTTTTCTATGGGAAGAGCTCATTGGGCCATTTTCCTGAGGTATGTGGGCACCAGAATAGCAGTTTCAACTAGATATAAAAAAGGATAGGCATAGAACAACAACAGGAAGGCCCTTGGTTCTTCAGAGAAGGGAATAACTCAACTCTGGGCTGGAGGGTGGAAAGTCATAGTGAACTAGTAGGAGAAATTGTGTACTTAGTGATTGGGAGCTAGAAGACAGGCCTGCTGCCTAGAAAAGGTGATTATTCCAATAGAACTGGTAATGCTTTCAGCTTGTTCAAATCAGCTTAGTAATTTGCCACTGAACTTGTCTTGTGCTCCATGTCTTCTGTGCCCTTAAATCCCTGCCTCTCTGGTGAATTCAGCTTAGGCTGAATTTGAATGGGCTGTGTATTCTGGCTCTCAGTGGAGAAGATCCAAGTAGGATACACATCCATATACTCCTAGAGAGGAGGATAATGTGGTTAAAGTATGTGATCCAGGGCCCACATCTTTGAAAGAGAAGTCTGTCCTCTTTCTGCTTTTGGGCAGCAGCAGCAGAACGGGAATAGAAAATAGAAGTAGAACAGGATGGAAAATAAATGGAGAGGTGGGAGTCTGATTGAGGGAGAAGAGTCTTAGAGAAAGGAGTCCCTACTTTTTTTTATAGCATGTACCTAAGAAACATAAACAGCAAGTACAGTACCTGATTGTAAATCTGCACAGCCATACTTTTTTCTTCTTTTTAAAAGTATTTTATTGTGCTTTAGGTGAGAGTTTATGTTTTAGTGATCTAGTGCCGCTCTAACAGAAATACCACAAGTAGATGGCTTTAACAAAGAGAAATTTATTCTCTCACAGTCTGGTAGGCTAGAAGTCCAAATTCAGGGCATCAGCTCCAGGGGAAGGCTTTCTCTGTTGGCTCTGGAGGAAGGTCCTTGTCATAAATCCTCCCCTGCACTAGGAACTTCTCTGTGCAAGAACCCCGGGTCCAAAGGACGTGCTCTGCCCCGGGCACTGCTTTCTTGGTGGTATGAGGTCCCCAAGTCTCTGCTTGGTTTCCGTTCCCTTTATCTCTTGTAAGATAAAAGGTGGCACAGGCCACACTCCAGGGAAACTCCCTTTATACTGGACCAGGGATGTGACCTTAGTAAGGTTGTTACAATCATACCCTAATCCTCTTTAACATAACATTACAATCACAAAACGGAGGACAACCACACAATACTGGGAATCATGGCCCAGCCAGATTGATATATACATTTCTGGGGGACATAATTCAATCCATGACAGTTTACAACGCATTAGTTTCTCATTCAAAAATTTATGCACAAATCGTTTTGTGACATTGGTTGCAATCCCCACAATGTGTCAGCACTCTCCCGCCTTCCCTTTCTACCCTAGCTTTTCAGTGTCCATTCATCTAGTTTTCCCGTCCCTTCCTGCCTTCTCATCTTTGCTTTTGGGCAGGTCCCATTTGGTCTCGTATACTTGATTTGAACTAAGAACCACATTCCTCACGTGTCTTATGGTTTGTTTTATAGGCCTGTCTGATCTTTGGCTGAACGGTGGACTCTACGAGTGGCTTCACTTCTGAGTTAGCCGGGTGTCCAGGGGCCATAGTCTCAGGGCCTCTTCTAGTCTCTGTCAGACCAGTAAGTCTGGTCTTTTTGTTGTTGTTGTTGTGAATTTGAATTTTGTTCTCCATTTTTCTCCTGCTCTGTCCAGAACCCCCTATTGTGATCCCTGTCACACGGGTCGGTGGTGGTAGCCAGGCACCATCAAGTTCTACTAGGCTCAGGCTGGTGGAGGATGTGGTTCATGTGATCTGTTAGTCCTTTGGACTAATATTTTCCTTGTGTCTTTGGTTTTTTTCATTCTCCTTTGCTCCGAACAGGATGGGACCAATAGATGTATCTTGGATGATTGCTTGCAAGCTTTTAAGACCCCAGATGCTACTCACCAAAGTAGTATGTAGAACATATTCTTTATGAGCTATGTTATGTCAGTTGACCTAGATGTCCTGAGATAATGGTCCCCAGCTCTCAGCCCACAGTCATACCTTTATTTTAAGAAAATTTTTTTTACATTTGGAGAGAAGTGGATCTGAACTGTGGTCCACATTTGTCTCTCAACTCTGTTGTTCTAGGAGACACATTTTTGCTCCTTTTTTCCTCCTTGGAAGGGAGAAATTTTCTTTCTTCCCGGCAATTACTGTTAGGTAAACTGTTTTCTTAGGAACCAAACTTTAATTCCTATATAAAGAACACTCAGGAGAAAAAATAATTTGATTAAAAAAAAAATTTTTTTTTTCTAAAAAATAATGACACTTTTCCAGTTTGGGTGTGCAGTTTCCTATTGCCTCCAGGGAACAGAGTCTCCGCCTCAAAGGAAAAGTTATCTAACATTGGCCAACTGAAAATTTAAGGGAGAGAGATGCAGAAGTAAAGCATATCTTGTTGTTGTTAGGTGCCATCGAGTTGGTTCTGCCTCATAGTGACCCTGTGTACAACAGACTGAAGCACTGCCTGCTGTGCCATCCTCATAATTGTCGCTCTGTTTGAGCCCATTGTTGCAGCCACTGTGTCAATACATCTCATTGACGATCTTCCTCTTTTTTGCTGACCCGTCACTCTGCCAGGCATGATGTCCTTCTCCAGGGACTGGTCCCTTGTGATAACATGTCCAAAGTACATGAGACGAAGTCTCGCCATCCTAGCTTCTAAGGAGCGTTCTGCCTGTACTTCTAAGACAGATTTGTTTGTTCTTCTGGCACTCCATGGTATATTCAATATTCTTCGCCAACACCATAATTCAAAGACATCAATTCTTCTTTGGTCTTCCTTATTCATTATCCACTTTCACATGCATATGAGGCAATTGAGAATACCGTGGCTTGGGTCAGGCCCACCTTAGTCCTCCAAGTGCCATCTTTGCTTTTTAACACTTTAAAGAGGTCTTTTGCAGCAGATTTGCCCCATGCAATATGTCTTTTGATTTCTTGACTGCTGCTTCCATGGGCATTGATTGCAAGTAAATGAAATCCTTGACAACTTCAATCTTTTCTCCATTTATTATGATGTTGGTTATTGGTCCAGTGGTGAAGTATAATCTGTACTGAAGGCTGGAGTCTTTGACCTTCATTGGTAAGTGCTTCAAGTCCTCTTCTGTTTCGGCAAGCAAAGGTTGTGTCATCTGCATATTGCAGGTTGTTAATGAGTCTTCCTCCGATCCTGATGCTGCGTTCTTCTTCATGTAGTCCAGCTTCTCGGATTATTAGCTCAGCATACAGATTGAATTAGTATGGTGAAATGATACAACCTTGATGTACACTTTTCCTGATTTTAAACCATGCACTATCCCCTTGTTCTGTTTGAACGACTGCCTCTTGGTCTGTGTACGTGTTTTGCATGAGCACAATTAAGTGTTCTGGAATTCCCATTCTTCGCAGTATTATCCATCATTTGTTATGATCCACACAGTCGAATGCCTTTTCATAGTCAGTAAAACACAGATAAACATCTTTATGGTATTCTCTGCTTTCAGCTAAGACCCATCTGACATCAGCAATGATATCCCTTGTTCCATGTCCTTTTCTGAATCTGGCTTGAATTTCTGGCAGTTCCCTGTGTATGTACTGCTGCAACCATTTTTGAATTATCTTCAGGGAAATTTTACTTGCATGTGATATTAACGATATTGTTCAATAATTTCTACATTCTGTTGGATCACTTTTCTTTGGAATGGGCACAAATATGTATCTCTTTCAGTTGATTGGCCAGGTAGCAGTCTTCCAAATTTCTTGGCATAGATGAGTGAGTGCTTCCAGCATTGCATTTGTTTGTTGAAACGTCTCAATTGGTATTCTGTCAGTTCCTGGAGTCTTGATTTTTGCCAGTGCCTTCAGTGCAGGTTGGACTTCTTCCTTCAGTGTCGTTTGTTCTTGATCATTTGCTACCTCCTGAAATGGTTGAACGTTGACCAATTCTTTTTGATACAGTGATTCTGTGTATTCCTCCTATCTTCTTTTGATGCTTCCTGTTATTCAGTGTTTTGCCCATAGAATCCTTCAATTTTGCAACTTGAGGCTTGAATTTTTTCTTCCGTTCTTTCAGCTTGAGAAATGCTGAGCCTGTTCTTCCCTTTTGGTGTTATAACTCCAGGTCTTTGCACATTTCATTGTTATACTTTATCTTCTCGAGCCGTCCTTTGTAATCTTCTGTTCAGCTCTTTTACTTCATCATTTCTTCCATTTACTTTAGCTACTCTTATGTTCCAGAGCAAGTTTCAGAGTCTGTTCAGATGTCCATTTTGTTCTTTTCTTTCTTTCCTGTCTTTTTAATGACCTTTTGCTTTCTTCATGTATGATGTCCTTGACATCATTCCACAACTCGTCTGATCTTTGGTCATTAGTGTAGTTTAAAGTATATCTTAAGTTTAATTAAATTTTATGAAAAATTTAGTCAGGAGCATGTTTATAGATTTTTTTGTGATTTTGCAAACTGGGAGTTACTGATTGTCAGACACTGTCCAGAATTTCAGAGAATGACATCTGCATGTGTTATTGGGAAAGATGAGAAAATGAAGGTCTTATTTATACCTAAATAATTTTCAGTTGAGCTAAACATGTTCTGTAAAAGAAGAGTTATGTTTCTTTGTTCATTTTGTTTTTCTAATTTGTAATGACAGAAATTAATAAAATAGTATGAGAGGAAGTTAATGTAAATTTTGGTTCAGATGTTATGTAAAATTTTATTATTTCATAATTAAATTTTCATATAAAATTAATGCCACATACTTTTCCTTCTTCTTAGACTTGTGTTCGAGACCGAGCCATTCTTTCTATCTTGGCTGTTAGGAATATCAACAAAGAAGTAGCTCAAAAGGCTGTTGATAAAGTTTTTGAATCTTGTTTCAATGACCTTGAACCCTTTGGAAGGATCCCACATAACAAGACTGATGCAAAATATGCTCATAGAGACTTTCAAAATCGTGATCGATACTTTTCAAATATATGAAGACAATGACATTTTATACTATAGAACTTCAGTGATCATGAAGAAATAATGATTTTCAAATGGACAAACGTAAAATATAAATGAGTAATTAACTGCAGATAACACGAAGAAGATGCTGATTCTAGCATATGGTCGGAAAAAGTAACTGTGGCAAAAAATGTAACTGCCTTAAACTCCAAGGCAAAAATTATTATCATTATAACTTAATTATATGGTAAATAAGGTAAATAAATTGCATTTTTATATTTTCTACAGTATATTTTTTTATTGTGTTTTATTTGTTTTTATTATGTAATTATTTTAAAGTTTAGTTATAAACCTGTGAAATGTGCCCTTGTATGATGTTGATAGGTGACCAGAATTGGCATTTGCATTTTAGAGATTAAATGTAAAGACAAATGCACTGATCTTACTCTAAGATATTCACTGAGGTATTGTCATGATCAAAACATTGAAAGAATAAAAGTTGAGAACTATTTGTTCAATGGTCAATGCCCCTACTCCCTGCTCTTCTCTCAAAATATATATGGGAACCATATGGCCTAGTTTTCTGGGGAAAGTCTTGTTCACATTTTTTAAAAGAGCAGTACATTAAATTATCATGCAATCTAATTTAATTTTATATCTTTATAAGATTTTTTTGTATAATACAGTCTCAAATCTTTTTTCAGGGCCTCTGTCTGAATTTTGGATTCAGAAAATATGGTCATTTTATCTATAATGGCAGCTTAACTGGCAGCTCCATCTTCTACTTGGCAAACATTCTTGGCTTGTTTACAGACGGAAAGATGGTGATGTGGGTTAGAGGTTTAAAGACAATGAAACTAACAGGGTTCTTTCTTGTGTGTTAAAATTTGATTACCTATAAATTATAATGTGGTACCTCAAGTCTAAAAAACTATTAAAGATTAAAAACAAGATTTGTACTCTATTTTAAGATTGTGGTAAAACTAGTATGCAGTGTAGTTTTGGAAATGAGTGCATGGAAGCTCCTCATTATCATAGATAACTGGTGCCAGCGAAAAGGCCACTGAATGAATCCAGTTGAAAAGGGAGCCAAAATTTTATAGTAAATAGTAAAAAAAAAAAAAAAAAAAAAAAGGATTTGCTTGGGGCTATAGCTCGAAAAGTGAAACTAAAATGATGAAAGTAAATTTATCATATTTAACAAAATTTAGGCTAACATTGCAACTGTGCTAATACTTAGAACAAACAGTACACTGGTTATATTGGCATAACAGTTCTGAAGAAATTATATAATATATGCTATCCTACACGTTATGTTTGAATGTGGCAGTCCCATGTTTAGGAGGGTCATTTTTTTTTTTTTTCCCCTAGGCTGCAATCTTTTTTTTATTGTTCTATTTTAAGTGAAAGTTTACAATTCAAGTTATATCTCATACAAAAATCTATACATACATTGTTATGTGACCGTAATTGCTCTCCCTATACTGTGACAGCACACTCCTCCTTTCCACCCCTGATTTCCCGTGTCCATTCAACCAGCTCCTGACCCTCTCTGCCTTCTCATCTCACCTCCGGACAGGAGCTGCCCATTTAGTCTCACGTATCTACTTGAGCCAAGAAGCACACTCTTCATGAGTATCGTTTTATGTCCCATAGTCCAGTCTAGTCTTTGTCTGAAGAGTTGGCCTCAGGAATGGGTTTAGTTCTGGGTTGACAGAAAGTCCGGGGGCCATGCTTTCTGGGGTTCCGCTGGTCTCAGGCCGTCAAGTCTGGTCTTTTTACTAGAATTTGAGTTTGGTACCCCACTTTTCTCCTGCTCCATCAGGGACTCTCTGTTGTGTTCCCTGTCAGGGCGGTCATTC
>NW_004444005.1:1122912-1186262 GCF_000243295.1 Trichechus manatus latirostris | reverse complement strand
ATTTATTATTTTGTGTTTTTTGGATTTATGCTAGCCTTGTTGGGTTGAGATGGTATGTTATTGTAGTTTTGATTTGCATTTCTCTAATGGCTAATGATCGTGAGCATTTCTTCATGTGTCTGTTAGCCACCTGAATATCTTCTTTGGCGAAGTGCCTGTTCATATCCTTTGCCCATTTTTTAATTGAGTTATTTGTCGTTTTGTTGTTGAGGTTTTGCAGTATCTTGTAGATTTTAGAGATTCAACGCTATTTGGATTTGTCATAGCCAATTTTTTTTTCCCAGTCTGTAGATTGTCTTTTTACTCTTTTGGTGAAATCTTCTGATGAGCATAAGTGTTTGATTTTTAGGAGCTACCAATTATCTATTCTCTCCTCTGGTGTTTGCGCATTGTTACTTATGGTTCTTATTCTGTTTTTGCCACGTATTAGGGCTCCTAGGATTGTCCCTATTTTTTCTTCCATGATCTTAATTGTTTTAGATTTTGTATTTAGGTCTTTAATCCATTCTGAGTTAGTTTCTGTGCATGGTGTGAGATATGGATCTTGTTTCAGGTTTTTGCAGATGGATATTCAGTTATGCCAGCACCATTTGTTAAAGAGACTGTCTTTTCCCCAATTAACGGACTTTGGGCCTTTGTCAAGCATCAGCTGCTCATAGGTGCATGAATTTATGTCTGGATTCTAGGAGGGTCATTTTTATAAAAATATTTGAAGACTGATTTTCTCAAGGTTTTTTCTTAATCGTTTGTTATTCAAATCATTAGCTTTTGAAATACCTTCTGGACAAGACATAAATATTGTCAAATTTCACTTGTTGAGTAAATTATAGAACATTATCTCAATGGAACATTATTTGGCTGATAAAATTTCTGAGATCCCAAAATGAGATGTTGATATGAATAAAAGAAATAGGATACAAGTTATCTGCATACAATGATTGTAAAATGGTTGTGCATGTGTATAGAAGCTGGAAGGGAATGTATCAAGCTGAAATAATTTTTGGGTTAGGTTGGGTGATTTTTTTCCAAAAATGAGGTTTTTAAATCATGCAATTATGCTGCTTAAATTGGAAAATAAATTAGTGAACTTCAAAACAAGTCAATTTAGAGAAAATGTATTTTATTATGTGGTAAGTTCAGAAAACTAACAATTCTCCAGTTTTTCCTCCTAAGTATTTGTTGATTTTAATTAACATAATTCTTTTGGAAATCATGTTTTAAACTTCTTTTTAATTAAAAAAATATTTTTCAATCACCCTTAATTCTATTCTGTACTTGTATAAGTCTTTGATCCTTCACAAACAGGATCCTTCACTGGTCCAAACATCTTTGCCATTTTTAAAACCACATTCATGTAGAGTGTTGTACAATTCACTTTCAATTTATTGTGCCAATAAAATACAGTTTAGTCACTGAGTAGAATTTACCACCCAATACGTACAAATTACAAACTCTAATTTTAGTACAAATACTGATACTTGGAAATAATGCTTAGAAAATAATTTGATGTCAAGCTTTATATGAAGTGTGGTGCAGAATGAAAAACACAGGTCTCTGCAAACTTTCACTGAGTTTTAAACCTTGAATATGGTACTTTACTTCTCTAGGCCTCAATTTTCTTATTTGTAAAAAGAGATTGGACAGGTGATCTCAAAAAGATCTTTCCAAATTGCTGATTTCTAGTTTATAACTCATAAGGTTTATCAGTCAAATGTTTTGGAAGAACTGAATCAAACTAATTATCTGTTTAATCCTATTTTATTGGCAAACTCATCCTCATGTTGGACATTTCCACCATTCTAAATGCTAACCAATGAAGTCATTCTATTTTAAACTTAATTTTGCCAAGTCAAACATTTAATCCGGGCTTCTAACACAGATACCCTTCCGATATCTACCATATCACCCTATATTCACTCCTATTATGGCATTTATTACACTGTAGTTTTGTCACTTCTCTTTCTCCCAACTAGACAGTAAGTGTCTTGATGGTAGTGACTGTATCTTGTTTGTTTTGTAAACTTAGCAGCTATAATGTAGTGGTACCTGGTTGATAGTCAGTGTATGATTGATATTTGTTAAATGAATAAACATCCACAAATCAGAATTAGAAAATTTTTTCCCTTCTGAGGGTTTATGATTAATGGTCTTAAAGTTCCTTTCATGTCTAGCATGGGGCTGGATGCATAATTGACACAAAACACATGGTGGTAAATATTTAAGGGATAAAGATCAGTGACTTGATGACTGAGAAGTAGAGAATTTGGTGTAAGTATATTATGAATTGGAGCAATTCCTAGGTAGAGCTGTTTGAAAATCTAGTTAAAATGTAACTGAAAGAAGACTAGGGATATAATTTGCCCTGTGGAATAATAGCATTTAAGTTTTAGAATCTTTAACTAATACATTGTTATTTATTCCCTAAAGAAAAACAAGAGAATTTCCAGAAAGAGGTTCTGGGTTCTGGTCCATGCCTATACATTCCTGTTTGATGAGATTCTGCCCTATCCTTGTATGAGAACGTACTGTTTACCCTCTTCCCCCTGAGCACTTAATCAAATAAGTACCCAGAATAGTGCTTGCAATGAAGAGGTTCCCTATGAAGATTTGTTAAAGATGGTATGAGCATCTGGGAAGATGTGGCAATGCAGAATCTTGGGAAGCCAAGGAATTATGGCCAATGTACACTTGCCTCTTACAGGTGGCTGGAGGTGGTCATTTGCAGAGATGTGATAAAATTGAAGGGGAGCTTGCTGAGCCCTTCTCCATTTTCTATCACCCAGAGAGGTGTGAGGTCTGTTTAGGAGGGCCCTTCTGAGCAGTTACTTTGTACAACTATCGGTCTATACTAGTTTTTTTCTGATTTTTCCCAACTTTATGAGCAAGAAGAACTGAGGTTGGGCTTCCCAGGGGAAGAAGTTGAGAGAGGAAGAGGCTGCATTCTTCGGGGAAAGCCAAAATTCAAGTACCACATGAGTGCAAACAGTCAGAGGAGGGTTACAGTTGGGATTTTGGATAAAAGAGTTCAGAGTTGGATAGAGTTGGAGCAAGAGTTGGTAAAGAAACAAGTGAAAAAAGTCCGAAATGCCTTGACTAGTCTTGGGGTCAAAGGCTCTTTTATACGGAGGTTGTTGGTAGCCCATGGTTGTTTTGGGGGGACTTACTGCGTCAAAAGTAGAGAAGGCATTTCTCCCAAAGGTGGATCATCTCAGAGAAACAGATAACTGATAACAACTGTTGATTATATGCCAAATGCTTTGTGTGCATTATTTTATTTAATCCATGGGCTTATGACAAACATGCCAACTGAAATAAGCCAGTCAGAAATGGACAAATATTGTATGTTCTCACTGATACGAAATATCTAGAATAGGCAAGTGCATAGGGACCAAAGTGTATTAGTGGGAGGGAGGGGAAAAGGGAGACTGATTGTTTAGGGACACTGAGCTTCTGCTAAGGGTGATAGAAAAATCTGGAAATGGATAGTGGTGATGGTTGCACAACATGATGAACATAATTAATGTCACTGAATTGTACATGTAAAAAATATTGAAATGGCAAATCTCTTGTTCCGTATATATTTACCACAATAAAAAAATTGTAGTCACCTAAAAAATACTATTATTATTTTTATTTTACAGATAAAGAAACTGAGGTTTAGTGAGGTTTAATAACTTAGCCATATTGGAGAATGTTCCATATCTGGACATTTTTAAATGGCTGCATAGTACACATTCCATTGTGTACCTGTGTCAAAATTTATTTTAACTTGTTTCCTATTGGTGGACATTTAGTTTATAATCTTTTGCTATTAACAAACAATGCTGCAGTGAATATATATCATTTTGCACATATATGAATATATCTCTAAGATGAATTCCTAACAGTGGAATTGATGAGTCAAAGTGAATGTGCATTTAATTAATTTTTTTTTTTTAGGTAATACATGCACATGTACAAAATTCAAGAGGTACAAAAGTGTACTCAGTTCTCCCTTTCGTATACCTGATTCTGCTTCCCTGGAGGAAACTTCGATGAGACTCTGTCCTATCCTTGTATTTTTATTTCCAGTTTATTGTACTTACTTCTAGGGATATTCTAGTTGCTTACAAACATGTGTGTGACCTTTCCATATCAGGTACATTTGTATTTAAATGATCATATCTATCAAGTTGCCCTCCTTAGGGATTATAATCAATTATGCCTTCACTAATAATGTGTGACAGTGTGTTATCATGTTTTTGACCCTTGTGAATCTGATAGGTGAAAAACAGTACAGCATAGTTTACATTTCTCTTATTTGACATGAGGTCACATAAGTTTTATGCTTAAGAGTCACCCATTTGTATTTTCTTTTCATGTGATTTACTCATTTTTCTGTTTTTTTAATACATATTAAAAAAATAATCTATAGTCATCATTTTATTATGAATAAAATAATCAAATCCTTCATGCTATATTTTTGAAAATACCGTTTGTCTTTTATTTAACTTTAATTTTTTTAAGATTTAAAAAATGTAGTTAAATATATCAATATTTTCTTTTATTGCTCCTTGATATTTCTGTTACTTTAGATTTTCCCCACTCTAAGTTTATTAAAAATATTTCCCATATTTTGTTCTGGTATTTTTATGGCTCCCCTCCCCCCTTCCCATGAACATTTCTGGTGTCTATGGAGATTTATTTTGGTAGGATCGAGTTTTGGATTTAACTTAATTTTTTTTTCCAGGCATCTACCAGTTTTCTCCACACCATTTACAGAGTATTTCATCCTTTTCCCACTGTAAGTTTACCTTTTTGATTTGACACTCAGGTCATATAGCTTCTCTCCCTAGGAATTGGGTACAAGTTTCCTTGGGAACTAGGTACTTTGTCCAAAATTATCCCTTTCCATAGTCCTTCCCCACCGCTCCTGTCCCATTCAGAGGATCTCTTCTTGTCTGGAAATCTCCTCTCATCCCCTTGACTTGTTACCTCCTCCTCATACTTCGGATCTCAGTTTAAATGCCACTTCCTCTGGGAAGTCTTTCTTGAGCCCCTAACCCAGGTTGGGTGCTGTGCTGTACATTCCCAAACCACCCTGAACTTCTTCTTCCTTTGTGCAGTTGTTTCCCATGAAGGCTCAATCCATGTCGGTCACTTCCATATCCCTGGTGCCTATATCAATGCATAGTATACGTTGCTGTTGTTACCTGCCGTCTAGTTGCCCCCAGCTCATGGCAACCCCATGCACAACAGGACTAAGTGCTGCCCAGCCCTGAGCCATCCACATACTCTTTTATGGATCAGACCATTGTGGTCCATACGGTTTTCACTGGCTGATTTTCAGAAGTAGATTGCCAGGCCTTTCTTCCTAGTCCATCTTAGTCTGAAAGGTCTGCTGAAACCTGTTCAGTATCATAGCAACACGCAAGCCCCCACTGCCAAGTGATGGTTATGCTTAAGGCGACTTGGCCGGGAATGGAACCTTGGTCTCCTGCATGGAGATTTGAGGATTCTACCACTGAACCACCAATGCCCCCTCACATAATATATGTTGTTGTCGTTAGGTGCTGACGAGTTCATTTTAGACTCATAGAGACCCCACATGACAGAGTAGAACTGCCCTATAGGGTTTCCTAAGCTGTAATCTTCACAGTGGTTTAGAGTTTGGCAGCTAACCAAAAAAAGTCTGCAGTTTGAATCCGCCAGCCATTCCTTGGAAACCCTATGCGGCAGTTCTACTCTGTCCTGTAGGGTCACTATGAGTCAGAATTGACTCCATGGCAATGAGTTTGGTTTTTTTTTTTTTTTTTTAATCTTTAAGGAAGCAGATAGAGAGGTCTCTGCTATGGAGCTGCTGGTGGGTTTGAACATTTTAGTAAGCAGCAGAGCACTTAACTGTTACGCCAGTAAAGCCCTCTGGCATAATATATAGTTAGAGCTTAATTAATATTTATTGAATTAATGCAATGTCTAATTTTCCTCTCAGATTGATTCCCTTCCTCATCCAGTGGTTGGGAGAATGAGGGGGAGCTGTAGATCCCTTAAGAGTGAGCCCTGGACTCAGTGAGTTCCAAGTCCAGCATTTTGACTCTCTGAGGCTCATCGAGGCCCCTGTTTTTCCCCTTTTATTTTACCACCTTGGAAGTGAGGCAGTATGAATACAGTTAGCATTCAGAGAAGCTGCCATTTGCCACTTAGGGTGTCATGTGATTATTACTATTTTTTTATTTTAACTTAGTGTTGGTACCTGTTGAATGAGTAATTTTGTCCTTATAAAATCCCAGACATTCTGTTAGGAAATTTCTGTAGAACCAAATTCTGCTCTTGGGGACTGTAACACCTGCGTTGCAAAAGTTAGAAATAGAAATCAGTAGGGAAGAGAAAGAATAAAGAAAACAATGAGAGAAAAATGCAGGTTCTTAGTAAATGCTTGGCTCTTCTCAAATATTTTAAATTAAAAAAAAAGTCTAAAAATTCAAGTTCAACATTATCATCAACATTAATTAACATTTTTTAAATTATATGCTCGGGGTATTGCTCTGAAGTGAGTTCAATTAATAAATAACTAGGTTTGGTAATATCTTGGCTGGATATCTCTATCACCTTGAGAAGGTGAAGTTGAATAGTTGAAATAGCATGGTTTGATTGCTGCAGACTAAGTTTATCTTGTTTTATTCTTCAGTCTGCCCTTCCTTCTCTCTCCCAAGGGCAGAAATGAACAAAACAATGGTTTTCTAATTGCTTAACACTCAATTTTCTGCCTAGCAAAGACTGTCTGGTTTCTCATATGATTTTAGTATTAAAAAAAGATTCTTGTGTTTAGAATTCAGTGCACATTAATCCTTAACCATTTCCTTCAGTTAAAAAAAGCTTTTTATACTACTCAGCCAGTAGAAGAAATGAAGTCTTTATATGCTACCATATGGAGCTTGAAGACATTATGCTGAGTAAAATATATCAATCACAAAAGGACAAATATTGTATGATGTCACTTATATAAAAAGACCAGAAAAGGCAGATGTATAGAGAACAAAGTTTATTAGTGGTTACCAGTGGTGGGAGGGAGGAGAAAAGGGGGGGTGGGTTAACAATGATAGAAAAGTCTCATCGATTAAGGGTAGGGTTGCACAGCTGATTATTGTACTTACTGTCAATAAGTTGTACACCTGTAAAAAGTTGACTTGGCAAAAGTTGTGTGATATATTTACAACAACAACAACAAAAAAGTAGCTGCTGAGGATGCTTATGTACAGCCAAAAACCTCATGGGATTTGGTTCTTTGATGTGGAGGTTTAGGGTCATGGTTTCATGGGACATCCCAGTTAATTGGCCTAATAACATGTTTAGTGCTTCTGTTCTACCTCGTAGACAATTGAGTAATGCCTGGGGTCTTAAAAGCTTGCAAGCGGCCATCCAAGGCACGACAACTGGTCTTTATTCACCTGGAGCAATAGAGGAAGAAGCTGAAGAGGAGTTGCTGGGATGGGTTGTTTGTGGCACTTACTACAGCCACCAGGGCGGGTCGGTAATCAGTGCAGGGCAGGTTCTGGTAGGCCGTGCCTGTGCTGCTTGGTGGTGTGATGTTAAGTGTACGGAGCAATAGAGGAAGAAGGAGTGTCAGGAGTAGGAGGAAGATGTGGAATGTGTAGCTAATTGCCTTCATGAACAACTGCCTCCTTTGCCAAGAGACCAGAAGAACTTGATGGTGCTCAGCTGCCATTGCTGAGCATTTTTTTTTTTTAAATTGTGCTTTAGGGGAAAATACATAGCTCAAGTTAATTTCTCATTCAAAAATTTATACACATATTGTTTTGTGACATTGGTTGCAATCCTCACAATGTGACAGCACACTCCTGGGTTCCCTGTGTCCATTCATCCAGTTCCTGTCCCTTCCTGCCTTCTAGTCTAGCCCATTCGGTTTCATATATTTTATTGAACTTAGAAGCACATTCCTCAGGTGTGTTATTGTCTGTTTTATAGGCTTGTCTAATCTTTGTCTAAGGAGCCCTGGTGGCACAGTGGTTAAAGTGATCAACTGCTAACCGAAAGGTCAGCATTTCGAAACCACCAGTGGCTTAGTGGGAGAAAGATGTGGCAGTTTGTTTGCGTAGAGATTTTCAGCCTCGGAAACCCTATGGGGTTGCTATGAGTCGGAATCCACTTGACTGCAGTGGGTAGTCATTGTTTGAAAAGTGGGCTTTGGAAATCGTTTCAGTTCTGAGTTAGCAGAGTTGTTTGGGGGCCATAGTCTCGGAGGTTCCTCCAGTTTCTGTCAGACCAATAAGTCTGGTCTGTTTTTATGAATTTGAATTCTGTTCTACATTTTTCTCCCTTTCTGTCCGGAACTCTCTGTTGTAATCCCTGTCAGAGCAGTTGGTGGTGGTCGCAGGGCACCATCTAGTTCTTCTAGGCTTAGGCTGGTGGAGTCTCTGGTTCATGTGGTCCTTTAGTCCTTTGGGCTAGTATTTTCCTTGTGTCTTTGGTTTTCTTCATTCTCCTTTGCACCGGATGTGATGGGACCAAAAGATGTATGTTAGATGGCTGCTCGAAAGCGTTTAAGACCCCAGATGCTAGTCACCAAAGTGGAATGTAGAACATTTTCTTTATGAACTATGTTATGCCAGTTGACCTAGATGTCCCTGAGACTATGATCCCCAGCCCCCAGCCCCAGCAACTCAGTCCCTCAAGGTGTTTGGTTGTGTCTAGGAAACTTCTATGCCTTTGCTTTGGCCAAGTTGTGCTGACTTCCCTATATTGTGTGTTGTTCTTCCTTTCACCAAATTTGACACTTGTCTACTATCTAGTTACTGATTTCCCATTCCCCTCCCTCCTCACCCCAGTAACCATCAAAGTATGTTTTTTTCTGTGTGTAAACCTTTTCTTGAGTTTTTATAATAGTGGTTTCATACAATACTTGGCCTTTTGTGATTGACTTATTTCACTCAGCATAATGCCTTCCAGATTCATCCATGTTGTGAAATGTTTTGTGGATTCATCACTGTTCTTTATCGTTGCATTGTATTCCATTGTGTGTATGTACCATAATTTGTTTGTCCATTCATCTGTCAATGGGCATTTAGGTTGTTTCCATCTTTTTGCTATTGCGAGTAGAGCTGCAATTAACATGAGTGTGCATATGTCTATCCATGTGATGGCTCTTATTTCTGTAGGGTATACGTCTAGGAGTGGGATTGCTGGATCATATGGTATTTCTATTTCTAGCTTTCTAAGGTGGCGCTGTATCATTTTCCGAAGTGGTTGTATCATTTTACATTCCCACCAGCAGGACATAAGAGTTCCAATCTCTCCACAACCTCTCCAACATTTATTATTTTGTGTTTTTTGGATTAGTGCCAGTATTGTCGGGGTGAGATGGTATCTCACTGTAGTTTTTTTTTCACTGTAGTTTTGATTTGCATTTTTTTAATGGTTAATGATTGAGAGTATTTCCTCATGTGTCTGTTAGCCACTTGAATGTCTTCTTTGGTGAAGTGTCTCTTCATATCCTTTACCCATTTTTTAATTGGATTATTGTCTTTTTGTTATTGAGGTGTTGAAGTAATTTGTAGATTTTAGAGCTAAGACTGTTGTTGGATATGTCATAGTCAAAATTCTTTTTCCCTGTCTGTAGGTTCTCTTTTTACTCTTTTGTTGAAGTCTTTTGATGAGCATAACTGTTTAATTTTTAGGAGCTCCCAGTTACCTAATTCTCTTCTGGTGTTTGTGTATTATTTGTTGTGGTTTGTATACTGTTTATGGTATGAATTAGGGCCCCTAGTGTTGTCCTTATTTTGTCTTCCATGATCTTTATTGTTCTAGATTTTATATTTAGGTCTTGGATCCATTTTGAGTTAGCTTTTGTGTATGGTGTGAGGTATGGATCTTCTTTTATTTTTTTACAGATGGACATCCAGCTATGCCAGCACCATTTGTTAAAGAGACTGTCTTTTCCACATTTAAAGGACTTTGAACCTTTATCAAATATCATCTGCTCATAGATGGATGGATTTACGTCTGAGTTCTCAATTCGGTTCCATTGGTCCATGTGTCTGTTTTGTCTTTTGCTGCTCTCTTTCTATTTGTTTGAATTGCAGGGTTAATGTTTTGATTTTGGCTCTTTTTTCTTTTTTGATGAGTGCATTTATTGCTATAAATTGACCTCTGAGCATTGCTTTTGCTGTGTCCCAAAAGTTTTGGTAAGATGCATTTTCATTCAGATTTGAGTCTATTAATTTTTTTTACCCATCCTTGATTTCTTCTATTACCAGTAGTTTTTAAGCAAGGTGTTGTTCAGTTTTCATGTATTTGATTTTTTTTGTTGCTGTTTCTATTATTGATTTCTATTTTTATGGCATTGTGATCAGAGACGATGCTTTGTGTTATTTCAATGTTTTGGATTTTGTTAAGGCTTGCTTTGTGTCCTAAAATGTAGTTTATTCTGTAGAGTGTTCCATGTGTGTTGGAAAAGAATGTATACTTTGCAGCTGTTGGGTGGAATGTTCTGTATATGTCTATGAGGTCAAGTTGGTTGATTGAGGCATTTAGAGCTTCTGTATCTTTATTGAGTTTCTTTCTAGATGTTCTGCCCTTCACCAAAGTGGTGTGTTGGTCTCCTACTATGATTGTGGAGCAGTTTATTTCTGTTTTCAATGCTGTTAGAATTTGTTATATGCATTTTGGAGTCCTGTCATTGGGCATGTATATATTTATTTATTATTGTTATGTCCTTCTGGTGTGTTGACCCTTTAATCATTATATACTATCCTTCCTTATCCTTATGGTGGATTTTGCTTTAAAGTCTGTTTTTTCAGAGATTAATATTGCCACTCCTGCTCTTTTTTGGTTATTGGTTGCTTGATATATATTTTTTCCCAATCTTTGAGTTTTAGTTTATGTCTTTGTGTCTAAGGTATGTCTCTTGTAGACAGCATATAGATGGATCGCATTTTTTAATCCATTTTGCCATTCTCTGTCCTTTACTGGTGCATTTCGTTTGTGGTTACTTGCAATTTACCTTTATTTTTCTAGGTTTAAACCAGTCTTTTATTACTTGATATCACCTTGACTTCCTCTCCATATGGAAGTTCTATGACTACACCATTTATTCCTTCTTTTTAATTTTGATGTCATTGTTTACATATTGACATCTCTGGTTCCCTGTCTTTTAGCTTTGTTTTGCTTTTGTGAATTCCCTATCTGGGTTGGTATCTGGTTGATCTGTCCTGTGTCCTAGTCTTGGATTGTTGTCTGATATTGTTGGTTCTCTAACTGGAAGACTTCCCTTAATATTTCTTGTAATTTTGGTCTGCTTTTTACATATTCCTTTAATTCCTGTTTATCTGGAAATGAGCTAATTTCACCATTGTATTTGAGAGACAATTTTGCTGGATATATAATTCTTGGCCAGTAATTTTTTTTCCTTCAAGGGTTTATATATGTCATCCCATTGCCTTCTTGCCTGCATAGTTTCTGCTGAGTAATCAGAGTTTAGTGTTATTGGTTCTCCTTTGTAGGTGACTTTTTGTTTATCCCTAGTCACTCTCAGGATTCTTTCTTTGTCTTTGGTTTTGACAAGTTTGATTTTGATTTGTCTTGGTAACTTTCCTTTGAGGTCTATCCTGTATGGGGTTTGTTGAGCTTCTTGGACAGATATCTTCTCGTCTTTCATGATATTAGGGAAGTTTTCTACCAGCAAATCTTTGACAATTCTCCCTGTTGTTTTCCTTATCCCACCCCTGTTCTCGTTCTCCAATCACTTGTAGGTTTCTCCTTTTGATGATGTACCACATAATTCTTAGGCTTTCTTCATTTTTTCTTCCTGATTTTTCCTCAAACAAATTGGTGTCAAGGGATTTATCTTCAATCTTACCAACTCTCACATCCATTGTCTCGGTTCTGCTCCTATGACCTTCTATTGAGTTATCTAATTCAGAAATTGTATTGTTAATCTTTTGGATTTCTGGTTGCTCTTTTTGTATGGTTTCTAGCAGCCTGTTTATTCTGGCATTTTGTTTTCGTATTGTTTTCTTGAATTCTTCTATTGCTTTGTCTGTGTGTTCCTTGGTTTGGTCTGTGTTTTGACTGATCTCCTTCTTGATATCTTAGAGAGCTCTGTACATTAGTCTTTTGAATTCTTTATCAGGTCGTTCCATTGCCTTATCTTCTTCCAGAAGGTTTTTGGTTCTTTATTTTGGTTGCTTGCTGGAGCCATCTTGTCCTGCTTCTTTATGTGATTTGACATTGAGAGTCGTCCCCGAGGCATCTATAAGTTACTATATTTATTTATTGTATTTTTGTTTACTGTGTTCTGAATTTTTGTTTTGTTTTGTTTTGATATGTCCCAGTAGGCTGGGCATGTGTGCTACTCTGGTCATTAATCTGGCCTCATTGAAGCTCTCACCTCCTGTCTTCAGATGGTCAAAGTAGCTACTAGGTATGTGAGCCCAGGAGTCTGTTCACTGTTCTTGTGGGGCTGCTGAAGACATAGGTGGCATTTTTGGTTTGCTGATGAAACTGTCCTGCTGGTCACCTGGTCATGGGTGCAGAGGGTGTTCTCCTTAGTTGTTGGGTTGGGTGTTCTGTGTATGCTCTGCTGCTTACCAGTTGGTTAGGGCACAGGTGCCCAGATTGTCTGTCACCGAGTATGTGGTGTGGAGACTCTCACCTACACCTCACCTATTGCACTAGACAGGCAGGGCTGCGTGGGAGTGTTCGGAGCAGGCAAAGGCCTCTGGATGCAGTGGGGGGCAATGTGGGGGGCAAAGCAAGGGGCTGTCGGCTGCTTCCGGGTGCCTGGATGGAGGACATGCTCCTGTCTGCTAGAGTGCGTAGTGGGGTGGGTAGTGCAGCCTGCCTTTGGGTGCTCGTTGCCATTGGCTGGAGGGATTGGGTGGGGTGAGGGGACTGGGTCTCAGGCCCCTGTCATGGGTGGCTACATGGAGTGGGTGGTACCGCTGGCCCTCAGGCCCCCAGTGTGGGTAGGTGAGGCCCCTTCTTAGGAGGTGGAGCAGTGTCAAATGCCACAAATCTGCAGCTGCCACTTGGCAGCTGCAGGTAAAAATGAGCTTCAGCTGGAAGCCTGCCCATTTTGTCCTAAGAGGGTGTGCCATGCCGGTTGGCCAGCAAGGCACTGGTGCAGATGATCGGAGGGGGTGAGGGGTGCTGCAAGTCCATGGACCCCCTATGCCAGTGCCTGGGCAAAGGGGCAGGTGCCTCTGGACCGGACAGTGAGTTCCCAGCTTAGGGGGTGTGGCAGCATTGAATGCCACAGGACTGGTGTTGGTGTGGGGAGGGCGATAGATGAGAAGAAGGGAGTGTTCCTTGGCCATGGAGCTCTGGTGGGGGAAGCTCTTTACTTTTGCAGGTCTAGTGTTGCTCCTGTTTGGCTGTGGAGGTGTGTACAGATTCAGTGCTGCTTAACTTCACCAGATGGGATGGGCTGGCTGGGGATGCTGCTGTTTGCCTCGATACATCTGCACTGTGCCGTTTCAGCTAGCAGGATGCCGGCAATCCTGCAATCCGTAATTCCCTGTTTCTGCTGTTTTTGAATTGTCTCTCCTTCCGTCCGTCACTCAGTCAGATTCTTCAGCTCTGTCTTTGATGCTTAGATTCCTAGATTGTCATATATACCCCAGTAACTTGTTTTTTCAGGTCTTTGTTGTAAGAGGGATGACACGAAGCATCTGACTATTCTGCCCTCTTGGCTCTGCCTCCCCATTACTGAACATTTTGATAAAAGTCTATAGAAGAATCCTGATCAAAAGGGGTAAAATGCAGAACAGAATTTTAAATTCTAATGGACTCTATGCTTTCTGCGGCCATGGGGCCGGATGAACCCTTGAAACTATTGCCCTGAGATAATCTTTAAAACCAAAAATATTCCCTGAGCTCTCCTTAAAACCAACCAATAGTGTAGCTTAACCAGTAAAAAATATCTGCCTTGAGCATTATGCTCTTCTAAGAACTATCTATATGGGATCAACGTGACAACAGCAACTTGAAGGACTAGACAGGAACCTTAGGAAGCAGTGAGTTTATGTTAATGGAGGAGGAATAATTCAGAAAAGGAGGGTGAGAATGATTGCACAACCCGAAGAACGTAAGCTATGTCACTGAAATGTTCATGTAGAAACGATTGAATTGGTGTATGTTTTGCTGTGTATAGTCTAAAAAAAAAAATTTATTGTGGAAAATTTTAGACATTTACAGAGTAAACAGAATAGTATAATGAATATCCTTCTACGCATCACTCAGGTTTGATGATAATCAACATTCTGTCATTTTATTTAATCTGTCCCTCCACTCACTCTTCATCTCCCACTCAATTTTTTTTTTAAGGTTAAAAGTTGCATCTATTAAAATGCCCAAATATTAACTGCTCAGTTTTGAAAATGGGTACACCTGTGTAACCCATGTCACACAGGATTTAGAGCATGTCCGTCACCCCACAAAGTTTCTTCCTCTTTCTTCCCAGTCAAGTCTTCCTCCATTCCCCACCTCTTGTGCAACCACAGCTCTGATTTTTTTCACCATAGATTAGTTTTGTCACTTCTAGAATTTCATATATGTGGAATTATAAAGTATGCACTCTGTTGTGTTAGGTTTGTTTTTTACTCTGTATAATGTCTGTGAACTTCATTTATCTTGTTGCATGTATCTGTAATTCATTACCTTTTATTGCTGAGAAGTGTTCCATGGTATGAATATATCACAATTTATTTATTCATTCTCCTGTTGATGGAGATTTAGTTGTTTCTAGTTTTTAGCTATTTTAAATAAAGCTGTCTAATGAACATTCTTGTACAAGTATTTTTGTGGACATGATTTCATTTCTCTTAAGTAAAATACCTAGGAATAGAACAGCAACATCAAAGGGTTGGTATATGTTTACCCTTCTAGGAAACTGCCAAACCTTCCTCCAAAGTGGTTGTACCATTTTACATATTGACTAGTAGTGTATGAGAGTTCTGTTTGCTTTAGATTCTAATCAATATTGTAGGTGGTTGTTTTAATTTTAGCTATTCTAGTGGCTGTGTAGTGGTTTCTCATTTGTGGTTTTAATTCTATTTCCTTGAAGACTAATGATGGTGAATTTTTTTTTGTGTGTTTATTGGTTATTTATATATCTTTCTTTGTAAATTGTTCAAGTGTTTTGCCCATTTTTTTTATTCGTTTGTTTGTCTTTTTATTATTGACTTGTATAAGTTTTTGTCAGATAGACATTGTGTGAGTGTTTTCTCTCAGTCTGGCTTGCCTATTAATTTTCTTAAATTTTTTTGATGAACAGAAGTCTTTAATGTTGATGAAATCTAATTTATCAGTTAAAAACATTTTATGATTACTGCCTTCTGTGTCCTGTCTAACAAATTTTTGCCTAACTCCTAGTTGTGGAAACATCCTCCTACATTTTCTTGTAAGAGCTTTATAGTTTTAGCTTTTATGTTGAAGTCTATGGTATATATTAAATTAGTTTTTGTGTGTGATGTAGAGTAAGAGTTGAGGTTTACTTTTTTCCTATGGCTATCTAGATGTTCCAGCACTAATTGTTGAAAAATGTTCCTTCTCCCATTGAATTGCTTTGGTAAGTGTTGAAAATCAATGGACCATATATGTGTGAGCCTATTTCTAGGCTTTATATTTGGTTTCATTGATCTATTTGTCTATTCTTAAGCCAATAGCATATTGTCATGATTACTGTAGCTTTATAACAATTCAGGTAGTGTAAGCCATCCAGCTTTGTTCTTTTACAAGGTTGTTATGACCATTCTAGGTCTTTTGCATTTCCGTGTGTATTTTAGAATCATCTTGTCAATTTCTATAAAAAAGACTGCTGGTGTTATGATTGGAATTCCATTGAATCTATAGATCAATTTGGGGAGAATCCTAATAATGTCAAGGCTTCCAATTCACAAACATGGAATATCTCTCCATTTATTTGTCTCCTTTAATTTTTCTCAGCAATGCTTTGTATTTTTCAAGGTAGAGATCTTACTTTTTTGTTAAATTTATTCCCAAGATTGTTGGATGCTATTTAATGAAATTGGTTTAAAAATTGTTTGCTGCTGTGTTGTTGTTGTTAGGGGCCGTCGAGTCAATTTCAACTCATAGTGATCCCGTTGGACAAGGTAGAACTGCCCCATAGGATTTTCTAGGCTATACAGGAGCAGACCACCAGATCTTTCTCCTGTAGAGCCTCTGGGTGGATTTGACTGCCAATCTTTCAGTTAGCTGCCAAGCGCTTAATCATTGCGTCACCAGGCCTCCTTTGTTTGCTGCTAATATATAGAAACACAATTGATTATTTGTATTTACCGTATATTCTGAGGCCTTGTTACATTCACTCATTCTAATATTTTTGTTGTTGTTGTCGTTGATATCTTAGAATTTTCTATGTAAAAAATCATGTAACAGTTTACATCTTCCTTTCCAACCTTTATATGTTTTTTTTTTTTTTCCCCTTACTTAATTGAACTGGCCAGGAGCTCTAGTACAATGTTGAATAGAAGTGGAGAGAGTGATCATTCTCGACTTATTACAAATCTTAGGGGGAAAGCATTCGGTCTTTCACCGTTAAGCATGTTGTTTTTCATAGCTGCTCTGTATCTCAGTAAAGAAGCTCCCTTCTCATTACTATTTGCTGGAAATTTTTATCATGAATGGGTGTCAAATGTTTTTTATGTGTCTATTGAGATGATTATATAATTTTTGTTTTCATTCTATTGATATAATTAATAATTACAATATAATAATTACTGTATATATAGAAAAGCTCAGTATCATCAGTCAGAACAAGGCCAGGGGCCGACTGTGGAACAGACCATCAATTGCTCATATGCAAGTTCAAGTTGAAGCTGAAGAAAATTACAGCAAGTCCACGACCTTGAGTATATCCCACTTGAGTTTAGAGACCAAGAATAGATTTGATGCATTGAACACTAATGACTGAAGACCAGACGAGTTGTGGGATGACTTCAAGGACATTATACATGAAGAAAGCAAAAGGTCATTAAAATGACAGGAAAGAAAGAAAAGACCAAAATGGACTTCAGAAGAGACTCTGAAACTTGCTCTTGAACGTAGAATAGCTAAAGTGAATGGAAGAAATGAAGTAAAAGAGCTGAACATAAGATTTCAAAGGGCAGCTTGAGAGGACAAAGTAAAGTATTATACTGAAATGTGCAAAGACCTGGAGTTAGAAAACCATAAGGGATGAACACGCATGTCATTTCTCAAACTGAAAGAAATGAAGAAAAAATTCAAGCCTCGAGTTGCAATACTGAAAGATTCTACAGGGAAAATATTAAATGACTCAGGAAGCATCAAAACAAGATGGAAGGAATACACAGAGTCACTGTATCAAAACGAATTGGTCGACATTGAACCATTACAGGAGGTAGCATATGATCAAGAACCCATGGTACGGATGGAAGAGGTTTAAGCTGCACTGAAGGCATTGGCAAAAAACAAGTCTCCAGGAACTGACAGAATACCAGTTGAGATGTTTCAACAAAAGAATGCAGTGCTGGAAGTACTCACTCATCTATGCCAAGAAATTTGGAAGACAGCTACCTGGCCTAGTGACTGGAAGAGATCCCTATTTGTGCCCAGTCAAAGAAAGGTGATCCAACAGAATGTGGAAATCATCGAACAATATCATTAATATCACGCACAAGTAAAATTTTTCTGAAGATAATTCAAAAGTGGTTGCAGCAGTACATCAACAGGGAACTACCAGAAATCCAAGCTGGATTCAGAAGAGGACATGGAAGGAGGGATATCACTGGTGATGTCAAATGGATCTTGGCTGAAAGTAGAGAATACCAGAAAGATTTTTACCTGTCTTTATCGACTATGCAAAGACATTCAACTGTGTGAATCATAACAAATTATGGATAACATTGGGTAGAATGGGAATTCCAGAACACTTAATTGTGCTCATGAGGAACCTGTACATAGACCAACAGGCAGTCATTTGAACAGGACAAGGGGTTATTGCGTGGTTTAGAATCAGAAAAGGTGTGCTTCAGGGTTGTATCGTTTCACCATACTTATTCAGTCTGTATGCTGAGCAAATAATCTGAGAAGCTGGACTATATGAAGGAGAGAGGGGCATCAAGATTGGAGGAAGACTCATTAACAACCTGCAATATGCAGGTGACACAATCTTGCTTGCTGAAAGTGAAGAGGACTTGAAGCACTTACTGATGAAAATCAAAGACTACAGCCTTCAGTATGGATTACACCTCAACATAAAGAAAACAAAAATCCTCACAACTGGACCAATAAGCAACATCATGATAAATGGAGAAGAGACTGAAATTGTCAAGGGTTTCATTTTATTTGGATCCATAATCAACACCCATGGAGGCAGCAGTTAAAAAATCAAACTATTCATTGCATTGGGCAAATCTGCAGCAAAAGACCTCCTTAAAGTGTTAAAAAGTGAAGATGTCACTTTAAGGACTAAGGTGTACCTAACCCAACCCATGGTGTTTTCAGTCACATCATATGCACGTAAAAGCTGGACAATGAATAAGGAAGACAGAAGAATTGATGTCTTTGAATTATGGTGTTGGCAAAGAATATTGAATATACCATGGACTGCCAGAAGAATGAACAAATCAGTCTTGGAAGAAGTATAGCCAGAATGCTCCTTAGAAGCAAGGATGGTGAGACTTTGTCTCACATACTTTGAATGTGTTATTAGGAAGGACCAGCCCCTGGAGAAGGACATCATGCTTGGTAATGTAGATGGTCATCAAAAAAGAAGACCATCAAAGAGATGGATTGACACAGTGGCTGCAACAATGGGTTCAAACATAACAATGATTGTGAAGATGGAGGTCTGGGCAGTGTTTCATTCTGTTGTGCATGGGGTCGCTATGAGTTGGAACTGATTTGATGACACCTAACAACAGCAACAACACACACACACATATATATATATATAAAATAATCAATGAATTACATTGATGGATTTTCAAATGTTAAACCAATCTTGCACTTCTGGGATAAATCTGTACTTGTTTGTAATATATTACCCTTTTTATAATTGGCTGAATTTGGTTTGCTTATTTTTTTTTTTAAGGATTTTTCATATAGGTTCATGAGGAATATTGGTCTATAATTTACTTTCCTTATAATGTCTTTGTCAGTTTTTGATATTGAGACAATGCTTGCCCCGTAAAATTAGTTTGAAAGTGTTCCTTTCTTCTCTATTTTTAAAAGGGTATGTATAAGATTGGTATTGTTTCTTCCTTCCACATTTGATAGAATTCACCAGTAAAACCATTTAGGTCTGGGTATTTCTTTGCTGGGAGAATTTTTATAACAAATTTAATTCCTTTGCTAAGTTACGGATATTCAGATTTTCTATTTTATCCCCTGTCAATTTTGGTAATTTGTGATTTTCAAGGAATTTGTCTATATCATCTAAGTTGTTCTATTTATTAGGATAAGATTATTGGCAATATTCTGTTATTATCCTTTTAGTGTCTTTAGGATCTATATTATGTGTTTTCTTTTTCTTGATCAGTTTTGCTAGGAATTTACCAATTTTATTAATCTTTTCAGAGAACCAACTTTAATTTTTTCTATTGTTTTCTATTTTATTAATGTCTGTCCTCTACAGTTGCAGTTATTCCAGCACCATTTGTTGAAGAGACTTAGTCCCCGTTGACTAAACTTAGAACTCTTGTAAAAAATCAATTAACGATAGATGTATGGGTTTATTTCTGGACTTTTAATTCTATTCCATTGTTTTATATGTCTATCATTATACCAATACCAGAGCGTTTTGATTACTGTAGATTTAAAGTACATTCTGAAACTGGGAAGTGTGAGTCCTCCTTTTTGTTCTGTTTTTCAATATTGCTTTGGCTATTTGGAATCTCTTGTAATTTCATATACCTTTGAGGATTGGATTTTTCATTTCTGCAAAGAAGGCTGTTGGAATTTCAATAGGGATTGTGTTGAATCTATAGATTGCTTTGGGTAGTATTAACATTTTAACAATAGTAAGTCTTCCAATCCATGAACATGGAATATCCTATTTCTTTAGTGTACTTTAATTTCTTTCAGCAATGTTTTATAGTTTTCAGTATGTAAATCTTTCACCTCCCTGGTTAAGTATTGTATTTTTTAGATGCTATTGTAAATGGTATTGTTTTTCTTAATTTCTCTTTCAGATTGCTCATTGCTGGTATGTAGAAATCTAACTAATTTTTGTGTGTTGATCTTGTACCCTGCCACTTCGCTGAATTCATTTATTAGTTCTAGTAGTTTTCTTGTGGATTCTTAGAGACTTTATATAGGAACATGTCATCTGTGAAACGGGATAGTTTTACTTCTTCCTTTCCAATCTGGATACATTTCTTTATTTTTTCTTGCCTAACTGGTCTGGCTAGGACTTCTGGTACAATACTGAATAGCAGTGGTGAAAGTGGGCATCCTTGTCTTGTTCATGATCTTCAGGGGAAAGCTCTCAATCTTTCTCCGTGGAGTATATTATCTGTGGACTTTTCAGAAATGCCCTTTATCATATTGAGGAATTTCCCTTCGATTGTTAGTTTGTTGAGTGTTTTTCTCATGAAAAGGTGTTGGATTTTGCCAGATACCTTTTCTGTGTTGATTGAGATAACCATATGTTTCTTTTCCTTTGTTCTATTATTGTGGTGTATTCCACTGATTGACTTTCTAATGTTGAACTACCCTTGGATTCTTGGGATAAATCCTACTTGATTATGGTGTATAATCCTTTTTAATTTTCTGTTAGATTCAGTTTGTTAATATTTTGTTGAAGATTTTTGCATCTGTATGCATAGGGATATTGGTCTGTAGTTTTCTTTTGTTGTGGTGTCTTTGTGTGGCTTTGGTATCAGGGAGCCCTGGTGGTGCAGTGGTTAAGAGCTTGGCTGCTAACCAAAAGGACAGTAGTTTGAATCCACCAGCAGCTCCTTGGAAACTCTATGGGGTAGTTCTACTCTGCCTACAGGGCCGCTATGAGTCAGAATCGACTTGACGGCAGTGGGTTTGGTTTTTTGGTTTTGGGTATCAGGGTAATGCTAGCTTCATAAAATGAGCTAGGAAGTGTTCCCCCTATTCTATATTTTGGAAGCTTTTAAGAAGGATCAGTGTCTTAGTTATCTAGTGCTGCTATAGCAGAAATACCACAAGTGAATAACTTTAACAAAGAGAAATTTATTCTCTCACAGTTTAGAGGGCTAGAAAGTCCAAATTCAGGGTGCCAGCTCTAGGGGAAGGCTTTCTCTGTCTGTCGGCTCTGGCGGAAGGTCCTCGTCGTATATCTTGCCCTGGTCTAGTAGCTTCTCAGCACAGAAACCTTGGCTCCAAAGGACATACTCTGCTCCTGGCTCTTCCTTCTTGGTGGTATGAGGTCCCTCTCCTTTCTGCTCGAATTCTCTCTTTTATATTTCAAAAGAGATTTACTCAAGATACAACCTAATCCTGTAGATTGAGTCCAGCTTCATTAATATAACTGCCTCTAATCTTGTGATGAGAGAAATGTTCCTTATCTGAACTGTGCAATACAGTAGACACTAGCTACATGTGGTTATTGAGTATTGAAATGTGGATAGTGTGACTGAGGAATGGAATTTTAAATTAAATTTAAATTTAAATATCCACACATGGCTAGTAGCAACCCTATTGGACTGTGTGGGTCTGGAGCTTGGAGGCCAGGCCAGGCCTGGAGTTATAGATGGAGTTACCTTATGGATGGTAGCTGAAGCCATAAGAAGGAAGGGAGAATAAAGAGAATGGAAGGGAAGAAGGCCAAGGACTAGAAACTGAGAAATAACAGCATTTAAGGTTTTGTCAGAGAAGGAAGAGATTGAGAAAATGTGGTTAAAGACGCCAAAAGAAGGAGTAGTATCCTATAAGAAAAACAGAGAAAAGAATTTCAGGAAGAGAAGGGGTGGTCACCAGTGCTAAATCCCACTGAGAACTGAACTTTGAAGGGTGGTGAGGTGGGGAGATTGGATATCCAGTGGCATTTGATGCACACTTTGTAACTCCTGTACCTTCTCTGGTGAGTACATGCAAAAGATCTTGTAAAGGCTTTGGCTTTGAGGTGAAATATGAACGTTTAAGGCAGAAATATTTCAATGTCAATTCTGATGACTGACTCTGGAGAGATTTTAAAGAACACTAACTAGTTGTGTCCGTTTCCTACAACACATCTCCATTGTTAGAAGGCATTGGAAGATTATGGTGGCCGTTTCCACATTAAAATGTTAATGTATGAGTCAAATTGATGGTGTTTGAACCTGAAAGATCAAATAGTTTCATTTAATTGTATTAACCAAGTTGATTTTAAACCAGCAGAATTATTTGCAGTGCTTAAGAAGTCATTATTCTCCACCCAAGCGAGATAAATGGGTCACCTTGGGATTTGCAGTTGGAGTTTGCCATTATGACAACACTTTGGGAACCAAGTCATTTGTCCTAAAGAGACTCTTACAGCAAAGGTTCACCAAACCTGTCTTGATTAATTTTTCAAAAACACCTGAGGAGATTTACCAATTACATTTTCAAGGGTTGATTTGATCGGCTTCACATGGCTGCACAATCTGCATATTGCTGCTTTAAACTCCAACAGACCAAAATGGTTAAAGAAGGTCTGATGGAAATGAACTATGAACTAAATTCTAATATGATCTAAACTTGTTTGCTTTAAATTATAGCATATTTGAAATGCTGCATATAAAATGATCTAATGCAAATTTGTGAAAAAGTAGTCAGGGAGAAAATATTAACTTCATTCTGCCAGTGAGGGACACTGTGACAGAAAATAGTAGAATAACTGAAGAAGACACAGTAAGCCCACTGCAGAACTATTAAGATAAGTTTTTCTTTCTTCCCCCCATCTCTTATTTCGATGGCTGTTGTTGTTAGCTGCTGTTGAATTGGCCCCCCAACTCATGGTGACCGCATACACAATGGAATAAAATGCTGCCCATTTCTGCACCATATCCATGAGTGATTGTGAGTGGGACCGTTGTGATCCACAGGGTTTGGCTGATTTTCAGAAGTAGATCTCCAAAGGTGAGAATTCTACCACTGAACCACCAGTGCCCCATTCTATGGCACTTACCATTTCCATAATGTGGTTGTAAGTAATCTGCATTTTCAGTTTACACAGACATTATGTAATTGCATGTTGAAACAAATTGCCCCCCCCCCTTTTTTTTGGTCTTCCATAAAGTCTTGCTTCTCAAAGTGTGGCCCTTGACCTAGCAACAACAGCATCAACTGGAAGTTAGTTAGAAATGACTACTAAATCAATTTGCTTTGATATTTATATACATCAAAGGCAAGAAGCACTCCCCTAAGGGACTTTATGGCCTTAGGACAGTGGTTTGCCATGTGGCTGGATATAAAATTACTTGGGTTCAGTTTTAGGCCTTTAGGTTCTGTGGGTCTTCAACCTCAGAGATTTTGATTTAATTGGTCTGTAGGTAGGGCTTGGTTGTCCTTGAGTTTTAAAACCTCTACAGGTGATTCTGCTGTGCAGGCTTGAGCTCAAGGCCTTAGATATTTTTGCAAGTGGCTGCCCTTACTTTACCATTCTTAAAGCAAAAGAAAACATTTCTTATGGTTTATATAGTATCTTTGTTACTGCGTAAAAGAAGTATAGGAATTCAGAATTTTTTTCTCATTTAATCCATCCACTAATTAGATAACTTTTCTTTTAAGAACAAATGCATTTAATCTCATGCCTAACTGACCCTGCTAATTCAATCTTTGCTTTAAGCTTTGATACTTTAAAACCTATTCAATCTCTCACAAAATGTAAGAGAAGAAATAAAAAACAGAGGAAGAGACATTTTGCTTTTATTTATTATTTTGGTAGGACAAACACTGAAATATCATAAGAGAAAATTTCAATTATGAAATTCAGATCACACATGGAAATAGATAGGGCTGTTAGACTGATAAAATACAGGATGCCCAGGTATTTGAATTTCAGGTAAACAAATAATTTTTTTAATATGAGTATGTCCCATGTAATGTTTGCATAATACATATTTTTATTTGCTAAACCAGACAAACCTAGAAATACAAGGCCATGTAAAATAAGGAGTAAATCATATTTAGAATGAATAAAATTGGAACCTGCAGGGTCAGCTAGCAGGATATCTACATAAACAGCCTTTTATGGAGTATTTTTCAGTTTAAAGAGCAGTAATATATGCTTTCAAGATTGCAACTCAATAGGAAATTTCTAAATGTTTCTTGACCAAGAAACCTCTTTGAGATGAGGGTTGGAACACGAGAGATAATTTTAAACAATCCCGTGCATTCTTATTACCATTGTAATAATAATTTTATTAATTTATGTGTAAAAAACCAAACCATACCAAAACACCTCAATGTTAAAAAAAAGAAAGAAACAGAAAGAACAAAAAAGCAGTGCTAAATAACCAGACTGCTGGAAAACCTAGCCAGCAGCAGAGGGCACTAATGTATCACTGATAAGTTTTGAGTCACAAAAGGCCCAATCATTTTTGCAAAGCTTTGTGTAACTTAAGGTTTATTTAAATATTTATTTTAATCACCTTTGCCCTACAGTGTTGCTAAAACAGACTAAATGTAGTTCCAGTGTACTGTTCAGCACTTGCATTGACCTAAATGACATATTTCTTTTGCTCAAGATCCTTGGCAAGTAGGTTCTGGCAGTTGGAAGCACTGTGCTTCCTTCCAGTATGTGCTTGAATGCTTGGGTCTTCGCTAGAGTGTGGGACTGTGTGTGAGCTATCATAGGTCTAATTGAGAAAGTTGGCAGTGGGTGAAGGTTTACCAAATTAAGGAAGTAAAAATCCCAGTTGGGGTGGGAGATCTCCATGGCTGAACTGACTTGGCGCCAGAACCAGAGTATGGAGCATCACATGCCACAGCTCTGTCCTCAAATGTACATACCTCAAAGGTGTGTAAACCAAAACCAAACCAGCTGCTGTGGAGTTGATTTTGACTCATAGAGACCCCATGTGTGTGTCAGAGTAGTACTGTACTCCATATGGTTTTCAGTGGTTGATTTTTCAGAAATAGATTGCCAGGTCTTTCTTGGGAGGTACCACTGGGTGGACTTGAACCTCCAATCTTTTGGTCAGCAGCTGGGTGTGTTAACCATTCGCACCACCCAGGGACTCCTAAAGGTGTGTATAACCCCCCCCAAACAAAACAAAACAAACAAACCCCACTGCCAAGTGACCCCAAAGGGTTTCCAAGGCTATAAATCTCTGCGGAAGTAGACTGCCACATCTTTCTCTTGCAGAGTCACTGGTGGTTTCTAACCGCCAATCTTTCGTTTAGCAGTCCATTGCTTTAACAACTGTGCCATCAGGGCTGTATAAGTCCAGTTAAACTGAGGACAATTTTGTTTTCCCCACGTTACCGCCTGTCTGAACTGGGAAGAGCATTCACTGTGGGCCTACTTGTGCTAGGCTTGGTGTTTTGCGTGTTGGATTTCATTTTCAGCCTCACGACAACCCTGTGAGATAGGTGTTATCGTTTTTTGAAGATGAAAAAAAATGAGGCTGTGAGAAAAGACATGTTTCCATAAACACTATTTTTAACCCAGTTTCTTGCATACAGTAGGTACTCATTGAATATTTGTTCAATGCAGCATTTTCCAAACTTTCTTCTGAAAGACGTTGATGCCCTGAAAGGTTTCATAAGTTTTCCTTATGAAATAATTTTGAGAAATGTTGTGAACTTGAACCCTCACTTAGAGTTTCACAATGCACAAAAGTGTTTTAAAGTCTCTTAACAAATTCTGTGGCAGTGAAACTTACTTAACTTTGTATAACCCAGGTTTCTCAATCTTATTTGCCTAGGGAGGTCCGCTTTCCTCTCACCCCTTTTTAATAGAACAACCATCTTTTTTGGATCATGTTATGAGAAACCTGGGTCTAATGAATGAGTATATTTCATGGTAGGAATTCAGAGGAGTTAGTTCATTACTATTATCACAGAAACAGGCATTTGGCACCTTCGGTATGGAGAGCACTGGGTTAGGACACAGATCGGACACAGGCCCTGCTGTTAAGGAGTTTGCAATTTAGATGAGCAGACCCCAAAGTGACTTTGGTTTGCGTAGTAATATAACTTTAACTCCTGTGATCTTATTTCTATAATTTTTAAAGTAGGATTGTGATAATGGATAACAAGATTTTCAATGATTTCTTAATGTTGCATTCCGTTTTGTTCCCCTAGTGAACAATTACCATTTTCTTCCATTAGTTTAGTATGGTTCAGATGTTTGCAGGAAGAGAAGTTTAAACATTGGATTATGAATAAATCCTACATAGAAGCCATTAAGACTCATACATCTCTGACATACCCTGGGAAAACAGATGTCCTCCTTTTTACACACAAGTGCAATGAACACATACACACACACACTCACACACATACCAGAGACTGATACACACATGCATAGCCACCCCAGGCAGACACACACTTCGCCACAGGTCCACACACACACACGTGCACACACACACTATTTCATCTCTTGAGCGCATCACATCTTCATGTCACTTGATGAATAAAAGAAAAAGAAGGATGTAGATGTTTATCTACATCAGGAGCTTGTTCAAAGAATATGGAGTTCAAAAACTAAAACATTTCAGGTGTTTTTTTTAAAGTAATTTTGATGGCAGCCAAGTTTTTACCAAGCCGGAGATCTCTAACCTTTCTTATCCAGAAATGTGATGATATTTCACACTACTTTGGCATCCTTTCTCTAAGAATCTTTTTTAAAAAAATTTTATTTATTTTGTTGTTGTTGAGAATATACAGAGCAAAACATAGACCAATTCAACGGTGTCTACATGTACAATTCAGTGACATCAATTACGTTCTTCAAGTTGTACAACCATTCTCACCCTCCTTCTCTGAATTGTTCCTCCCCATTAACATAAACTCACTGCCCCCTATGGTTCCTATCCAATCTTGGGAGCTGCTGTTGTCAATTTGATTCCATTCTCTAAGAATCTTTTAAAGCCTTATCAAGTGGTGTAGCATTTTACCAATAAGGAAAATGAAATTAACTCACAGTTGCACAATTTAATAGAGGAATTGGAAATGAACTATTCAGCTGTGATTAGACATGCAAACTGAAACGTGAAGATGATGAAAAAAATCCAGATAATTCAATCTTGAAATATATTTTTCTGAGGTAATCAGATACCTATAGCAAAAAAAGAAAAAAAAATTGAGCACCTATTCTGTTTCAGGAGTCCCTGGGTGACACAGATGGTTAAGTGCTTGGCTACTAACCCTAAGGCTGGAGCTTCAAATCCACCCAGAGGCACCTCAGAAGAAAGGCCTGGTGATCTACTTTAGGTCACAGCCATTGAAAACTCTCTGAAGTGCAGTTCTACTTGAAACACATGGGTCACCATGAGTCAGAATTAACTCGAGGGCAACTGGTTTGCTTTGGTTTTGGATTATGTGCAGGGACCATTCTAGGCACTGGGATGCTGGTGAACATGATGGATGAGGTTCCAGCTCTCTTAGAGATTACTTTCTAGAGGGAATAAATACAATAACCAAGTTAACAAAGAGTCTATGAAGAAAATAAAATTAGGGTAATGTTACTGAGTGTGATGAGGTGGGATGGGGGAAATCTTAGGTCAGGAAAGACCTCTTTATGGAGGTGTTGTTTAAGGAGATAAAGTCAGCTATGGAAAGGTAAGGGAGAAGAGTGTTCCAAGCATTGGAGATAGCAAGTGCAAAGGCCCTGAGGCAGGAGAAAGTTTGGCATATTCATGGTACTGGAAGGAGCTCTTGTAGCTGGAACCTAGTGAGCAAGGGAGGAAGAATGAGAGATGAAGAAGGAGAGGCAGGTAGGGATTGGGTCATATGGAATCTTGTAAGGCTCTGGTGAGGAGCTTGGATTTTATTCTAAGTGTAGTCAGGAGCTATTGAAGCAGCAATAGCACTTGAGCTATTTCAGTGGCCAGATAGGTCCAGGAGCTTAGGACTAAAGTGGAAATGGAGATAAACAATTGATTCCAAAATATATTTTGGAGAGAGAAACAACAGGATTCACTAATAGATTAAATGTGGGGCTTGAGAGAAAGAAGTGTTTGTCCTAAGGAATCTACTGAGATGAAAAATATAAGTTTTAGGGGATGGAAATTAAGAGTTCCAGTTTGAACATGGTTAGTTTCAGATGTCTATTGGACATCTAAACACTGATATCAGATAAGCCAGAGCTAAGATTTGGACATCTTTTGCATATAGGTGGTATTTGAAGCCCAAGGACTAGATCAGCTCATCTTGGGAGAGAGTACAGATCCAAGAGAGAATGGTTCAGAACTGTGTCCTAGGTCTCACCAATACGTTGTTGTTCTTTGGTGCTGTCGAGTTGGTTCCTACTCATAGCAAACCTATGCACCACAGAATGAAACACTGCCGGCTCCTGTGCCATCCTCAAAATCCTTGTTATGCTTGAGCCCATTGTTGCAGTCACTGTGTCAATCTATCTTGTGGAGGGTCTTCCTCTTTTTCTCTGACCCTCTACTTTACCAAGCATGATGTCCTTCTCCAGGGACTGATCCCTCCTGATAACATGTCCAAAGTATGTGAGACAAAGTCTCGTCATCCTTGCTTCTAAGGAGCATTCAGGTTGTACTTCTTCCAAGACAGATTTTTTTCATTCTTTTGGAAGTCCATGGTATATTCAATATTCTTCTCCAACACCACAATTCAAAGGTGTCAATTCTTCCTCGGTCTTGCTTATTCATTGTCCAGCTTTCATGTGCATATGAGGTGATTGAAAACACCATGACTTGGGTCAGGCGCACCTTAGTCTTCAAGGTGACATCTTTGCTTTTTAATGCTTTAAAGAGGTGTTTTGCAGCAGATTTACCCAATGCAGTGCATTGTTTGATTTCTTGACTGCTGCTTCCCTGGGTGTTGATTGTGGATCCAAGTAAAATTAAATCTTTGACAACTTCAATTTCTTCTCCATTTATCGTGATGTTGCTTATTGGACCAGTTGTGAGGATTTTTGTTTTCTTTATGCTGAGGTGTAATCTATACTGAAGGCTGTGGTCTTTGATTTTCATCAGTAACTGCTTCAAGTCCTCTTCACTTTCAGCAATCAAGGTTGTGTCATCCGCATAACGTAGGTGGTTAGTGAGGCTTCCTCCAATCCTGATGCCCCATTCTTCTTCATCTAGTCCAGCTTCTTGAATTATTTGCTCAGCATACAGATTGAATAGGTATTGTGAAAGGATACAACCCTGACACACACCTTTCTAACTTTAAACCACGCAGTATACCCTTGTTCTTTTTGAACGACTGCCTCTTGATCTGTGTACAGGTTCCTCATGAGCATAATTAAGTGTTCTGGAATTCCCATTCTTGGAAATGTTACCCATAATTTGTTATGATCCACACAGTCAAATGCCTTTGCATAGTCAATAAAACGCAGGTAAACATCTTTCTGGTATTCTCTGCTTTCAGCCAGGATCCATCTGACATCAGCTATGATATCCCTGGTTCCACGTCCTTTTCTGAATCCAGCCTGAATCTCTGGCAGTTTCCTGTCGATATACTGCTGCAGCTGCTTTTGAATGATCTTCACCAATATAGAGGTTGGGAAAAGGAGGAGAAGCCAGCAAAAGACATGGAGAAGGAACAGGCAGTGCAATAGGTGGAAAGCTGGAAATGTGTGGTGTTATGGAATCCAAGAGAAAAAGGTGGTAAAAGGAGGAAGCATTTTCTGCTGTTGAGAGGTAAAGCAAGACGCAAACAAAGAAATGGTCTTTAGATCTGTCTCTTAACGGTTATTGGTGGCTCTGATAAGGGTGAGGACACTGAATAGGATAACAAAGAGGATGAGACTCAATCTTTGTCTTCAAAGAAATGACAATGTAATCGTGGAAATAAAATTAGTCCTAAGCAGAACTTCATTTTGTGGCTTACGCTTCTTAGAGTACCCGTGTCATAGTAGAAACACAGTTACTCTATGGAATAATATCACCTCTAGATTTAAGGGCCCTTACTATGGGGCAGTTCTTCTCTGTCCTATAGGGTTGCTATGAGTTGGAATTGACTTGATAGTAATGGGTTTTAGAGGTCAGCGAGCCCAACTTTTCACCTTACGTCTTCCGTGACAGACTGATGGATGTCAACATTTGCATGAACATTTCCAGGGAAGGGAGTTCATGTTATAAGAGAGTCCATTTTGTGGTTAATGGCTTTGGTCTCTCTAAGAGCATGGAGATTTATCACGCCAGGATGTTTTTCATGTATATCTCTTTTCTATTCTTCCTCTTCCTCTTGTACTCTGTGTGTGTGTGGCGGGGTTGGAGGGTGGTTTGAAAGAGCACAGGCTTCTGAGTTAGATAAAGTTTTATATCTTGGCTCTGGCACCTGTTTAATTTCAGGCAAGTTATTTTACTTTGTGGGCATCAATCTCTACATTAGCATAAACGAGTACAACACCACTTATTTCATAGGGTGGTGCAAATGATCAATGCACTCAGAAAGGCCTGGTAACCTACTTCTGAAAAACCAGCCGATGAAAACCCTATGGAGCACAGTTCCACTCTGACACACATGGGTTCGCCATGAGTTGGAGACAACTGGATGGCAACTGGTTATTATGGGGGTAGAATGAGATGATCTGTGTAAATACTAACTGCCTGGTAAATGGCAGGCATGCAGTAGATGTTCATTCCTCTCCCTCCCTTTGCTCTATGGTGAGACCAGCCCTCTCCTCTGCTGGGGGCTTCCTCTGGGAAATGTTTCTTGACACTCCCCACTCCTCCCTACCACACACTACCACACACCCTTTTCTCCTCTTTTTTTTTTTTTTTTAATGTGTGCCTTTATCAAACCATCTAGCACACTGTATTGTGATTGGTTACTGCATTTTCCCTCAACTAGATTGTAAATCCCTGGTCTGAAAGTGTTTTCATCTTTAGGGAAGCAAAATATAGAGATTAAAGGCTCAGCTTTGAAGCCAAATTGCCTAGGTCCGAATTCTGGCTCCATCCTTGTCAGCTGAGTGGTTGTGGGAAATTTATTTAACCTCTCTGTGCCTTGTTTTTTCATTTGAGGAATGAATAGTCACGGTACTGGCATAATTGGGTGAGGATTAAATGAGATAATTAGGATAAAGTTCTTGAAACAGTGCCTGACGCAAAGTCAGCACTCCATAAACGTTTGCTAATATGAAGATTGTTTTTGAAGCCCCTGCAGAGCCTGGACTGGGGACAGGTGTCCTAAAGGAGTTAGTTTGTGGAATGACTGAACAAAGTGACTAAATACAGAACATGCGTCACTACCTAGACGGGTAAGTACATCACAGATAATGATTTTATTTTAGGATGACGCTTTAATAAATTTCAGAAGCCATACATAAAAGCATGCTGTTGTGAAAAATTCAAATAATATGCAGTAAAACCTGCAAAAGCCAGAACCTGTATAAGGTGGAAGCCTGTCAAAGAAGAACAACTCAAATATTTTCCACTAAAACGAGCAATAGAAAAGTGGAAAGACCCTGTCAAAGGCGGAAACCTTGCGAGACCCAGGAAAAGCAAGGCAGTCCTATCAAATTTGGGCTCTCACAGGTTTCACTGTAGAATTACATCAGGTAAGAAGAAAAAGACCCCACTCTTACTCTTTCTTCTTCCCAGTTCCCCAGCTTCTTGTATGTACCAATGTTAGCAGTTTGATGTGTATCAAATTGCTACACATAGATTGAAAATGCAAATATATCGCCAAAATGCCAGAGATGAATTAATCAATTAGAATTTATTAGAAATTAATTCTAAATTAAGTTAGAAACTTATTACGAACCACTTATTTTAAAAATAATTGTTGTATCCCCAAATTAAACCTTTTCATTTCTCTTCAGGATGATTTGTGTGCAGAGTAGAGACTGCCCTTGAAGGATTGTTTGGGGGGTAATTGGAAGGGGTCCCTTGCTCAAAAATTCTCTCCCACTGCTCTGTCATATGCCTGATATTTTCTCATTAGAGCTGAAATTTTTTGAGTTAAGATATTATAGCCAAAAAGACCCTGTAAAGTTGTAAGCAATCACGGTCGCCACTGGACAGCTTAAAAGGGGAGGGAAGGCCTGAGGATGAACCTAGAAGCTTTGTCCATATCAGCATTCTGCCTTTGGCTTGTCCTGCTGGAGGAATCAGAAACCCAGCTCTGACCTGGGGGCTTTAACTCTTTTGGCTCCTACCAGTTGCCGTCCAGTTGACTCTGACTCATGGCAACCTTACGTGTGTAAGAGTAGAACCGTACGCCATAGGGTTTTCAATGGCTGATTTTTTAGAAGTAAATTGCTAGGCTTTTCTTCTTCTTTTTTTTTTGCCATAAAAGAAAATTTGATGATCAGAAAACAAATATTACAACAAATTGGTATATTTTATTTTTAGATAGATCTTTTATCTCTAACATGTTATAATTAAAAACATTTCTTTTTATCCTTTGCTCTTACAAATTCTTCAATGATTTTACCACAATTAAGCTGCCAAAAAATATCTACTTCCATATGTAATAAGGTTAGTGAATTGAGCTTTTCTTGATTCATTGTTGTATGCTTGCTTTTCCTTGTGTCCTGTCTGCTTGGCATCTATGGATCTTTACTTTGGACAATTGGTGCCCTTGTTTTGTTGATGCCCGAAACACGTGCTTACCTTGCTTATTGGGTAATCTGTCCCTGTTGAGATTTAAGACTATCTGTGTCAACATGACTTAACTCTTTGTTCTGGAAAGTTTTTTTTTTAACCAGGATTTTCTTCTGAAGAGTCTCTGGGTGGACTCAAACTGCCACCTTCTCAGATAACAGCAGGGGTTCTAACAACTTCCCAGGCTGCTGGTTAGGGAACAATTCTGAGAACCACTAGTAGAGCAGTGGTTCTCAAAATTTATTATACATAAAAATCACCTGGGGATCTTGTTAAAATGTAGACTTGATTCAGTACATATGGGGTGGAAATACAAATCCCCAGCAGGGGTTTAAACCAGAACAAACTGGTCTGAAGCCCTGGTTAGCAGCTGAGTGCATTAACCATCGGCACCACCCAGGGACTCCCTTTCAGCTCCTCCTCCCTGATTTTTTCATGCTCTGGTTCTTCAGTTAAAGTGCCTCTCTTCAGACTCCTTTTATATTTTTGAAAAACAGTAGGAGGAGCCCTTTGGATGAGCTGAAGCGATAGCCATTCTTTGATAATAAATTTTTATTTCTAAGGCATTGTTCAGAGACCCACCAGCATTTTACTGTGGTAGGTTTTTATCTATTTTTAAAATAAATAGAAAGGGACACATGAATTTTTATCAAGTCATTGATCTAAAAACAAAGCCCATGGTAGCAGATTGCTGCTCCATATTTTCTAACAATCCTTTATTATTAACATTTTCGTATTATCCTAAAAACTAGTTATTTCTCTTCTAATTTTATGATAATATAATATTATCAGTTTGAACATTATTATAGCTGTTTTAGATTTGAAGATTTATTCTGGGACTAGAGTTATATCTTCTGGGAAAACATGAGTCTATATTCATAGATGTTGCTGATCTCTTAATGACATCTTTTAATTTTTATAATATTTGAATACTAGTCTAAATGTTCAAATCATCAATATCCCAAGGCTTAAACAGTGCTTATGGTGTCATTGCATTTAGGATAATAGATTTCATATTGACAATTCAGGAATCCCCAGGTGGTTGATCATAATAAACTACGAAATCTCACTGGTTGAAATGTGGGTAGATGCTGCTGTTTTGATACCCTCTACCCTCTGTGGCTAACATTTTATGTGGAAGTTAGCAGCTATTAGACTCCACTCCTATGAGCACCCTGTTATGGATTGAATTGTGTCCTCCAAAAAGTTACGTTGAAGCCCTTACCCCTGTGTCTGTGAATGTGACCCTGTTTGAGAACAGGGATTTTCTTTTGTTATGTTAATTAAGCAATACCAGAGTAGAGTGGGTCCTAAACCCAATCACTTCTGAGAGGTGTCATATAAAAAAAGCAGAGTAGACACAAGGACACACACATATTAGGAAGACACATGCCAAGGAATACCAAGGAATGAGGAACTCCTGGGACTACCAACAAGGAAGGACCTTCCCTTAGAGCTGATGCCCTGATTTGGACTTCTAGCCTCCAAAATTGTGACACAATAAATTCCTGTTCTTTAAAGTCACCCACTGGTGGTATATTTTTTTGATATGGGCAGCACTAGGTAACTAAGACAAATGATTAAAAAGTTTTGACAAAACAAAAAGCAGGTCCCACAAACAGGTATACTTGGAAAAGAAGTTGATTCATTCGGTTATTCATCATTTAACATAATATTAGTGTGGGCATCACACTAAGTGCTGGTGAGATATGAAGTTAAAGCTGTCTTATATGGGGCACCCCTAAAAAGCAGAGCCTGATAAGGGGCTTGCTGTTAGGAAGTTTTATTTTGGGCAATAAACAGGAGTGGAAGACTAGAAGTAATGGAATAAGAAAGGGAGGAAAGTGTTAATGGGCTGGCTTATCACTCTGGGCAACTGGGGTTCAATGCCACTAGAGACCCCTTGGGAAGCACTGGAGGATCCCCCTCATAATTGTGCACTGGACACATGGAAGAGAGAAGAATTTATACACTGATTTCTGCTTTCCTTGAATAAGTATTTCCCTTGGGGAGGTGTTAATTCCTTCCACTTCCCAGTTTGTGCAAGCATCAGAATGGCTGAGTGACTCTTGGTGTCTGCTAGAAGAAGCAGAGAAGTTCCCTGTGCAGTTGAGAGAATGTGCTGTCAGTTTTCACCGCTCGTTGCCATGGCCCCAGCTGGACTAAAAAGTGGGCCAAGAGGATGTGAGCCCTAAAGTGGGGCAAATGGCTAAACTCTTGGCTGCTAACTGAAAGGTTGGTGGTTCGAGTCCACCCAGAGGTGACTCAGAAGAAGACCTGGTGATCTACTTCCAAAAGATCACAGCTACCGAAAACCCTATGGAGCACAATTCTATTCTGAAACACATGGGGTTGTCATGAGTTGGAATTGACTAGAAAGCAACTGGTTTTTTTTTTGAAAGTACATGTCAAGAGCCCTTGGGTGGCACAAATGGTTAGGTGCTTGGCTGCCAACCGAAAGGTTGGCAGTTTAAGTCTACTTTAGAGGTGCCTCAGAAGAAAGGGCTGGTAATCTACTTCCGAAAAAATAATCAGCTATTGAAAACCCTATGGAGCACAGTTCCACTCTGATACACATAGGGTCACCATGGGTTGGAATCAACTCAATAGCAATAGGTTTTTAAAATACACTCCATCCAAGGAGGTGGGGGAGGGAGGGGATGTTCTTGAGCAATAATCTAAGCTTGCACTGAAGGGGTAAAGCCTACAGGAGATGCCCCTCCATCTTCCTGCAGAGCAGGAGGCGAGTAGAGGCAAGTCCTGAAGGGGTGGAGAAAGCCCTTTTAGGAGCCCAGCGTGGCCTGGCTGTTCTGTTGAGTCTCATCGTACATTTTGCAGTGATGTACAGCACTAGGGGGACCAAAAAGTTTTAGTCCATGTATTATATATTAATATGTTAAGGCTATATTTCTGCATATAAATATAATTTATTGGATCTCTACTATGTGCCAAGCAATTTCCATGCTTATCTCAGAGGTCAACAAACTTTTTCTCTAAAGGGCCAGACAGACAGTATTTTAGGCTTTTCAGGACATACCATCTCTGCTGCAAATACTCTACTGGCTGTTGTAGCATGATAATAGCCAGAGACAATAGATAAATCAATGCGTGTAGTTATGTTCCAATCTAACTTTCTTTATGGACTTTGGAATTTGAATTGTATATAATTTTCACCTGCATGAAATATTATCATTCTTTTGATTTTTTTCAGCCCTTTAAAAATGTAAAAATATTCTTATCTTGCTGTACAAAACCAGGTGGTGGGCCAGATTTGGCTTGAGGGCGCTAATTTGCTGACCCCAGCTTGATCTCATTAAATCTTCACAATAAGCCTCATGAGACAGTTATATTATATTTGTGTTATAGATGAATATTACAGAGTTTAGTATTTCTGCTAATTTCTGGCACTCAGATACTATCCCACCAAAAAGTTATTGTGATTTGTTTTGCTTTTGACTAATGACATGTTCATAGTGTGTAATAGAACAAGACTATTCTCCGTGTTCTTTGAACATGTTTTAAATATCATCTATACCACAGAAAGAAGATACATTTATTTTCTATCATTTTAAGTACATTGCTGATTCTTCAATTATTTGATTATGACATATAAAGAATGATTTATTTTAGCCTTCTCATATAATTATGTTTTGTTTGGCCAATTTTTAAATACGCCAACTCCCCATGAATACAGTTGGAGGGGAGAGGGGGTTGGTTCTGAGTGATGCCAGGGGAAATCAGCGTGAGATGAAAACTTTGCCCTTTACATGCTGTTAATTGAAAGATGGCTAAATGCAGACAAATATGAATGTTAGTGCCCATACATGCGTGCACACACACACACACACATGCTCCAGGAAAAGAATTCCCTTCCTGAACTTGGAAAAATCTGGGAAGGATACAAGGGAAGGCTTTTCCTCTTTCACATACTCGGGGTGGTACATTGCTGATGCCTCAGTGAGTTTAAATAAAACTACTAGACTCATAAGAATTTATACATATTCCCAGTATATTCCATTTTACACTATAATAAAATTCCTTTCTAATATGGATTCTTTGGTTAAATGAATTCAGATACACTATGAGCCAAATAATGTTCCTTGAAACACAGTCTCTGAATACAATAAAGATCCGATCCATCATGGATATTAGTTTTAGCCCCCAGGGTTCTCCTACATTTAAAATTTTGAAACTTTTTATTTAAATAATAGGCAATTAAAATTTTTCAGAATGCACTGATTTGCATATGACCAAGGTATTTAAATCAAACGGGCTATATAAAAGGTCTGAAGAACCTCAAGTAATAATGAACAACATATCCGCTGTTTGTATGTTAAAAAAAACTCTAAATTGCCCCGCATGACTGTGTCTAACTACGTATCACAATATCAGTGGGTAATTGTGATTTCTATGAGAAAAATTTGTTCCAAAGTCAAAAGGTCATCTTCGTCATAATCCCACAGATTGCTATAAACAGAGCTAGAGAAATTGTGCTGTGACTGACAAGATGTGATGTGAATCCTGCTCATCACCCAAGACATGACTTCCATTGTAGTTACCGACCTACGCAATAGCTTCCTGCTTACCTGTTGCCGCACACACAATTCATTAACATTCAGTCAATACAGTACCATTTGTACAGTTAACCTCTGAGCAAAGTGGGGCCATTATTTCCATTATGATGGATTCTGTAATAACACAACAACTTGCATCAAGATTTAATATTTCTCTTTTCTTCATTTATGGTTAAATTAGCAATTAGTCCAACACCTGGGTTCCATTATATTCTTGTTTGCCTCAGCTTTAGTTGAGAATTCAGTTGGCTTAGAGGAAACTTCAGAACCCTCTAGCCAAGGAAGAACCACAATCCCCTCTGGATGACCTCTACTTTGAAAAGTAGGAAAGATATTTGGCGTCATGTCTGGTCTGAATATGAAAACATGGTGGCGATATGAAGTGAACCAAAGGAACGTGTGGTCTAGAAAGTCGTTGTGGCTTTTGGAAATTGAGATTAGATTAAACTAGATGAAAATTCTAGCAACTTGTTTATTGTGATGAGAAACTTGAGACTGAGCTCATTCTGGTGTTTCTAACCAAAGTGTACAGACCTCAAGTTTGAGCTTTATTTTCACAGTCCGTTCGCACAGCATCTCATTCCATTTGGTAAGCTGTGGCAAACAGCTGCATTCTATGTAAAGAAGCAGTTCGTTTCGCCATAAGTAGTTACTTGAACTTTTTGAGAATAAAATTATTATAGCAAGACTCTTTTAAGAGGAAAGGCGCTCTCACTTTTAAGAAACATTTCTCATTGTAGCGAATAACAAAAGTCAGGGAGAGGCAGTGAGTTAATGTGTCTGAGAATCTCTACTAACCTTTGGTGCCTGCGCCCATTACTGTTTTTTTTTTTCCCAATAACTCTGGAATATTGTTTAGAAATTCTATGGTAATTAGTGAAACATTTTACAAAGCTTTATTTTATGCTTCTGTGACTGCCTTTTGGAATGAGAGTTTGCATTAACTTGGCATGCTTACAATTTCCACAACGGGCAGTTCAATAAAATGCCTAACAGATATCAGAGTAGCAAAATTCACAGATTCAGGCCATCTCTTACTTAAAAAAAATTTTTTTTTAAATTGTACTTTAGAAGAAGGTTTACAAAACAAATAGTTTCTCATTAAACAGTCAGTACACATATTGTTTTATGACATTGGTTTAACAACCCCACGACATGTCAACACTCTCCCTTCTCGAACTTGGAGGACCTTTTTTCTTTTTTGGTGAAAATACACATAGCCAAAGTTACACCATTTTAAAAGTTTCTACATGTACAATTCAGTGACATCAATTACATTCTTCTAGTTGTGCTGCTATTCTCACTATCCTTTTCCAAATTATTTCATCACCATTATCTTCCACTCACTGTCCCCCAGGCTTCCCATCAAAACTTTTTGAGTTGCTGTTGTCAATTTGATCTCATATAGATAATTTTTTTTTGTGCCTTAGATGAAATTTTACAGAACAAATAGTTTCTCATTAAACAGTTAGTACACATATCGTTTATGACAATGGTTAACAACCCCACGACATGTCAACACTGTCCCTTCTCAACCTTGGGTTCCCTATCACCAGCTTTCCTGTCCTCTCCTGCCTTCTAGTCCTTGTCCCTGGACTGCTCTGCCTCATTAGTCCTGTTTTGTTTTATGAGGCTGTCCAATCTCTGGCTGAATGGTGAACTTTGGGAGTGACTTCACCACTGAGCTAAAAGGGTGTCTAGGGGCCATACTCTCGGGGTTTCTTCAGTCTGTCAGGCCAGTAAATCTGGTCTTTTTTTTGTGAGTTAGAATTATGTTTTACATCCTTTTCCAGCTCTGTCCAGGACCCTGTATTTTGATCCCAGTCAGAGCAGTCAGTGGTGGTAGCCGGGCGCCATCTAGCTGTACTGGACTCAGTCTGGTGGAGGCTGTGGTAGCTGTGGTCCATTAGTCCTTTGGACTAATCTTTTCCTTGTATCTTGTTCTCTTCATTCTCCCTTGCTCCCAAAGGGATGAGATCAGGGGAGTATCTTAGATGGCTGCTCACAGGCTCTTAAGACCCCAGACACTACTCACCAAGGTAGAATGTAGAACATTGTCTTTATAAACTGCATTATGCCAATTGAGCTAGATGTTCCCGGAGACCATGGTCCCCACAGCCCTCCGCCCAGCAATTCAGTTCCTCAGGGAGTTTGGAAGTGTTTATAGAGCTTCCATGATCAGCCTATCTTTTAAAATTGGTACTTTCTCTGGGGCAAGTTCCTTACTAGATGCTGTAGTCTTTTTTTTTTTTTTTTTAACCCTGTAAGGTGAGGGTTATTGTCCTGACCTGAGAGGAGAAAACTGAGGCTCCTGGAGATTAATTGATCTGCTTAAGGCCATACACCTGGCAAGTGGTGGAGTCAGAATTTAAATATGGGTCTGTCTGACTATAGAGCCGATCCTCTTTCCATCATGCTGTATCTTACCGGGCCACTCACTCAAAGGTGGATTATCCAATAGGCAAGGTAAGCATGGTGCTTACCTTGCTTACCAGATCATCTGTAGCAAACAATTTCACATTTTTTTCACCACATCAAAGACTCTGCTTCTAGGTATGGCTAGCATCTGTCTCTCTCCCAACCCCACAGCACCCTCCTACAGAATCAAAGCCTCTTTTCAATTTTACAATCCCTGACATGGGCAGATGATCCAGTAAGCAAGGCAAACGCAAGTTTACTTGTGCTTACTTACTAATCTGTACTGAAATTGTTCACTGGAGATGAGCTGGTAAGCACTGTGCTTACCTTGCCTGTTGGGTAATCTGCTTCTGCATTCACTCATAATACATCCAAGTAAAGGAGGCCAACGATTGTGTGTGCTTATTTCAGAAAAAATCCCAGACAAGCGAATACCAAGAGGAATGCAAGAATTTAAAGTGAATAAAAATCAATTGAGTTTATGATTGTGTAGAACACCATGCACCCAAACGCACAGAGCATTCTTTAATGAAGGTACTTCTCTTCAGTGCCCTAAATAGATACGATAGATATTGTTAGTTTTCTAAGTGTAGAATTTTCAGAATGGATAGACTGTATTTTTCAGAACCTGGAACTGGTTTTGGGTTTTATTTTGGGTGGGAGGGCAGCTTGCATTAGATAGTAGCAACACTTAGAGAAGTATGGTATCCCAGTTCATCAATAGTTTATGCTGTGAATATTGCATCCAAATAAGAAAAGCTGGTGTGCCAATTATCCATTTATTGCCTTCCAGCTTCAAATCCATTCTTCATTGCCTGCTCTGGGAAAATGGAGCAGGGTCCTTGAAATATTTCTCCTTTGCCAGCTGGCATGATGTTAAACTTTGTCAGGAGAAGGTGCTGAAGGGATACTGGATTTTTTCTTCCTGGTTCTGGTGTGCTCTCTTGGCAGGCTCCTGTACTGTGATTGACTTCTACCCTGAAGGGCACAGCTTTCTTTAGAGTTCAGTTCCTGCAACTTGTAACTTCCAGTATCCAGCTCCTGTAGCACATGGCAACCAGCAGTGTCCAGCAGCTAGTAGCTTCTTCTGGAAGCTCCACATGCAGCTTTGCAGCAAATTCCAAAGCATGACATCTCAGCAACTTCTCTCTATTCAGTGTGCTGTGGCTGTGTCCTCTCCAAGGTCTGGATCTGGGCACTAGGAAGGGGGGGAGGTCCTCCTTGGGCAATCCATCTCAGCCCTAGGATAGTAGCTGCTCCTTATATCTGTGATTCCTGTATTCTTTAGAATTTTAATTCCTTCTTTCTAGTTTACCCCCCATTACTCTAATCCCCTGTTATAGTTAAACTTTCCCTGTTAAAATTGCTGTGCGGTTTCTGTTTCCTGGTTGGGCACTGACTGATAGAGCTGAGTAGCAATGTTCTGGGAGTTAGACAATGCCTAGATATTGCAGAACTTTTTAGTAATCTAGGAAGAGGCTTTGAGAACTGGAAGGAAAAAGAATGTGTTGATATTTGATAAATTTTGGAATAGAAAGATGATCCAAGGGGAAGGTGAATTCTTAGGTGGGAACATTAATTCTCTGCACTGTGGTTTCCCATCTCACTTAGAGAAAAAGTCGAAGTCTTCACAGTGGTCTATAGGCCCTGAGATGATCTGGCCAGCCCCCTCCTCCTCAGTCACTCCAGTAACTCCAGCTACACTGTTCTGCTTGTGGTTCTTGGACACCCCAGGTATATACCTGTCTCAATGCCTTGGACTTACTATTCCTTCTGCCTGGAGTACTTCCCTCCAGGTATTGGCCTGGTTTACTCCCTCTCTTCCTTAAGTCTTTGCTCCATTTTTACCTCCTCAGTGAGGCCCTTCCTCATCGCCCTCTTAAACTTGCCACCCTTCCCTGGCACTCCCCACAGCCTTCTCGTATTTATTTTTTTCCATAGCACTTTTCACTTTCTGAGACGCTATACAATTTACTTATTTATTTTGTCCATTTTCTGTCTCCCTCTGACTAAAATATAAATTCCATGAGGCAGAAATTAAAAAAAAAAGTTTACTTAGTGCTGTATTCTCAGTATTTAGAACTTAACTTACTTATTCATTACCATTGAGTGATTCTGACTCATGGTGACCCCTTGTTTTTTTACAGAGTAGAACAGCTTCATAGGGTTTTCTTGGCTATAATCTTTATGGAAGCAGATCACCAGGCTTTTCTCCTGCAGTGCTGCTGGGTGGGTTCAAACTGCCAACCTATATGTCAGCAGCAGATTGTAAACTGCTTGTGTCTCCAGGGGCCTGTATTTAGAACAGTGCTTTAATATTTGTGATTAAATGAGTGAATCCCTCATATTGTTAGTCTGAACATGATTCAAAGTTAGATACTTGAGCTAAAATTTGGGTCTGTGTGTGTGACTTCAACTCCATAATCAGAATGGAAGGAATGATAGATTTTTGTATTATGGACAACTTTCTTGGTGAACCTCTACTTCTTGAATAACAGATCCCTACGAGTGGTTTTCTTTTAAGTGGTATTTTACCCATGTTATAAAAATTAATGATTGACATGGACAGTTATCATTTTTGCCTCCCATCAGCTATTCTTCTTCTTAACTGCACCCCAATTTTGCTTTGGTGGGAAGTTAATCAGTGATCTGATGACTGAGGGTTGGACTCATAACCCAAGCCAGACCAGCAGGAAGGCGTTTACCTTTTTGGGAAGAGTGACAGAAAGACCAAAAAGGCCTCGCACTGTCTACCCCTGTGGAGTTCCTGAGTGGTGCAAATGGTTAGTGTGCTCAGCTGCTACATGAAAGGTTAGTGGTTTGAGTCCACCCAGAGGCACCTTGGAAGAAAGTCCTGGTAATACACTTTTGAAAAATCAGCCATTGAAAACCCTGTGGAGCGCTGTTCTACTCTGACATGCATGAGGCTGCCATGAGTCAGAACTGACTCAAAGGCAACTGGTTTATTTATCCCTGATATAACCATTGGTCAGGTCCTGCTTCTGTCTCTCTGGGGTTGCCTCTGTTTCTGCCCTTTTAAAACCTGTTTATTCAACATTTGTCCATTCTGTGAGCTATCCTGTGTTCTTCCAATACAATCCTTTTTTTTTTTTTTTTTTTTGCTTTAGTCAGCCAGGCAGTTTCTATTCCTTGCAACCAAATCATCTTAGCTGATGAAATAATTCACTTTATCATTAGAGGAAAATCTGTATTTTGTTATATGGTTTGAATACTATATGCCTGGATCAGTTATTCTGCAGAAAATATGCTTTTTAAGAAATATTTAACATAAAAATGACAACTTTCAGTAATGTATTTCAGTCCTGATGGACTAAGGGCAGTTAGGCAAATGAAACCAAGAAGTAGAAATTATGTAACTTCTGCTCCCATTATATGAGATCCATCATCCTATGTTTTGGATGCCTCCTCTAGATTTCTTGTCACCATCAATTGTTTTAGAATGAGTGATTGATGTACTCAGATTACTGGTAAAAACGCTCAGCCACGGAGGAAAGAGAGAATCTGTAGCGAATTTATGCAACAAAATGGCATGTTACAGACTGTTTTGCTACACAGAAAGCATCTTCATTCTATAATAGCTGGAATAAATTTTAAAGAATAATGGAGAAGTGCTCCACATACCTCATTTCCAAAACAATAGCAAACTATTTACTGGCATAATGAGGAGGTTAAGAAATCTGTTGGTTATGAAGTGAGGAAGGTTGGCACATTTTTCAGTTCAAATTGACTCAAGTCATTGTAATAATAAATATTGTAAAGCATTGTTAAATGTCACAAAATCTGGAAAAGAATATCTGGTATCCATGGAAAACAAAGGAGAGTATTAGAAAAACATGTTCCGGATAACAGGGATATTTTCAGATCAAATAATTTAATTTTTCCCTGAAAAATTGATAAAGATGTTAACTGATAGTACATATGAAATAACCTTCTGGAGGGTTAGTTTCTGTTTTTTTAAAATTGTATTTATTTTGTTGTTGATGAAAATATACATTGCAAAACGCACCAATTTAACAGTTTCTATATGTACCATTTGTTGTTATTTCCTGTTAGGTGCCGTTGACTCAATTCTGGTTCACAGCGACCCTATGTACAACGGAATGAAACATGGCCCGGTCCTGTGCCATCCTCACAATAGTTGCTACGTTTGAGCCATTGTTACAGCCGCTATGTCAATCCATTTCATTGAGGGTCTTCCACTTTTTTGACAACCCTTTATTTTACCAAGCATGATGTTCTTCTCCAGGAACTGGTCCTTCCTGATAACATGCCCAAAGTATGTGAGATGAAGTTTTGCCATCCTTGATTCTAAAGAGCATTCTGGCTGTAGTTCTTCCAAGACAGATTTGTTCAGTCTTCTGGCAGTCCATGATATATTCAATATTCTTCACCAACACCATAATTCAAAGGCGTCAATTCTTCTTCGGTCTTCCATATTCGTTGTATTTTGCCCATAGAATCCTTCAATATGGCAACTCAAGGCTTGTATTTTTTCTTCAGTTCTTTCAGCTTGAGAAATGCCAAGTGCATTCTTCTCTTTTGGTTTTCTAACTCTAGGTCTTTGCACATTTCATTAAAATACTTTGTCTTCTTGAGCTGCCATCTGAAATCTTCTGTTCAGCTCTTTTACGTTATCGTTTCTTCCTTTCACGTTAGCTACTTGACTTTCAAGAGCAAGTTTCAGAGTCTCTTCTGACATCGATTTTGGTCTTTTCTTTCTTTCCTGTCTCTTTAATAACCTCTTGCTTTCTTATGTATGATGTCCTTGATGTCATCCCACAACTCATTTGGTCTTCAGTCATCAGGGTTCACTGTGCCAAATCTGTTCTTGAGATAGTCTCTAAATTCAGGTGGGATATACTCAAGGTCATAATTTGGCCTTTGTGGACTTGTTTGAATTTTCTTTAGCTTCAACTTGAACTTGCATAGGAGCAATTGATGGTCTGTTCTACAGCTGGCCCTGGCCTTTGTTCTGACTGATGATATTGAGTGTCTCCATTGTCTCTTTCCACAGCTGTAGTCAATTTGATTCCTGTGTATTCCATCTGGCGAGGTCCACGTGCATAGTCACTGTTTATGTTGTTGAAAAAAGGTGTTTGCAATAAAGTCATTGGTCTTGCAAAATTCTGTCATTCTATCTCTGGCTTCTTTTCTATCACTGAAGTCATATTTTCCAACTACCAATCATTCTTCTTTGCTTCCAACTTTCATATTCCAATCACCAGCAGTTATCAGTGTATCATGATTGCATGTTTGATCAATTTCAGACTGCAGAACTTGGTAAAAATCTTCAATTTCTTCATCTTTGGCATTAATGGTTGGTGCATAAATTTGAATAATAGTGATATTAACTGGTCTTACTTGTAGGTGTATGTATATTATCCTATTACTGACAGCGTTGTACTTCAGGATAGATCTTGAAATGTTGTTTTTGATAATGAACGCGATGTCATTCTTCTGCAATTTGTCATTCCTAGTATAGTAGACCATATGATTGTCTGATTCAAAATGGCCAATACCATTCCATTTCAGCTTACTAATGCCTAGAATATCAATCTTTATGTGTTCCATTTCATTTTTGACAGCTTTCAATTTTCCTAGAGTTTTGGGCACCATAATTTTGGCAGTAAAGGTCAGGTGAGGGTCCACCTACTCCAGGATTCTCTGGTACAACACCTGGAAATTCTTTGGTTTGGACCTGATGATGACAGCAAAACAATTTTTTGGATATGATGACACACTGTATTGTTCTAGGGTACAAATGAGGTCACACATTCATATTTACATTTTCGTGATTTTTTGTCCCATCTGCTCTTTTTGTAAGTACTCAGTCCCCCGAAGATTCTCCCCCATCATTTATTCCTGGTCTCCTTAGTAGGGTCTCACATCCACCTAGCCATTCAACAGACATATGCTGAATCCTGCTATGTGCCAGGCACGTATACTCAGGAACCATTCCCGTTGTTCTGCTGCTACTGCTGTTGTCTTGACAGGGTGCTTCACCACTCCTCTGTGGTTGATGCCCTCCTTGAAAATGCCAGTGTGTGTGCCAGGGGTGCTATCTGCCCGTGTTTCCAAACCCAGCAATCCTGGTTGTGTCAGCACAGTGCTGAGTTCTGGGCAGCAGTAGGGAGATTCTCCTTCTCTTGACTCAGTTGCTACTCTTTGTTATCTGGGTTCTGGAAAAGACCAGAGTGTGATCAGGGTCTTATTGAGTCTCTCTCTCTTTTTTGTTTTGGAAGAAAATATTTTTAATACATAGACCTGGCAAGGGACTCATATCCAAAATATATAAAGAGTATGTACAACTCAATAACAAAAAGACATCCCAATTTTCAAAAGGGGAAATCATTTGCACAGGTAGATCACGAAAACAATATAGACACAAATGGCCAATAAGCACATGAAGAGAAACATAGCATCTCCAGTCATTCCAAAAACCAAACTCATTGCCCTTGAGTCAATTCCAACTCATAACTGTGGGATAGAGTAGAACTGCCCCACAGGGTTTCCAAGGCTGTAAATCTTTGCGGAAGCAGACTGCTACATCTTTCTTCCGCAGAGCGCCTGCTATGTTGGAACCGCTGACCTTTTGATTAGCAACTAAGTGCTTTCACCACTGTGCCACCAGGGCTCCTCTCCAGTCATTACCAAAACAAACAAACAAACTAACTAACCCGTTGCTGTTGACTAGATTTCAACTCATAGCAACCCTACAGGATCGAGTAGAACTGCCCCATAGGATTTCCAAGGAGTGGCTGGTGGATGTGAACTGCTGACCAGGGCTCCTTTCCAGTCATTAAAAAAACCAAACCTGTTGCTGTCAAGTTGATTCTGACTCATAGTGATCCAGTCATGTGGGACATGCAAATTAAAACCCTACTGAAACACCACACACACCCACAAAAATAGTTAAAAGTAAAAAGATTGAAGAAATTAGAGCCCTTATATACTGCTGGTGGGAAAGCAAAATGTTATAACATCCTGGAGAAAAGTTTGGCAGCTTCTCACAAAGCCATACATACACTTACAGGATGATCCAGCACGTCCATCTCTAGATTTTCACCCAAGAGAAATGAAAGTATACACCCACAAGGAAGCTGTACATGAATGTTCATATTAGCTTTACTCATAGTAGCCTAAAACTGAAAACAATCCAAACGTCCCTCAGTGGGTGAACGGACAAACAAACTGTGGTATGATCAGACAATGGAATAGCACCTAACAACAAAAAAGGAAGGAACCACTCACATACACAACAACATGAATGAATCTAAAAAACACCATGCTGAGCCAAAGAAGCCAGACACAAATGAGTATAAACTGTATTATTGCATTTACGAAGTTCTTAAGCAGGCATAATTATCTACAGTGATAAAAATCAGATCAGTGGTTGCCTGGGGTGGGAGTAGGGTAAAGGGTGATTGGTTGCAAAGAGAACATGAGGGAATTTTTTCTATATTTTGATTGGGGTGGTGTTTTATAAGGGTATGTAAATTTTTAAAGAACTCATCAAACCAGGTAAAGTGTGTACATTTACGTTAAATCTTAATTTTACTTCAGTAATGTTGAAAAAGAATAGACTAAAAAGAGATAATAACCAAGTGTAAAGTATGGACCTCAGTTGGATCCTGTTGGCAAAACAAAGCTATAAAAGATATTCTTTGGATGACTGGAAAAATTTGAACATGGCACTTACTGAGTCTTTTAGGGAAGAAAAGCTCACCTCACCTTTGGACTTCATTAATTTTTTCTGCTGGGGTTTAAAACATCACATCATCGATTGTCCTTGTCTCCTCCTTTCTCCCCAAACACCCATGCACTAAATCCCTTATTCTTTAGCAAATTTAACCAAACCAAACCACAAACACAAAGCAATCGTTCCATCTATCCTTCCTATTAATTCATGAAAATAAGTTTCTGGAGGGGTTACTAACTCGTCAGCTCCACAAATAGTAACACAATTGCTTCTCAAACTTTAATAAGCAAATTTATCTCCTCAGAGGATCTTGTTAAAATGCAGATCCTGTTTCAGCAGGACCGGTAAAGGCCGAGAATCTGCATTTCCAAGATGCTCTCAGGTGATGCTGTTGCAGCTGGTTTACGGACTATGCTTTGAGTAATGAGGAGCTAGACTTGGCATTCCAGTTTTGGCTCAGCTGGGACACTCTACTAAACAATGAACTTACATAAAAAACATAACAGACTGCTTAGAGTCACACTAGGGTTTTGATACAAAAATCCAATTCCCCAGTCAGGAGTCCTCGTAAGACATGGCTGTAATATAGGTTCCTTTACCTACGTTGTCCTTTACCTGTTCTGTCCAGGTTCCCCTGATCTTTATCAGTCAGGTTGATGTGCTCTGGGAGGTTTCTTTCTGCAACCAGGGTCCTGATCTCCAGTCTCTGTGTATGAACTTAGCCCACATTCCAAGTCAGCTGTTCTTAATCATTGCTGTGCGTCAGAATCCCTGGTGGAGTTTTTTAAAAAATGCAAACCCTCTGGGGGTGGGTCCCAGGCCTTTCTATTCGGGAAAAAAAAAAAAAAAAAAAAAGTCCCCAGGTGATTCTAATGTGCAGCCAGCGTTGAGAATAGTGTTTTAAATACGAAATTTTCATTTCAGTGTTGCTAAGGAGATTTGCTCCCTCAAAAATGGCTGCTGTGCGAAAAGCCTGCTGTTAATCCTGATGAATTTGGGAATTCCTCCTCAGTTTGTGCAGCACTGTGGTTCTGCCTTTTCCCAGTGCTGAGCTGGTCGAGGATTATGGACTTGGCTTGCTTGATATATCAACTGCCCAAATGAAAGGACTATTTTATTTCACCATCTTTCATAAGATGAGCAACTTCCTTACTGCCGTCCAAACTGAAAACGGAATTTTTCCCATTAGGCAGAAACACATACCATGAAATGTCTTGTCTACTGAATGGCTTGTTGTTTATGTTCAGATGGTTTCTGTTGGGTATTTGTCCTGATACAGGCAGTAGACAGAGTTTTTAGGCCCATCAAAACAGAGGCAATGAAGTCTGTTGCAGGTATCAGCCAGAAGGAGGAAAAGAGCAATGGAAAGGCCAGTTGCTCTTTAGGATTTAAAAGGCTTTAAAAGGCTGCCAACTGAGAAGTGAGTTGTGCTGCTGCCCAATTATAGATCTACCTTCTCTGGTCCACTGGCTCCGAGTCAGCCATGTACCGAGAGAAAGAAATGATTCTAGGGCAGAGGTTTGGAAACCAACCTTCAGAACTGTTTGCCAGATTCTAACATCAAATATGCTGAGGTTCATTCCTTTGCAGTTTTTGGAGGCATCTCTTTGTGTACTGAACACTGGGTTTAAATGCTTTTTTAAAGAAGGGAAATAAATACATTCCTGCTTCCCACCTATCTCTGCTGGACCAAGCAAATATATACCGCTCCCAAACCTTCCCTTCACCAAGGAGAAAGAGAAAAATCCTATCTAAAAATAAGAAAAGATATTGACTCAGAGATCCTGCCTAATTTAAAACGTGCTTGTAAAAAGTCTGTCAAACAGGTCTCTGAAAAGAAGAAATGTTTGTCATTTGCGGTTTGAACCATATGATTCGAACCAGTGCTTAATGGCTAACGGCTTACCCTTTCTGAAGAGGCACTATGAGGTAAACGGTGAGGCGTAAATCATGGAGGGCCTGAATATGCAGCGCCATGCACCGAGGGAATGCATTGCTAAAGAGGAGCTGGAATGTGTGGAGGGAGAATACTGCAGTGAAACCTAGAAGAGCCGGAACTTGACAGGACTACCTTGTTTTTCTGGGTCTGCAAGTTTTCCAGCTTTGACAGGATGCAGTCTTACTACTTTTCTATCACTCTCTATTCGTTGAAAATATTTGAGTTTTCCTTCTTTGACAGGTTTCTGCCTTATACAGTTTCCGGCTTTCACAGATTTTACTGTATAAGGCAGAACTGAAATCAATCCAATGATTAAACCCTAGAGGCAAGGTCATACAGACATGCGAGGTGTTATGGATTGAATTGTGTCCCCCCAAAAATGTGTGTAGTAACTTGGCTAGGTCATGATTTCCAGTATTGTATGATTGTGTAATCTGATGTGATTGCCTTATGTGTTGTAAACTCTATCACTATGATGAGGTTATACTGATGAGGTCTACAAGATTAGATAGTGTCTTAATGCAATCTCTTTGGAGATATCAAACAGAGAAGCAAGCAGAGACACATGGGAACCTCATACCACCAAGAAAGCAGTGCTGGAAGCACAGCGCGTCCTTTGGACCTGAGGTTCCTGCGCTGAGATGTTCCCAGACCAAGGGAAGACTGATGCATCACAAGGACCTTTTTCTAGAGCCGACAGAGAGAGAAAGCCTTCTCCTGGAGCTGATGCCCTGAGTTTGGACTTGTAGCCTACTGGACTGTGAGAGAATAAACTTCTCTTTGTAAAGTCATCCACTTGTGGTATTTCTGTTGGAGCAGCACTAGATGACTAAGACACGAGGAAAGACGACAACTTCTGGTGAGCTTCTTTGTTGGGAAGTGACACAGCCCTTGAAAATTCCTTACTCCGTAGAATTTCCTTGCATAGCCTTCTGTCATTTACAGTCTTCAAAAACTGAGGGTGTGTGTGTGTGTGTGTGTGTGTGTGTGTCTATGAGAGAGAGGGAGATTGAGAGTGAGCACAGGGACATGTAGAAGACTGAAGGATATCAAAACCTGTGCAAGGAATTGACTTTGTTATACCAAATGGAAAAAGAAGGATGTGAGCATTTACTGAGCATCTGCTATATTTTTGGTGGTTTGTAAGTTATTATTTTAATCCTTACAATAACCTTCTGAGACTGACATGAAGAAATATTAAATGGTTATTAATTATGAGAAAATTTAATATGAAACTAGAATTGGAAGAGAACTTAGATGGAAACTTTTTTCTCATTCTCCACTTTCTCCTTAGGATATTAAAGCAGAACGGCTTTGCATGACTGTGAATGTCCAGGTATTTGCAGAACGGCTATTTGTGTTACCTTTCCGTTGCTCTTAGTAATTTCTTGAGCAAATTCTTCTTATTTCCTGACACACACCTTGTCCTCCCATTTCTCTGATAGGAACCAGCTTCAGGAATATGGAAAAACCGGCTTCAAGGAACAATGGAGACCCTAAATTGGGTTTATTCATGGAATATCAAAGGAGATAAAGCCCTGAGGCAAGACAGCATCAGGAACTTCCTCTAATTTTGTTATGTGAGCTGTTTTGGGAGTGGGTAGTTTTTCAGAGAAGACTGGGGAAATATTGTAATATTCTGGCTTATAAAATCTCTGAGTAGGGTGTGACTGGAGCATTGTCTGACTCTCAGGGCTGAACCGTATTCCTTTAATACAATCTAAGATTCTTTCTTGGTCAAAATTTTTGTCTTTTTTAAAACCCTAAAAGACTCTGACAACTGAAAGGAAGGTCTAACCAAAAAACCAAACTCATTGCTGTTGTGTGGATTCCAACTCATGTTGACCATATGTGTTACAGAGTAGAATGACTCCATAAGGTCTTCTTGCTTGTAGTCTTTACAGAAGCAGATCACCAGTCCTTTCTTCTATGGCACCTCTAGGTGGGTTTGAATGTCAACCTTTCAGTTAGTAGTTGAGAGCAAATCGTTTGTGCCACACAGAGATCCTGTTATTATTTTACAGATGCAGAATCTGAGGCTCAGGAGTGTTACGTAAAATGGCCAAGTTGACATAACAGGTAAGGGATGGAGTCGGGACAAGAGCTCAGGTATGTCTGACTATAATCTCTATGCCCCTGTATACCATATCTAAGATTGTAGGATCATTTCAGGATTGAGGTGTCTTGGGTCAGGGAGATTGGGTTAATTTAGGTTTCTAAGTCTTTTTACTACATTCCCCAGCAAGTTTCCAAGATCCATGAGGTGTTTTAGAGACAATCAAGATGTCTCACTTGATGCATGCTTCCTGTGCTTTGTTACTAATAGTATGATTCTGATGAAAACCCATTGCCATTGAGTCAATTCTGACTCATAGTGACCCCATGTGTTACTGAGGAGAACTGTTCCATAGGGTTTTCTTGGCTGTAGCCTTTATGGAAACACATCGCCAGACTTTTCTTCCTCAGCGTTGCTGGATAGGTTTGAACTGCCAACTTTTCGATTAGTAGCCAAGTGTACATTGTTTGTGCCACCCTGAAGGCGATATCTAAACCCACCTATGCCCATAAGTAAGGCTCATATGCAAAAGTACACCACCTATACACAAATATTATACACTCATGAACTCCACTTGAATTCAGTAAATACAAACTTAATAGAACTCTGATGAGGCAATAGCTTTTCACTAGTAGTTATAGATAATTCCAGATAACCTTTTCAATCAAACCTATATTAGATACCTATTGCTGCATAACGAATCACCTCAAAACCCAAAGGCTTAAAATAATGGTAAACATATAGTATCTTTTACAATTTCTCTGAGTCAGGAATTTGGGAGTGTATGATGGCTTGGGGTGTGTCAACTTGAGTAGTCTAAACTATTCCCCCAAATTCCCTTTCTAGTATGTTTCAGGATAGGGTGGGCTACAAGAGATAGTTTTTCATTGGAGTTGGAGGATGGAAAGGAAGCAGCAGCCATTTTGCAACATACGCACACTTTCTCCCCATTATTCAAGCAAACACTAATCTGTGAAGAGATTTTGCAGATGCCATCAAAGTCCCTAATCAGTTGACTTTAAGTCAGGGAGATGGTCCTGGATGGGCCTGACTTCATCAGTTGGGAGACCTTAAAAGAGGGCTTAGGCCTTTCCTGGAAAGAGAGAGAGACTCTGTGGACAACAGCTTTGGCCCATGCCTGTAGGGTTTCAGCTTGCTTGTGATCTTCCCTTCCTGATTGCCTGCCCTGTGGACTTCAGACTTGCTAAGCCAGCCACCACAATTTTGTAAGCCGATTCCTTGCAATAAATCCATATATTGCCTACTGGTCTTGCTTCTCAGGTTAAACTCTGACTAATACAGAGCAGCTTACCTGGGCTCTTTGGGCTCTTCTCATGAGGTTGTAGTAAAAATGCTGACAGTGCTACAGTCATTAAAGGCTTGACTGGGGCTGGGAGGTCTGTTTCCAAGATAGCTCATATAGCTGGCAAGTTGGTGCTGGCTGTTGGCAGGAGGCCTCAATTTCTTGCCATATAGGCTTCTCCATAGGGCTACTTGAGTATCAATGGCTGCTGGCTTCTCCCAGAGTGAGTGATCCAGGAGAGCAAAGCAGAAGCAGAAATGTCTTTTTTTATCTAGCCTTGGAAGTCACCCACCATCACTTCCACTGGGTTTCTATTGGTCACCCAGACAAACCCTGAAACGATGTGGATGGGGACTATGCAAGGGCATGAATACCAGGAGGCAACGATGATTAGGGTTCATCTTGGAAGTTGGCTACCACAAAATCTTTCTCATTTCAACTCATTATTTTGGTGTCATGTAGACATAGGTGTAGGCAATATATATATATATATATATATAATTATATAAGCTTTTATTATAGAGGATTTTAAATATACACAAAAGTAAGGGATATAGTAAAATGAACCTCCATGCACCTATCACGTAGTCTGAACAAATATAGAGTTGGCCAGTTTTGTCTCATCTATTCCCCTTACTCTACCTATTTTTTCTAACGTTTTTTAAAGCAAATTTCTGAAATCAGGTAATTTCACCTTTAAATACTTTAGTTTGCATCTCTGATAAGCTTTTTTATTAAAAAAATAAACAACAGCAACAAAAACCAAACTAACGACTAAGCCTTTATCACGACTAACAAAATAAACGATCATTTCTTAATATCATATGATACCCAGTCCAGATTCCAATTTTCTGATTGCCCTGATGTCTTTTTACAATTGATTTGTTTGAAGCAGGATCTAAACAAGCACCAAACATTGCATTTGATTGTCTGTCTTTTAAGTTCCTTTTAATTAATAACAGTTCCATCTCCCCTTTTTATCCTTTGTAGCATTTATATATTTTTAATGCTTCATTGTATTAATATGTTTCAATCCATCGCAATTACTATTCTTTTTCATTCTCTTTAGGCCAGTGGGAGCCCCATTCAAGTTGGCTCCTGTTTCGCTTTGACATGAACCCATTAGTTTTTGAAAGCTTCCTTGCTTTCTGGCACAAGATTTCCCAGACTCATCTTAATGCGCTTCCTGCCCTAGACTTGGAATGACTTATGTATTCAAGGAGCCCTTTTTTCTTTTAATGGGAAATGGTATAGAGACACCACAATCTGGTGCTGGGAGTGCTCATTGCTACTGCAATACATCTCAAAGGTTGTTTTACAACCAGCTCAATAGACAGCAAATAAAAACACCTGGATGTTCCATTTCTAATTCAGTCCAGTCTGACATACTGTAATAGATGTTATGTAAGCAAGAACCATTAAGGTGTAGTTCCTGTAGTGACAGAAGATCTTTTAAGTGGAATGGGTTATCACCATGTTACGTTGTAGAAATCGTTGTTCTTAGAAGTCAAACTCCAGTCATGGTCAACTCTAGGCAAAACTGAAGTCAACATTATTCTTTTGTCACTTCTCAGCTTCCTTATCCTTCTCCCTTTTCCTGTGTCCTAATCTGTCCTTGCTCAGTATTTTCACATAGTGATTTCTTTCTTATCACTTAGGAAGAAAGCCCCTTCACATTTATGTTGTTAGTGACGATCCTCTAAGGGAAGCAGTATGTTGTAGGGAAAAGAGCAAGAGCTTTGTAGGCAAATGGAACCAGGATTCAACTGTGGCTCTACTTGTTGCATTTTATAAAAAGGATGCCTGGAGAGAGATTACTGAACCCAAATAATGCATCATTAATGGAAAACTTTCAGGCATTGGGAAGGGAGATATTCCTGGGCTGAGTGTATCTTCCAGACACCTCTCAAATTCTATGTTTTAATCATTTAATTCTTAAGTTTTACCCCATAAAGGAAAATATGATTTTCCCCACTTTTGTACATGTTTCAGAGAAAACTCTTAGATTTCTTCCAATGTAGAAGGCACTAAATATTTTTTTTGCAGAAAGACTTTCAGGAGACAGAATACCATATGTCCCAAACATCCAGGGGTTAAAGCAGAAAGGACAGATTTTTTTTTTTTTTTTGGTACTAAATATATCAAGTACAGCCACATTTGCATATGCTGTATTTTAAAATCATGCTTAAAACTGCCTCATATATTCTGAATCTGGCAAGCAGAAGGCAAGGAGGTCACCTGTACAGCTGGTTCAGGTAATGGAATTCCCATCAGGCACATTTAGGAGCTCCAAAGTAATGTGACAAACTGAGCACTCCGTCTGTTGGTAGCCCATTGAGATGAGCACTGGATCCGCAGACACTTTAATATGGGCGGCATATCTTGAGTGTAACCATTTATATTAAGTACCTTTAATTTCATTTACTCTCTATGTAATTTTTCTAGGAGTAGTCACAAATATGAACTGTACAGGAGTACACGTGCTAGCAAGCGAATATCATATTTCAGTCTTAATTATACTACATGAAGAAAAAAATGAACACATGTTTCAACATAAGACCCTTATAAATCATGCATTATTGAAAATTTCTTAATAAAAGCTTGGTGGCAGTTAATTTGTAATATTCAAAATGACCATGAGCAGCTACATGAAGAATATTTGTGATAAAACCAATATAACAAACCATTTCTAAAACACACTGCCATTTTAAACACTTCTGTTCATTAAAGAGAAATCACAGGTGATTAAATTGAAAAGATTTTAGTGAATTATGAAATACACCATATAACTGAATATACTTGATATGATAGGCTAGGTTACTGAAAATTCTAGTAATAATTAACCCTTAGCATAAATATTTTTATCTAATTCCAGTACCCTCATCGGGAGCAGCAGTTCTCAACCAAGATATGCCCTTTGTGAGGTGTATTACTAGTAATTTCATAATAGCCCCAAAGTTTTAAAATGAATTGCTTGTTAGTAATTAGAGTAAACTCAAAGTGATCTGTGCAATGAGGTCTTTCAAGGTCATTGGTCTTGCTGACATTTCTGTGAGCTTTAGAGAATAAGAGTGAGCTGGAGAAGGGGGAATGGTACACATCCAGCAGCATATTTCATCTGTTTCAAAGCCCTTAATCTTAGTGCTACATGTGAATGCCACTGAGCACATCTGTTGCAGTAGGTATAATAAGGTGGTTGTTGTGTGCCATCGAATTTATTTTGACTCATAGCAACCCTATAGGACAGGGTAGAACTGCCCCAGAGGGTTTCCCAGGCCGTAATCTTTATGGGAGTAGATTGCCAGGTTCCATAGAAACAAAGTGTGACATCCTTTGACAAAAGCAAAAAATAAAGCAGCAAAAAGTAATAACAGCACCTATTGTTTACTGAGCTACTTCCATGTTCCATAATATTATATACACAGAGTACTTTAAATATACATTAATCCTCACAACACTCGTCTGAGACAGGTATCATTATCTCTATTTTACAAATGAGGTAACTGAGCCTCAGGGACATCAATGACCTTGCTCAGGGTCCCAGCTAGTGAGGGGCAGGCCAGGTTCAAACCTGTGTCTGTGTGCTGCCAGTAGCCATAGTCATGGCCACTGTTCTGTGCTGTTGGAAGGCAAGTGTGTGTGCTCTCTAGTTGATTCCAACTCATAGTGACCCCATGTACAACAGAACAAAACACTGCCTGGTCCTGCATCATCCTCACAATCGTTGCTATGTTTGAGCCTATTGCAGCCACTGTGTCAATCCATCTCACTGAGGGTCTTTCTCTTTTTCACTGACCTTCTATTTTATCAAGCATGATATCCTTCTCCAGGTACTGGTCCCTTTTGATAACATGTCCAAAGTAAGTGAGACAAAGTTTTGCCATCCTTGCCTCTAAGGAGTATTCCGGCTGTACTTCTTTCAAGACAGATTTGTTCATTCTTCTGGCAGTCCATATCATTCTTTGGCAACACCATAATTCAAAGACATCAATTCTTCTTCATTCTTCTTTATTCATTGTTCAGCTTTCACGTGGATATGAGGCAGTTGAAAATATCATGGCTTGGGTCAGGTGCACCTCAGTCTTTAAAGTGACATCTTTGCTTTTTAACACTTTGAAGAGATCTTTTGCAGCAGATTTGCCCAGTGCAATGCCTTGTTTGATTTCTTGACTGCTGCTTCCATGGCGTTGATTGTGGATCCAAGTAAAATGGCATCCTTGACAACTTCAATCTTTTCTCCATTTAACATAACATTGCTTATTGGTCCAGTTGTAAGGATTTTTGTTTTAAGTTGAGGTGTAATCCATACTAAAGGCTATAGTCTTTGATCTTCATCAATAAGTGCTTCAAGTCGTCTTCACTTTCAGCAAGCAAGGTTGTGTCATCTGCGTATCACAGGTTGTTAATGAATCTTCCTCCCATCCTGATGCCACCTTCAACTTCATATAGTCCAGCTTCTCGGATTATTTGCTCAGTATACAGATTGAATAAGTATGGTGAAAGGATACAACCCTGATGCACACCTTTCCTAACTTTAAACCATGCAGTATCCCCTTGTTCTGTTTGAACAACTGCCTCTTGGTCTAAGCACAGGTTTCTCATGAGCACAGTTAAGTGTTCTGGAATTCCTATTCTTTGCAATGTAATCCATAATTTGCTATGATCCACACAGTCAAATGCCTTTGCACAGTCAATAAAACACAGGTAAATATCTTTCTGGTATTCTCTGCTTTCAGCCATGATCCATCTGATAACAGCAACCATATCGCTTGTTCCATGTCCTCTTCTGAATCTGGCTTCAATTTCTGACAGTTGCCTGTAAATGTACTGTTGCAACTGCTTTTGAATGATCTTTGCAAAATTTTACTTGTGTGTGATATTAATGATATTGTTCAGTAATTTCCACATTCTGTTGGAATGGGTACAGATATGGATCTCTTCCAGTTGGTTGGCCAGGTAGCTGTCTTCCAAATTTCTTGGCATAGACAAGTCAGTGCTTCCAGTGCTGCATCCATTTGTTGAAACATCTCAATTGGTATTCCATCAGTTGCTGGAGCCTTGATTTTCACCAGTGCCTTCAGAGCAGCTTGGACTTCTTCCATTAGTACCATCAGTTCTTGATCATATGCTACCTCCTGAAATGGTTGTATGTTGACCAATTCTTTTTGGCACAGTGACTCTGTGTATTCCTTCCATCTTCTTTTGAAGCTTCCTGGGTCATTTAATATTTTCCCAGTAGAATCCTTCAGTACTGCAACTGGAGGCTTGAGTTTTTTCTTCAGTTCTTTCAGCTTGAGAAATGCCGAGCGTATTCTTCCCTTTTGGTTTTCTATCTCCAGGTCTTCGCATGTTTCCTTATAATACTTTATCTTCTTGAGCTGTACTTTGAAATCTTCTGTTCAGCTCTTTTACTTCATCATTTCTTCTGTTCGGTTTAGCTACTCGACGTTCAAGAGCAAGTTCAGAGCGTCTTATAACATCCATTTTGGTCGTTTCTTTCTTTCCTGTCTTTTTAATGACGTTTTGCTTTCTTCAAGTATGGTGTCCTTGATGTCATTCCACAACTCGTCTGGTCTTCAGTCGTTAGTGTTCAGTGGGTCAAATCTATTGTTGAGTGGTCTCTAAATTCAGGTGGGATATACGTAAAGTCTAACTTTGGCTCTCGTGTACTTGTTTTAATTTTCTTCAGCTTCAACTTGAACTTGCACATGAACAATTGATGGTCTGTTCTGTTTGTTCTGACTGATGATATGGAGTTTCTCCATCATTTCTTTCCACAGATGTAGTTGGTTTGATTCCTGTGTATTCCATCTGGTGAGGTCCACGTGTACAGTCACCTTTTATGTTGTTGAAAAAAAGTATTTGCAATGAAGAAGTCGTTGGTCTTGCAAAATTCTATCATGCGATCTCTATTTCTATCACCAAGGCCGTATTTTCCAACTAAAGATCCTTCTTCTTTGTTGCCAACTTTTTCATTCCAGTCGCCAGTAGTTATCAATGCATCTTGATTGCATGTTTGATCAATTTCAGACTACTGAAGTTGGTAAAAATCTTCAGTTTCTTCATCTTTGGCTTTAGCGGTCAGTGAGTAAATTGAGTAATAGTCATATTAACTGGTCTTCCTTGTAGGAGTATGGATATTATCGTATCACTGACAGCATTGTACTTCAGGATAGATCTTGAAGTGTTCTTTTTGACGATGAACACGATGCCATTCCTCTTTAATCTATCATTCTGGTGTAGTAGACCATATGATTGTCTGATTGAAAATGGCCAGTACCAGTCCATTTCAGCTCACTAATGCCTAGGATATCGATGTTTATGTGTTCCATTTCATTTTTGATGACTTCCAATTTTCCTAGATTCATATTTCATACTTCCAGGTTCTAATTATTAATGGATGTTTATAGTTGTTTTTTCTAATTTTGAGTCATGCTACATCGGCCTATGAAGGTCTTGAAAGCTTGAGTGCATCCACATCATTAAGGTCGACTCTACTTTGAGGAGGCAGCTCTTCCTCTGTCATCTTTTGAGTGCCTTCCAACCTGAGGGGCTCATCTTCTGGCCCTGTATCAGACAATGTTCCATTGCTATTCATAAGTTTTTCACTAGTCAGTTTTTTCAGAAGTAGACCGCCGTGTCCTTCTTCCTAGTCTGTCTTAGTCTGGAAGCTCAGCTGAAACCTGTCCACCAAGGGTGACCCTGCTGGTATTTTAAATACCTGTGGCAAAGCTTCCACTATCACAGTAACATGCACCACAGTACAACAAACTGACAGATGTGTGGTGGATACATACACATATATGTATATATATATACATGTATATATATACTATATATATAATTATCCTATAATTCTATACTAACATTGACTTACACTTTCAAAGTATTGCAGATTATAAACTTTTTATGTACACTATCTTACTGACAGTTCAAATAGCTGGGAAATCTCTCCTCTATGTTTAAGACCTGTGTGTGTGTGTCTGTGTGTGTGAGAGAGAGAGAAATAGAGAGACAGATAGAGAAAGAGAGTGCACATTCTATTCATTGTTACTCAGAACATGAAAACAACACGAAAAAAATGTAAAAGCTGCAAAATCTCATTTAGATTGACCTGAAGACAGATAGATAATGTTTCCTGGTAAAATAAGAAATAAGACCCAAGTTTGATTCTTTAGACATGATCCAACTTTTGGCTTCTTTTTAATTCTCGATTGACTGGGTGTCCCTGAAGAGCAGGGATTTGTGCTCTAGTTGGTCTGAATTCAGAACGTGTGTTCTTAACCTCCAGATTACACTACCCATTGACCTGTAGGCAAACGGCATCAACTGACCCTGGTGTGAGGACTTGGGCGCCACAGAGGCAGAGGAAACCTGGGGGAGTGACAATCAGAAACCTTTCAAAGTATTGGTTTATAGATCATACATTCAGTATTCCAAAAGTATTCATTAGGCTCTCAATGTACTAGACATTTAGAGGAATAAGAGATAAATCATGAACTTGACCTTCAAAGATCAAGTTGTGCAGAGGCCTCACGTATGAAATATTTTATGTGTGGAAATAATTTGAAACATTAGACCACAGGTTCAGCTTTCCTTCCTTTGCGACCACCCACCACACATTACCCAAGTCCAGGCCCAATGACAGCTTGTCAGCTGTGAGCCATAATAATAGTGCTCCCAGAAGAACGAGTTCATCTTCCTCCTGCCTGGAGTGGAAAATATAAACCCAGCTGGGAGAGGAGAAAGGGCTTCTTGGAGAGGGCAGAGTTCACAGAGTGTCAGTATGAAGCAACTATTTGGTCCCTTCCCTTTTCTACCTTTTGTGGGGGAGTACGGAGGGTGTAAGACCTGTCTCTCTGCAACCCCCACCAAAGCAAGAAGTCCTAGGACAGAGTCCTGTGAGGCTTGAAGGGTGATTCTGGAACATGGGGCTGGTGCCTGCCTGTTCCCAGCAGCTCCCACGAAGACTAGGGGCTTGCAGATCTGCAGTGCAACAGCTGGGTGGAGTGGTGCAGCTGAGGGAGACTGAGAGAGTGTCTGGGTTTCCACCATGTGGTGTGGCAAAGATCTTTGAGGTTTTCTGTGGGCCCAGAACCCGCCTGCACAAGTTAATGAGGGATGTGGCTGCTTTGCAATCCTGCCCTTTCCCCCACAGTATAGAGCCAGAGGGAAGAGGGAGAAGGAAGCTGGGAAAGAGATTTGGATGACATTGACTGAAATTGTAATTCCTGAACTAGATTGAAAAAGCATCACTGGACTGGGCCAACTTCAGTGGAATGGACTAATTTTAGTTTTCTTGCTGTCAGGTGGGAGTGGAAACTTGTCAAAGAAAATTCTGTGCAGTTATAAAAATGAAGGAGTTTCATGTTTTCATATAGCTGATTTGTGATTGTCCAATTCATACCCTTTACACTAGATTTGTTAAATCTACTGTGAGGCAGTTATTGAAAGGCAGGCTTTGTTGAAAAGAACATGGCTTTCTAAATTCTAAAAGCTCCGTTTTAAATGAAAAGAACCCAAGTTTAGAGGTCTCCGCTTAGAGCTTATTATAAGCCACAGGGTATGGTGGATATGAAGCAAGAGGGAAGGAAGGGAGGGAGAGCAGGGAGTTGAACATGAAGAGAAGGCAAAGAATCTAGCCTGAAGGCCTTGATCTACCTTATTCCCATTAAGGTTGAGAATCTTTGGAGGATGTGTATTAGAAATAGAGAACTTTAGGGAAATCCGGAACAGGAATCTTGCTAAAGAAGAGCCCAAGACAATTTCAAGACCATGTCATAATCCGGCACCTGCGGAAATGCTAAGGGTGGGCATATTCAAACAGAGTGAGGGTCTGAGACAGCACCTACTTTTCCCCATGGCTTGCACTTGTCACGTGAGAGAGCTGCAGTTCTTGTGCAACAGAAAGTGTGTCTGCCAGTGGCTTGCTGTGACATGGAGTGAGTCGATCTCATGTAAGGACTGCTGGGCAGATGTTTGGCCAAGTCTCTGAGGGTCAGCAGCACTGGAGAGGCACGGTGGAGAGTCTGGTCAGTAGTGGGGAGATGGATGAAGTCACCTGGGTGAATCACCACCATGCCTTCCTTGTGTGAGAACAAAGATAAGGTACATCAGCCACCATCCCTTCAGCAGCAGACTTGGAGGGGGGGGACTCCAAACTGGGTAAGATGAGTCTCCCTCAAATGACCGTCAAGGGGGGAGGACAGAGAAGAGCCACACAGAGACAAGACAACACCTTCCTCGACCTGCTGCTACTTATGTCTCCCTTGGTGTATCACCAAGGTGCAGGAAGGAGAAAAGAAAGGGAAGGGAGAAAAAGATGGAACATTAACCAAAAGAATCTGTTTTAAGCTGGAAGAGACTGACTTATCTTCAGTTAGAAAGTTTTGGGTTCCAGAGAGAGACGAGATAAGTTCTAGAAAATAAAGGGAGTTACTTTTTTTTTTTTGGTTTGCATATCTGAGTGATAGTCCGGTAGACATATTACTGTCCACAGGCATTAAGTGGCCCTGGTCAGGCAGGAGGATTAGACCTCCTGACCCTGTGGAACTCAATCATGTTGATGTGACTTGCTTTGGCATATAAAACATGAGCAAAATGGAGGCATCTCTTCTAGACAGAAAAGCTAAGAGGCAGCATGAGGCTGGCCATGCTGTTTTATCTCTGCCTTTTACGACCAAGGTAGCATGTGCTGAGATGGAGCCTATATCAGCCTGGGCTCTTGAGTGACTATGACAAGCAGACCCTCCTTATCAATTTATTATGAGTGAGAAGTAAACTTTCTTCTTAAAAGCCACTGTGATTTTTGGCTTATTTTTTACTGCAGAATAAGCTACCTATTCTGACCGATACACAGTGTGAAAATTTCATCCCCATTGCATGGTCTCTATAACTCCATTAGCAACAATTATCCTTAATTTGCTGAAGAAGGCAGCTGGATTAAATTCCAGTCTAAGGAAGAAACATGCTGTCCAGGATTTATGTAACAATTTAATGATTTTTAAATTTTTATTTTTGGTGAAAATATGTACAACAAAACATACACCATGTCAACAATTTCTACAAATGTACAATTCAGTGACATTGGTTACATTCTTCAAGTTGTACTACCTTTCTCCACAATCCAATTTAAGGGTTTAATTGTTGTTGTTAGGTGCCATGGAGTCAGTTCCAACTCATAGTGACCCTATGTACAACAGAATGAAACACTACCTGGTCCTGTGCCATCCTCGTGATCATTGTTATGCTTGAGCCCATTGTTGGAGCCATTGTGTCAATCCATCTTGTGAGGGCCTTCTTCTTTTTCACTGACTCTCTACTTTACCAAGCATGGTATTCTTCTCCACCTAATGATCCCTCCTGATATCATGTCCAAAGAACGTGAGACGAAGTCTTGTCGTCCTTGCTTCTAAGGAGCATTCTGGCTGTACTTCTTCCAAGACAGATTTATTTGTTCTCCTGGCAGTCCATGGTATATTCAATATTCTTCGCCAATGCCATAATTGAAAGGCATCAATTCTTCCTCGGTCTTCCTTATTCATTGTTCAGCTTTCACATGCATATGAGGCGATTGAAAATACCATGGCTTGGGTTAGGCCCACTTTAGTCCTCAAAGTGACATCTTTGCTTTTTAACACTTTAAAGAGGTCTTTTGCAGCAGATTTGCCCAAT
>NW_004444005.1:1118584-1122812 GCF_000243295.1 Trichechus manatus latirostris | reverse complement strand
ATCTTTTCTCCATTTATCATGATATTGCTTATTGGTCCAGTTGTGAGGATTTTTGTTTTCTTTATGTTGAGGTGTAATCCATACTGAAGGCTGTAGTCTTGGATCTTCATCAGTAAGTGCTTCTAGTTCTCTTTGCTTTCAGTGAGCAAGGTTGTGTCATCTGCATAAGGCAGGTTGTTAATGAGTTTTCCTCCAATCCTGATTCTGTGTTCGTCTTCATATAGTCCAGCTTCTCGGATTATTGGCTCAGCATACAGATTGAATAAGTATGGTGAAACGATACAACCCTGACTCACATCTTTCGTGACATTAAACCACGCAGTATCCCCTTGTTCTGTCTGGACGACTGCCTCTTGGTCTGTATTACTTCTTCATGAGCACAATTAAGTGTTCTGGAGTTACCATTCTTTGCAATGTTATCCGTAATTTGTTAAGATCCACACAGTTGAATGCTTTGCACAATCAATAAAACACAGGTAAACATCATTCTGATATTCTCTGCTTTCAACCATGATCCATCTGACATCAGCAATGATATCCCTTGTTCCATGTCCTCCTCTGAATGTGGCTTGAATTTCTGGCAGTTCCCTGTCGATGATCTTCAGCAAAATTTTACTTGTGTGTTGTATTAATGATAATGATATTGTTCAATGATTTGTGTATTCTGTTGGCTCACCTTTCTTCCGAATAGGCATAAATATGGATCTCTTCCAGTTGGTTGGCCAGGTAGCTGGCAGGTAGCTTTCTTGGCATGGACGAGTGAGCACTTCCAGTGCTGCATCTGTTTGCTGAAACATCTCAATTGGTATTCTGTCAATTCTTGGAGCTATGTTTTCCACCAAGGTCTTCAGTGCAGCTTGGACTGCTTTCTTCCATACCATCGGTACTGAAATGGTTGAATGTTGACCAATTTTTTTGGTACAGTGACTGTGTATTCCTTCCATCTTCTTTTGATGCTTCCTATGTCGTTTAATATTTTGCCCATAGAATCCTTCAACATTGCAAGTTGAGGCTTGAATTTTTTCTTCAGTCTTTTCAGCTTGAGAAATGCTGAGAACGTTCTTGCCTTTTGGTTTTCTAACTCCAGGTCATTGCACATATCTTTATAGTAATTTACTTTGTCTTCTCGAGCTGCCCTTTGAAATCTTCTGTTCAGCTGTTTTACTTCATCATTTCTTCCCTTCGCTTCAGCTACTCAATGTTCAAGAGCAAGTTTCAGAGTCTCCTTTTTTTCATTGTGCTTTAAGTGAAAGTTTACAATTCAAGTTAGTCTGTCATACAAAAACGTATACATACAATATTATGTGACCCTAGTTGCTCTCCCTATACTTTAACGGTACACTCCTCCTTTACACCCTGGATTTCCTGTGTCCATATCAACCAGTTCCTGACACTCTCTGCCTTCTCATCTCACCTCCAGACAGGAGCTGCCCATTTAGTCTCATGTATCCACTTGAGCTAAGAAGCACACTCTTCACGAGTATCATTTTATGTCCCATAGTCCAGTCTACTCTCTGTCTGAAGCGTTGGCCTCGGGAATGGTTTTAGTTCTGGGTTGACAGAGAGTCTGGGGGCCATGCTTTCTGGGGTTCCTCCAAGTCTCAGTCAGACCATTAAATCTGGTCTTTTTACTAGAATTTGAGTTTGGTACCCCACTTTTCTCCTACTCCATCGGGAACTCTCTGTTGTGTTCCCTGTCAGGGCAGTCATTCATGGTAGCTGGGCACCATCTAGTTCTTCTGGTCTCAGGCTGATGGAGTCTCTGATTTATGTGGCCCTTTCTGTCTCTTGGGCTAATACTTTCCTTGTGTCTTTGGTATTCTTCATTCTCCTTTGCTCCAGGTGAGTTGGGACAAAATGATGCATCTTAGATGGCTGCTAGCTAGCTTTTAAGACCCCAGATGCCACTCACCAAAGTGGGATGCAGAACATTTTCTTAGTTAACTGTTATGCCAATTGACCTAGATGTCCTCTGAAAGCATGGTCCCCAGACCCCCGCCCCTGCTACTCTGTCCCTCAAAGTGTTTGATTATATTCAGGAAACTTCTTAGCTTTGGTTTGGTCCAGTTGTGCTGACTTCCCCTGCAGTGTGTGTTGTCATTCCCCTCACCTAAGATAATTCTTGTCTACTATCTAGTTAGTAAATACCCTTCTTCCTCCTTCCACACCCTCTTAACCATCAAAGAATGTTTTCTTCTGTGTTTAAACTTTTTCTTGAGTTCTTATAATAGTTGTCTTATTGAATATTTGTCCTTTTGCAACCAACTAATTTCACTCAGCATAATGCCTTCCAGATTCATCCACATTATGAGATGTTTCATGGATTCATCTTTATTCTTTATCATTGCGAAGTATTCCATTGTGTGAATATACCAAATTTGTTTATCCATTCATCTGTTGATGGGAACCTAGATTGTTTCCATCTTTTTGCTATCGTGAACAGTGCTGCAATGAATATGGGTGCGCATATATCTATTCGTGTGATGGCTCTTATTTCTCTAGGATATATTCCTAGAAGTGGGATTGCTGGATTGTATGGTATTTCTATTTCTAGCTTTCTAAGGAAGTGCCATATTGTTTTCCACAATGGTTGTATCATTTTGCATTCCCACCAGCAGTGCATAAGAGTTTCGATCTCCCCTCAGCCTCTCCAACATTTGTTATTTCCAGTGTTTTTGATTCATGCCAGTAATGCTGGGGTGAGATGGTATTTCATTGTGGTTTTGATTTGCATTTCTCTAATGGCTAGTCATCGCAAGCATTTCCCCATGTGTCTGTTGGCCACTTGAATGTTTTCTTTGGTGAAGTGTCTGTTCATTTCCTTTGCCCCCTTTTTTAATTGGATTATTTGTCTTTTTGTTGTAGAGGTGTTGGATTTTCTTGTAGACTTTAGAGATTAGACCTTTGTCTGACTTGTAATGTCCAAAATTTTTTTCCCAGTCTGTAGGTTGTTTTTTTACTCTTTTGGTGAAGTCTTTCATTGAGCATAAGTGTTTAATTTTTAGAAGATCCCAGTTATCTAACTTGTCTTCTGGAGTTTGTGTGTTGTTGGTTATGGTTTGTATCCTGTTAATGCTGTGTATTAGGGCCTCTAGCATTGATCCTGTTTTTTCTTCTATGAAGTTTATAGTTTTTGGCTTTGTATTTAGGTCTTTCATCCATTTTGAATTAGATTTTGTGCATGGTGTGAGGTATGGGTCCTGTTTCATTTTTTTGCTGATGGACATCCAGTTTTGCCAGAACCATTTGTTAAAAAGATTGTCTGTTCCCCATTTGATGGACTTTGGGCCCTTGTCAAAGATCAGGTGACTGTAGGTGGATGGATTTACAACTGGGTTATCAACTGTGTTCCATTGGTCAAGGTATCTGTCTTTGTACCAGTATCAGGTTGTTTTTAGTAACGTAGCTGTATAGTAGGTTCCGAAGTCAGGTAGTGTGAGTCTTCCTACTGTCTTCTTTTTCAGTAGAGCTTTACTTATCTGGGGCTTCTTCCCTTTCCATATAAAGTTAATGATTAGTTTTCTCATCTCTTTAAAGAATGTAGTTGGTATCTGGTTTGGAATAGCATTGTATTTGTAAATTTCTTTGGGTAGAATTGTCATTTTCACAATGTTGAGTCTACCTATCCATGAGTATGGTATGTTTTTCCATTTAAGTAGCTCTCTTTTGGTTTCTTGCAGTAGTGTTTTGTGGCTTTCCTTGTATAGGTCTTTTACGTCCCTAGTTAGATTTATTCCTAAGTATTTTGTTTTTTTAGGGGCTATTATAAATAGTATTTTTTTCATGATTTCCTTTTCATCATTCTCTTTCTTGGTGTATAGGAATCCAACTGATTTTTGTATGTTTATCTTATATCCTGCTACTCTGCTGAATCTTTCTATTAGTTCCAGTAGTTTTCTAGTACAGTCTTTAAGGTTTTCTATGTTTAGTATCATATAATCCACAAATAGGGACAGTTTAACTTCTTTATTAGCAATTTGGATGAACTTTATTTCTTTTTCTTGCCTTATTGCTATAGCTAGGACTTCCAGCACAATATTAAATAGGAGTGGTAATAAAGGGCATCCTTGTCTTGTTCCTGTTATTAAGGGGAATGTTTTCAGTCTCTCTCCATTAAGAATGATGTTGACCGTTAGTTTTGCATAGATGCCCTTTATGATGTTGAGAAATGTCCCTTCTATACATATTTTATTGAGAGTTTTTATCAGGAATGGGTGTTGGACTTTGT
>NW_004444005.1:1074072-1116133 GCF_000243295.1 Trichechus manatus latirostris | reverse complement strand
ATTTTTCCTCAATCATAGTTGTATCCAAGTGTTTGTCTCCAATTTTGCTGATCCTGTCTTCCATCGTTTCAAACCTGCTCCTCAGTCCTTCTGTGACAATGTCCATTTCTGAAATCTTGTTGTTTATCTTTTGAATTTCTAATTGTTGTTTTTGTATGATTTCTAGTTGTGAATTTATTTTAGCATTTTGTTCCTGTATTATTTTCCAGAATTCTTCTGTTTTTTTTGTCTGTATTTTCCATGAATTTGTCTATTTTTCCTTATTTTTGTCTACTTGTTGCTTCAACCCTTGGATAGCTCTAAATATTAGAGATTTGAATTCCCTGTCAGGTAGTTCTAGTGCCTTTTCTTCTACTGGAAAGTCATCTGGTGTTTTATCTTGGACGCCTACTGGAACCATCCTGTCCTTTTTTTTTTCTTTTCTTTTTAATATGTTTTGATATTGTCTGCTGTCTTCGGGACATTCAGTAGTTATTTTATTCATTTTTGATTGTAGACTTGTTTGTTTCATCCTGCTTTTTGTTTTATTTGGTTATGCCCGAGCAGGTGAGCTGTGCGTTCTTTGTTGTTTGCTTGTTTGTGGGCATGATACTTTTCACTTCTTTGTCTAATGGGCAGGGTCAGTCACTCAGCTATGGTGCAGGTGTAGCTGAAGGGGAGTTGCTGGGATAGGTTGTTTGTGGGATGTAGTAGGGCTGACAGGGTGGGCTGGTAATCAGTGCAGGGCAGGTTCTGGTAGGACGTGCCTGTGCTGTTTGGGGGTGTGATGTTCAGCACACAGTGCAGGTAGGCAGGAAGGAGGGGGGAAATTATGACGTGTGGAGCTAAGATGGGTATGGGGAAGAACAAAGAAAGGAGAGAGAAACAGGAGTGAAAAATACAAACAAAAAGAGTGCTAAAAGAGCTTGCCATTGGAGTGGAGAGATGAGAGACTGAGAAATGAGAAAAACAAAAAGGAAAAGAAAAAAAGAAAAAGCATAAAAGGAAAAAAATTAGGAAAAAAAGAAATGAAAAGCCCCCAGGGCTCCCACTGGTGCGCCTGCAAAAACTGGGGACGTTGCTCCCAGGCCACGAAGTACAGCCTGGCTAGAAGGGGTAGAGGTGTCACACGGTGTCAAGTATTCAGAACACAGGAAGAGAATGTAAGTATAGAGTGACTAGAAACTAAGAAATGAAGATGACAAAAAAAGGAAAGAGAGAAAAGAAAAGAAAACAAAAAACAAAAAACAAAAAAAGAAAAAGAAAAAAGAAATGCTCCCAGGGATCCCACTGTATGGCCGTGCAGACTGAGGAAGTAGCTCCCAAGCCGCGCAGTACAGCCTGGCTAGAAGGGGCTCCCGTGCGGAGAAAAGAAAAATAAAACAATCAAACGAATCAAAACAGAACAAATCAAAGCAAACAAACAAAAAGACCTGGGGATCCTACCAGTGTGGCGGCATGGCCTGGGAAGCAGTTCCACAGTCAAGTGGCATTTCACAGCCTTTCAGGAAGAAGCAAAGATGGCTCATGGAGCCAGGTATTTGAGAGAAAGGAAGGGGAGGTGGTGAGAGGTATGGAAGAAACCAAAAGATGTGGAAAAAAGCGACACCAGCAACAAACAAATGGCACTCAGGGAGCCGCCAGTGTGGGCGGGTGGAATCAGAGTGGCACAGGGCTGAAGTTGGTGCCTCCCAGCCGAGAAACTGTGGCCACAGGAAGCAGAGGAGGCCAAGTGGGGGTGAAGAAGGCTGTGGGGTGGGAAAGCGTATATCGCTGGTTACTGGTTGTTCTGTCTCCTGCTGGGAGCTCCTTGAAGCTGCTTTCCCATACTCCCTGTTCACCCAACTTCAACAGGAGTCCAAGATGGAGAATCCATGCTGAGTTAGCTGATAGGGGACCTCTGCACGTATCTCTCCTTGATCTCTGTTTTCTGTCAGTTTCTTATTCCATTTGGTGCTTGGCTGAGTTCTTTATCTCTTCATTTGATACTTAGGGTTTCAGGATTGACGTTTGTCTCTGATTTAGCTTTTGGGTCTTTACTGTGGAGGGACAGCGTGGTGCTTCTGTCTATAGTGCCAAGTTGCCCAGAAGTCCTCGTTTTTCTGTATGTATTTTCTTTTCATCTTTTTCATTGTTGATTTTGTATTTGCTGAGTCTTTATATTTTTCTTGTTTTTTATTTTGATGTGTAGGATTGTTAATTTCCTTTGTGATTACCTTAATAGTTACCCCCATTTTTCTAAGTTTAAACCAGTCTTTTATTTCTTTGTATTGCCTTGACTTCCTCTCCATCTGAAAAATCTATGAGTACCTTTTTTAGTCCTTATTTTTTGTTTTAATATTGTCATCTTTTACATACTGACATCTCTGTTTCCCTATTTTCAGTGTTTTAGCTTTGATTTATTTTTGTGACTTCCCTATCTGGGTTGATATTTGATTGCTCTGTCCTGTGTTCTAGTCTTGGGTTGTTATCTGATGTTATTGATTTTCTAACTGGAGGACTCCCTTTAGTATTTTTTCTAATTTTGGTTTGTTTTTTACAAATTCCCTTAAGTTCTGCTCATCTGGAAATGCCCTAATTTTGCCATCATATTTGAGAGACAGTTTTGCTGGATATAAAATTCTTCGCCGGCAATGTTTTTCCTTCGAGGCTTTATATATGTCATCCCATTGCCTTCTTGCCTGCATGGTTTCTGCTGAGTAGTCCAAGCTTAGTCTTATTGACTCTCCTTTGTAGATGACTTTTCTTTTATTGCTAGCTGCTCTTAAAATTCTCTATCTTTGGTTTTGGCAAGTTTGATTATAATATGTCTTGGTGACTTTCTTTTGGGATCTACCTTATGTGGGGTTCGATGAGCATCTTGGATAGATATCTTCTCATCTTTCATGGTATCAGGGAAGTTTTCTGTCAACAAATCTTCAAAAATTCTCTCTGTATTTTCTATTATTCTCCCTGTTCTGATACTCCAATCACTCTTGGAGTCCCACATAATTCTTAGAGTTTCTTCATTTTTTAAAATTCTTTTATCTGATTTTTCGTCAGATAAGTCAGTGTCAAGTGCTTTATCTTCAATCTCACTAATTCTGACTTCTATTGCCTCAATTCTGATCCTATGACTTTCTATTGAGTTGTCTAATTCTGAAATTTTATTGTTAATCTTTTGGATTTCTGACTGCTGTCTCTATGAATTCTTGCGTCCTATTAAATTTGTCATTATACTCTTGAATAATCTTCTTAAGTTCCCCTATTTCTTTGTCTGTGTGTTCCTTGGCTTGTTCTGCTTTTTGAATGATCTCCTTCCTGATCTCTTGAAGAGTTCTGTGTATTTATCTTTTGTGTTCTACCTCTGGTAATTCCAAGAAATTCTCTTCCTCCAGAAAATTTCTTGATTCTTTATTTTGGGAGCTTGCTGAAGCCATCATGGTCTGCCTCTTTATGTGATTTGATATTGACTGTTGTCTCTGAGCCATCAATAAGTTATTATATTTATTTATTTTATGTTTGCTTACTGTGTCCTAGCTTCTTATTTTGTTTTGATATGCCCAAATAGGTTGCTCGTGTGAGCTAGTTGGATTATTGGTGACTTTGAAGCTCTAACGTCCTGTCACAGTTGCTTAGATCTGTTACTAGATATGTGAGACCAGGAGTCTGTTTACGTTTATTGTGTGGATTCAGGTCAGGCATCCATGTTGTCAGTCACTGAGCATGTGGTGCAGGCTCTCACCTACAGTCCCAGATGGATAGGGATGATTAGAGTAAGCACAGGTACCTGGCTGCAGTAGGGGGTCACGTGCTGAGCAAGCAAGGGGGCTGATGGCTGCCCCTGAGTGTCTGGGAGGAAAGTGTGTCCCTGTTCCCTAGAGCACATAGGTGGGTGGGTTTTGTAGCTGGAATATGAGCACCCAATGCTGTTGGCTGTAAGGACTGGGAGGCACTACTTATTCCTGGACCCCTGTTGCAGGTGGCTAGGTGCCATGGTTGGAGCCACCAGTCCTCGGGCCCCTGACGTGTATAGGTGAGGACCCTGCTTAATGGGCAGAGCAGTGTCAAATATCACGAACCTACCGCTTCACCATATAGCTGATACAGTTTAAACAGATGAAGTTAGGCTTCAGGTATATACCCTGTTGAACTGTGGTAATGAGGGCCTATGCTGCTGAAATGGGCCCACACAGGTCTATGCAGGGGTAAAAGTCCATGGACCCCTTATGCCTGTGCCTAGGCAAAGGAGCTGCGTCTACCCTGAGTTCCTGGCTTAGAGTAGCCAGCAGATTATTTTTTCCTGCTTGCTAATTTGTTCCCTCTCCAAGGCTGGGAGAATGGCTCAGGGCATGTGAACAGTCCTACTTCCTGCCCAGGGGACTCAGCAATTGCTGAAGCCTGCCTGGGACCTGGTGCAGAGTGGGGAGGGGGGAGGTAAATGAGTGAGACAGTTTTCCCAAAGGGGGTGTTTTTTAATCTGTGTGATAGGTCAGGCACAAGTACTTATCTTTTTATGCTTGAGTGCTGCTTTTCACTGGTTCTGGATGCCCGAGTAGACTCTCTGCTGCTAGGTCTCTCTTGATGCAGAAAATGCCTCCTGAGCACCACTACTTGACTCACCACGGACAAGAGCTGATCTGGCCTGAAGGGTGCCGGCTCCCACTGGGTCAGGTCTGGCAACTCCTTGCTGCTTCCAAACCGTCTCTCCCTCTCACTGCTACTCAGTCCAATGCCTTAATTTTGCTCTTGATGTTCAGGGCTTGTAGATTGTCGTATATAATCTATTGACTTGTTTTTTCAGGTCTTTGTTGTAACAGAGACCACAGGAAGCATCTGATTACTCCACCATCTTGTCCCCACCTCCCTCAGAGTCTCTTCTGACATCAATTTTGGTCTTTTCTTTCTTTCCTCTTTTTAATGACCTCTTGCTTTCTTCATGTATGATGTCCTTAATATCATTCCACAACTCATCTAATCTTCGGTCATTAGTGTTCAATATGTCAAATCTATTCTTCAGGTAGTCTCTAAATTCGGGTGGAATACACTCAAGGTCATACTTTGGCTTTCATGGATTTGTTTTAGTTTTCTTTAGCTTCAGCTTGAACTTGAATATGAGCAACTTATGGTCTGCTCTGCAGTTGGCCCCTGACCTTGTTCTGACTGATGATATAGAACTTCTCCATCATCTCTTTCCACAGATGTAGTCGATTTTATTCCTGTGTATTCCATCTGGGTGAGGCCCATGTGTATAGTCACTGTTTATGTTGGTGAAAAAAAAGGTATTTGCAATGAAGAAGTCGTTGGTCTTGCAGAATTCTATCATGTGATCTCCAGCATTGTTTCTATCACTAAGGCCATATTTCGCAACTACAGATCTTTCTTGTTTGTTTCCAACTTTTGTTTTCCAATCACCAGTAATTATCAAATGCATCTTGATTGCATGTTTGATCAATTTCAAACTGCAGAAGTTGGTAAAAATCTTCAATTTCTTCATCTTTGGCCTTAGTGGTTGGTGTGTAAATTTGAAAAATAGTTGTATTAACTGGCCTTCCTTGTAGGTGTACAGATATTATCCCATCACTGACAGCATTGTACTTCAGGATAGATCCTGAAATGTTCTTTTTGATGATGAATGTGATGTCATGCTTCTTCAAGTTGTCATTCCTGGCATAGTAGACTATATGATTGTCTGATTCAAAATAGCCAATACCAGTCCATTTCAGCTCGTTAATGTTTAGGACATCGATGTTTATGTGTTCCTTTTCATTTTTGATGACTTCCAATTCCCTAGATTCATACTCCATATAGTCCACGTTCTGATTATTAATGGATGTTTGCAGCTGTTTTTTCTCATTTTCAGTCATGCCACCTAAGCAAACGAAGGTCCTGAAAGCTTGAGTGCATCCATGTCATTAAGGTTGACTCTACTTTGAGGAGGCAGCTCTTCCTCTGTCATCTTTTGAGTGCCTTCCAAACTGAGGGGCTCATCTTCTGGCACTGTATTAGACAATGTTCTGCCGCTATTCATAAAGTTTGTACTGGCTAATTTTCTTCAGAAGTAGACTGCCAGGTCCTTCTTCCTAGTCTGTCTTCGGCTGGAAGTTCAGCTGGAACCTATCCACCATGGGTGACCTTGCTGGTATTTGAATACTGGTGGCATAGCTTCTAGCATCACAGCAACACTCAAACCACCACAGTATGACAAACTGACAGATGCATGGGGAAGGGTTTACTTAGTCCCCTTATTTATGGGATCTATTGTTTTCTACTAAGAAGAAAGACCTGGTGATCTGCTTCCAAAAATTAGCCGAGAACCTTATGGCTCACAACAAAACATTGTTTGACTTACTTGTTTTGTACACATCATCAGGAGAGGTTAATTGCTAGAGGAGAACATCGTATTTGGTAGAGAGCCAACTAGGGTGAGGGAGATCCTCAGTGAGATATATTAGAACAATAGCTGCAATGATGGACTCAAACATGCTGGCTACTGTATGGATGATGCAGGACTGAGCAACGTTTTGTTTTGTTGTACATAAGGTCACAGTGGGTCAGAGTCAACTCATTGGCAGCTAACAACATCGTTATTTTTTACTTGTATTATAATTATTTTTGATGTTTTAAACTCTACTAGAATTTCTTGAGGGTAGGGAGCAGATTTCCCTCATTTTTGAATGAAAGCTCTCTTTATAAAACATCTAAACTGATGGTAAAAATTATAGTAGTTATCTAGCGTTGCCATCGAGTCAACCCTGACTAATAACTAACATTTATTTTTCTCATGGACCAAATACTATTCTAATCCTTTTACACATAAATCCCCCAAACAATCCTAAAAATTAGGTACTATTATGATTCCCAATTTCCAGATATAGAAAATTAGGCACAGAGAGGCTAAGTAACTGGCTCAAGATCACACTGCTAGTAAAGTGGTAGATTTGGGATTCAAACCCAATCTAGCTCTAGAAATATTGCTTTTATCACTGTACTGTACTACTTAGTAGAAGTACTTTTGAGGATTCTTTTGCTCTCAATTCCCTTGTCTGGGAGCTGCCGCTACCCATAACCCGTGTTAAATGGCCAGGCTTAGGCCTCATTTATATCATGTGATCTAGGTTCTTCCATTCCTCTTCCATACCTGATTAGACTAGGGGTAGACTCTTTACCTCTCCTTTTTCCCCTTATCTGGCTAGTGGTCTGTCATTTGAAAAATTTTAGTTTTCCTCTAGAAAAATTGAATGAAGAAACAGCTTATAATCAGTTGGTGTTGGGATATGTGTCAGATATTGAGGATCTTTGGGCTAGACCTGTTTTGTTTGGCCCACAGAGTGCTTTTGGAAATATTTGAATGAACAGTTAAAAAACAAGAAGGGGTTGTAGGGTAGGCAAGGAAAAAGAAATCATAAAACTTTGTCCATAATAAAAAACAGCACGCATAATATTTCACTTAGGTATAATTATATTAGTGTGTGTATATATAAAGAGATGCTGGTGCATAAAAATATAGTCACCAAAATGTTAATGGTGGCCAGTGCAGGGCAATGAGACTTCAGGTAATATTTGTTCTTCCACATTCTTTAATGAATCTCTTGAATATTTTACAATGAGCATGTATAATCTGAACAAACAGCAATTTCATTTTTAAACATATCGTTGAGATTTTACACAAATCTCTGTAGTCCTAGTTACTATTAAAAATTTGGAAGACCTGGCATTACTGGGCTCCCATTTTCACATGGCAACAGTGGCTGGAGCTGAGTGTTGACTACCTCCTTCAAACATGGCAGGTACTCTCTAAGTGACCATGGTTTCCTCCATAACCAATTGTTCTTTACCCTTGACCTTATTCACTCTTTGGTACTTAGTGTCTGGACCTGTTGCTATCTGAAAGACTATCCTTTAGAGAATGGCTATACAGAATTGGTGTTGGCAGCCATGTTGAGTCATGTGCAATCTACAAACGCTGTGTTAAATTAACATATAATTTAAGATTTTAAATCTTCAACTAGACTTCCAGCTCCACAGGGCAGTAGTTCACTACCGTAATGCATAATGCTTTGCAGCGTACTTGGTGCATAGAAATTGCTTAATTAGTATTTATTGAATAAATAAATTTCAAAGGGACTGGAATATTGTCTTGTGATTCAATAATCCCTTCTGTAAAAATTTACCTGAGAAACCAAACTGCACTACAGAGGGGATACCAGCATGCTGATCAGTTGATTTTAATGTCCGGTGTCTTTGAATGATCAGAATCTGATGCCTCCTCCTCTACTCTAAGGAAGTATCTGCCTAGGGGCCAGGGTACCAAGTCAGAGGGTCAGGGCACTTGGTGCTGGGTAGTGCTGGAGACACCCTGACATAGTCTTATCTTTGCATTTGTTTTTCATTCTTGCTCTTTCACTAACATATTCTTTTGTCATATAATAATTGACCAGGCTGCAGATAAAATCGTAGGCTTCTGAAATTATGATTGGAATTTGGGTGTACTGAGACGTCTCAGGCACTCATTTTCAGATGATTGCTTAGGGTGGGTTACCTTTTCTGATAATTTATTTCAGTTATTGAAATTTTTTTTTGTAATTTCACGTTCAGCCTTATCTTCAAGTTTTGGGGACACTTGTTGCCAATGACAGAGGGGTTTATGTCTTAGTCATCTAGTGCTGCTCTAACAGAAATACCACAAGTGGATGGATTTAGCAAAGAGAAGTTTATTCTCTCACAGTCCAGTAGGCTACAAGTCCAAATTCAGGGCGTCAGCTCCAGGGGAATGCTTTCTCCATCGGCTCTGGAGGAAGGCCTGTGTCATCAATCTTCCTATGGTCTGGGAGCTTCCCTGCGAAGGAAGCTCAGGTCCAAAGGACGCGCTCTGCTCCCAGCACTGCTTTCTTGGTGGTATGTGGTTCCCATGTGTCTCTGCTGGCTTCTCTCCTTTATATCTCAAAAGAGATTGGATTAAGACACTTTCTAATGTAAACCTCATCAGCATAACCTCATCACAGTGACAGAATTTAGAACACATAAGGAGATCACATATAACCTCATCATAGTGATAGAGTTTACAACACATAAGGAAATCACATCAGATTACACAATCATACAATACTGGGAATCATGACCTAGCCAAGTTGCTACACACATTTTTTGGGGGACACAAATCAATCCATGACAGTAGAGGACTTGAAAATACTTCTTGTTTCTAGCTTCCTGGTGTAAAATTCAAATTTCTTTAAACTGTTAATGAATGTAATCAAGGCAGAAGGTCTTAATTCATAAAACAGACCTTAACAAACTTTGAAAACAAAATGCGAAACAGAAGCAAATAATGCTTTTCCTAATTCTTCTACCTTTCTTTTAATTACCTTTTCAGTCATATAAATAGTCTATAGCAATAGAGCTAACTCTAGTTAAGGTAGAGATTTAGCTGATCAGTCTCGCATGTCAAAGTTTACAGCGTGTATTTGCTTAAAGTCAGTTCTCTTTCAGGAAGCCACTTGAATACTGTTATAGTAGAGACTATGTAAAAATTCTGGAAGCCCTCAAACAAGAAAATAATCTTTAAAGAAAATCTGAAAACTATCATTCCCATAATTTTATAAATATTTTTTACTTAAGAAATGCCTGTTAAGCTTTGTCAGGCCACTATCAGTAGTGGACACTATGTGGTTAAATTCAGCACACTGTATTCCTCACACTATGTAAGTTATGGAATGCAGAGTGACAGAATTTATGCAACCTTATGAAACATGCCAAGACAATGTAACACCTAAGCTATTTTAATAGCTCAATTTGTTCAGACTGTTTAAGGATAAAAAGTGATTTCACAGGGTTTATTGCTATTAATCACCACAGTCCTTAGTATTTACTAGATTATGGGCAGGTGTTTTCAGGATTATACTAATAACAAAAGAAACATCAGGCATGTTTTTAATAGTCAAATTATAATCAATGACAGTTTATATAACTTTTAAATTAGAATAAAAGGACAAGGTTAATAGATTATAAGAGATTATAATTAATGTATTAAATGCAGTTACAATAATCTTCATTTTGCAATTAGTCATTCTGCTTGCAGTAAGTACTTTGGGATCAGATGCAGACTGAACTTGGGAGACAATGAAAGACATAGTGCTTAACTTCTGTGTCTAGGAAGGAGAGAAAATAAGTTATATTTTAAGAGACCTCTGAAAACAGTTCATTTTAAAAAATGCTAAGACTCAGGTTTATTATTATTCTCCTGGGGCACGCACTTTGAAATGATATTTTCATACAAGGTAGAATCTGAAATTTGAATCCTGTCATAGCTACAAAATGCTGAAAGTCCAGATCTCTCAGGGAATAACATTTAAATATTAAATGTCTCTGTCCGAGGCAGAGGTGACAAGAATGAAAATGATCCCATTTCAAGTGAAATCTCTGTCCTCTTTGTTTTTTAAACTGGTTTAAATTTGCATTTTTGTTCAGTTTGGACTAAAAGAATACTACATAAATATGAGAAGAAGCAAAGAGTTTGAAACTATAATGCTCACATAGTCAAAATGATTCTCCATTTCACTGAAGGCCCTTGTTTTTGTGGGGGCATAACACTGTTATTCACAGGCTATGGGACCAAAATGACTGGCCTATCAGTCCAACTGCATGCATAGTGCTGTGGAAAAACCAAATAGTTGATTAACAGAATTTTCAGTTTGCAACAAGTTGTTTTGGTGTCAGAGTAGATGTAGAGTCATTGGTGTTTGGTCCATCCCTTCATTTTCAGGACCTGTCACATGTCAGTCACTGGAAATGCTCCAGCCTTAAGACCAAAAAACCAAACCTGTTGCCATCTAGTCGATTCCGACTCATAGGGACTCTGTAGTAGCCAAACTCTTAACCACTTGTCATGGATTCCATTATGTCCCCCCCAAAAATGTGTGTATCAATTTGGCTGGGCCATGATTCCCAGAATTGTGTGGTTTGTCTCCATTTTGTGATTGTAATTTTATGTTAAAGAGGATTAGGGTGGGATTGTAACACCACCCTTACCCAGGTCACATCCCTGATCCAATGTAAAGGGAGTTTCCCTGGGGTGTGGCCTGCACCACCTTTTATCTCTCAAGAGATAAAAGGAAAGGAAGCAAGCAGAGAGTTGGGGACCTCTACCACCAAGAAAGCAGTGCCAGGAGCAGAGCATGTCCTTTGGATCTGGGGTCCCTGCGTGGAGAAGCTCCTAGTCTGGGGAACATTGATGAGAAGGCTGACAGAGACAGAAAGCCTTCCCCTGAAGTGGACGCCCTGAATTTGGACTTTTAGCCTACTTTACTCTGAAGAAATAAATTTCTCTTTGTTAAAGCCATCCACTTGTGGTATTTCTGTTAAAGCAGCACTAGATGACTAAGACACCACTGCACCACCCTTTCTTTAAATATTTAAATGAAATAGCCAGAGTCCCCACATCCTATGTATTAGAGTATATGAGGAGCGCCCAGTGGTTAAGAGCTTGGCTGCTAACCAAAAGGCTGGCTGCTCGAATCCACCAGCCTCTTCTTGTAAACCCCAATGGGGCAGTTCTACTCTGTCCTATAGGATTGCTATGAGTTGTAACCAACTCGATGGCAATGAGTTTTTTCCTTACTTAAATTCTGAATTAGTGGAGGAAAAAAATGTAAGTGATTTTATGTCACTATTCATACAAGTGATCACAGACAGGGACCAAAATATTATCCAGAACACAAGAAGGCTCTGCAACAGGTCCAGATTGCAGGGCAAAGTGCTCTGCCACTTGGGCCATGTGACCCAGCAGAAACAATGGTGCTCGAAGTGTGTGTCGGGATGTTTATGGAGCCTTTGGCAGGCCCTTACAGGTGACTTAGAGTGCAGACATTTAGAATTTTGGAACAAACTTCTGCCATGTTTTATACATAGCAGTTCTTCCGTGGCTTATGGTTTGCTACTGGGCCTTTATAGAGACTCAACACTTGGCCATGGTTTATCAAATGAACATGAGACCTGAGGAGCTTATTATAAATTGGGTGTTGTCTGGTCCACCAAGCCATAAAGTTGGGCATGCATAGCAGCACAGTTTGAGCAGGTCCTGAAGATTCATATAAGTTGCATGAACAAGTTAGTGGCCCAGATGGCCCAGATGCCCACTCTTCTTATCTCACCTCCTCTCTCTCAACCTATGCATATGGCCTTATGGCCCTTGACCAATATTGACTAAGGAAGAAAAAAGATCAAGCCTGATTTACAGATGATTCTGTAATCATCTGTATGCTGACACAACCTGAAAGTGGACAGCTCAGCAGTATAATTAAAACAACAACAACAACAACCAAATCTGTTGCGTCGAGTCGATTTTGACTGTCCTGTAGGACACAGTAGAATTGCCCCATAGAGTTTCTAAAGAGTGGCTGGTAGATTCAAACTGCTGCCATAGCTCTTAACCACTGTGTCACCAGGGCTCCACAGTACTATAGTTGTTGTTGGGTGCTGCGGAGTCGATTCCAACTCATGGTGACCCTATGTGCAACAGAACGAAACACTGCCCGGTCCCGTGCCATCCTCACAATCGTTCCTATGTTGGAGCCCATTGTTGTAGCCATTGTGTCAATCCATCTTGTTGAGATCTTTCTCTTTTTTGCTGACACTTTAGAAGCATGATGTCTTTCTCCAGGGATTGGTCCCTCCTGATAACATGTTCAAAGTAAACGAGACGAACGAAGTCTTGCGATTATCACTTCTTAGGAGCATTCTGGCTGTACTTCTTCAAAGACAGATTTGTTTGTTCTTCTGGTTGTCCATGATATATTCAATATTCTTCACCAACACCATAATTCAAAGGCATCAATTCTTCTTCAGTCTTCCTTATTCATTGTCTAGCTTTCGCATGCATGTGAGGTGATTGAAATCATCGTGGCTTGGGTAAGGCACACTTTAGTCATCAAAGTGACATCTTTGCTTTTTAACACTTTAAAGAGGGATGAACCTAGTTATTGATTTTTCCTGGAAGAAGAGATGGCCTGAGTATGGTTCTACACCGATTAGTAGACAGTGACTAGTGGTTTGACTTGATGATTGGGAAGAAACACAATTGGAAAATTGATGACAAGAAAGTGTGTGGATAGAACTATCTGATTGGGCACAGAGTATGAGATATTTGTCCTATGTGACTGCTCATCAAAGAGCAATCTCAGTAAGGAGGATCTTTATAATCAGTTGGTCATGATGATCTGCTCTGCAGATGTCATCCAGGCTCTTTTCCTAGCCACCCCATATCTGCCTAGTGAGCCCATAAACAACGAGGCCATGGTGGCAGGGATGGAGACTATGCATGGACTTGCAACATGCACTTCTGCTCACCAAAGCTGATTTGTCTATAGTCACTGCTGAGTGCCCAACCTGCCAACAGCAGAGATCAGCTCTGAGTCCTGATATGGCACCATTTCCCTGGGGCTTAGACAGCCACCTGGTGCCAAGTTGATTGCATTTGACCACATCCATCGTGCAAGAAGCAGTGCTTTGTTCTCACTGGAAGAGACATTTTCTCTAGATATAAATTTGTGTCCCTTGCCCTTGATGCTTTTTCCAAAAACCACCATGTGTGGACTTAAAGAATAAGATTCACATCAAGGCACTTCTAACCGAGGAACTCATTTAATAGTAATTGAAATGGGGCTCAGTGGACTTATGCTATGGAATTCACTAATCTCACCATGTTCCCCATCACCCTGAAGTAGCTGCTCTGACAGAATGCTGGAATGGACTTTTGAAGATTTAGTTTCCATGACAGCTGGGTTGCCACACCTTGCAGGGTTGAGATACTGTCCTCCGGGATGTGGTATATGCTCTATACCAGTGGCCAATATGTGTTCCTATTTCTCCTATATTTAGGGGTCATGAGTCTAGGAAAGAAAGTGTGAAAATGAGAGTGATTGTTTTTACTATTACCCACAATATGTTGAAGTTCAGTGTGGAATGCCAGGCACTCTTGTATTTCGCCCATGTAGTCACTGATCTGCTGGCTCATCTGGTAGGCAAAGGGCAGCAGTCAAGCAGACAGCTCCTCCAGCCCCTGCTGGATCATCTCCTTCAGCTTCTCCAAGTCCTAAGCCAGGCGTTTGTGTGACTGCATGATGAAGTGTGACTGCATGATGAAGTGTGACAGCTCCTTCTGCAGATCTCCTGTGTTGTAGAGATAGGAGGTGGTGAGAGACAGATGAGGCCTCCAGTTTGTCCTTACTCTTGCCTCCTTCTACATCCAGCTTTTCTTCTGACTGCTGGCCCTGAAGATCTACAGAGACTTTAAGGTCCACAACAGACATGGAGGCAACAGCTTTCCATAGAATTCCACACCAGCTCCCACAATTGCATGAAGTGTAATCCCTGTAATAAATCCTGTATAGTGTTTCTGCTCGTCTGACAAATCCTAAGCAATACATCAACACTCCAATATGTCTGAGGATTCTTAGGGAAGGTTTGGTCCTTGTAGTCGTTTATTGCTGTAATTTCCTGCTTCTGGAAAATTTTCAAATTCATTGTTTTCTTGACTCCTGTGTCTGCTTTTCTGTTCCCTGAGTCAGTCAAAACTTGGAACACAATGTCTTCTGAATTTACCTCAGACACCACTGATAAAAGCAGGGAATTATGATAAAATTTCCATGGTAAAAAATGGGAATTAATTTGAAGCAAAATACCTATAGCAGATTACTTAAAATTGAATATTAATTGCCCCTGTTTTGAAACAAGCCTAGCTCTCTGACCTCCTGCCTACTGCCAGCCTTCTTTTTCTTGTTCTTTATGTCTTTGTCTCCTTAACCTCTCCTCTTACTCCCCTGCCCCTGGCAATTCGAAATTTCTTTTAAAAAATAAAACTAAAAAAATAAAATGTAGAAATATTCAGCTATTCCATTTTCTTGTCCTTGATCATCCTATCGTGTGCTTTCTCCTTTAATAGCCAAAAAGGCCATCAAAGAATTTTCCTAAAGAAAGACAATTTTCTCCTAAGAAGAAAGTTTGCTGCTAGTTTTAAAATACAGCTCTTGCCTAATCCATATGTTGAACTATGTTATATTAAATCTCAATGGAAAGGAACCCCATGTTCTCTCTGTCATCCTGTCACAGACTTACTCTAAATCCATTTTATAAAGCCAAAACCTTAAAAGAAAGATTGGTAAAAGTGATTGCATTAGGACATGTAGACCCTGCTAAGAAACAGCTTTGGGAAAATTTTGAATTACAGGCAGTTTGTAACAGCTGTGCGTTGCGACATTTTCCCTGGTGAGTTTTTTAGGGTGCCATTGTGTATAAATTTCAAGCTATACTTCTAGAAGCTTTCCTTTAGAGAGCTGATACTTCACTTCTTTAAGAGTAAAAGGAAACCCCAGGTTGTGTGGTCCTGTGTGAAACTGTGGGCAGGTTGTAGCATGTCATTCTCCCCTTTACAGAGATATGTGTTTGCCAATTTTTAAAATACAATTTAGGGGAGCAACAGAATTGTAACAAGGTGGATGGTTAAATTGAGAGAAGACGGAGAGAATTCAGAAGGAAATTGAGGAAAGTGGAAGAGTTATTTTTTAGTTTATCAAGACATGAGTACAAGTACCTTCCCATCTATCAAATGGGGATAATAATTGTATACAACTGATAGAGCTAACAAGAGATTTAAAATACGGAGAACAGAGCCTAGTACAAAGTAAGTGTTAATAACAATGTAAGTTATCATAATGATAATGATGCTTATTATCGGGTTGACAGAGCAGACGCTTGCCTAGCTGGCTGCATGGATGGCTGTGGCCAAGTCTCAAGCCCAGAGGGAGAGGTAACAGGTGAGCAGTGATATGAATGCATTAACCTGCCCTACTGGGGAAATGTGGGGCATGTAGGTAGACTCTTGCCATATCATCAATTAGATTACTCTCCTAGAGGGAGGAGCCTGTGAGCATGGAAAATTTTTGCTTTATGCATTGAGACAACCTCCTCTATAGTGAGGTGAAGGGTGCTTGCTCTAGGCAGCTTAACCTCTGATGGTGGAGGCCCTTTAAAGCATCGAACCACAACAGGAGTGATTGTACAACCTGTAGAATCCCTTGGTTCAGGAAGATGGTCACTGTTGTGGCCTCACACGAGAGGTTGTGGCTGGACAGAGGACAGGTAGGACCATGAGCAACGCTGCAAAGAAGGGCATGAACAAGAGGGTGGGTTAGGGAAGGCGCCTGCCAATGGCATAAAAGGTTCATGTAGGTGACCGAGGATGGAGTACCCAGAAAGTCAGGCTGAGATATTGAGACCTGAGGGGCAGATATGTGGACCCTTGACATTCATGAAGATGTGTTTCAAAATTTTTCCAAGTCCCTAAATTTATAAGTCACGATAGTATATAATCCCTCCCCACCTTCCTAGAACTCTCCAACGACTGCTTTTTTTTTTTTGGTTGGGGGGAGGAGGGAACAAATTGTTGTTGTTGTTTGTTGTTAGGTGCTGTTGAGTTGGTTCTGACTCATAGCAACCTTACATATAACAGAACAAAATGTTGCCTGGTCCTGTGCCTTCCTCAGAATCGTTGCTATGTTTGAGCCCATTGTTGCGGCCACTGTGTCAATCCATCTTGTTGAAGGTCTTCCTCTTTTGCGCTGACCTTCTGCTTTATCAATAATGATGTCCTTCTCCAGGGATTGGTCCCTCCTGATAACATGTCCAAAGTAAGTAAGACGAAGTCTTGCCATCTTCACTTCTTAGGAGCATTCTGGCTGTATTTCCTCCATGACAGATTTGTTTGTTCTTCTGACAGCCCAGGGTGTAGTCAATGTTCTTCACCAACACCACAGTTCAAATGTGTCAATTCTTCTTCAGTCTTCCTTATTCATTGTCCAGCTTTCACATGCATATGAGAAGATTGAAAATACTATGGCTTGGGTGAGGTGCAACTTAGTCCTTAAAATGACATCTTTGCTTTTTAACACTTTAAAGAGGTTTTTTTCAGCAAATTTGCCTAATGAAATCTGTCGTTTGATTCCTTGACTGCTGCTTCCATGGGTGTTGATTGTGGATACAAGTAAAATGAAATCCTTGACAACTTCAATCTTTTCTCCATTTAACATGATGTTACTCATTGGTCTAGTTGTGAGGATTTTTGTTTTCTTTAGGTTGAGGGTGCAATTCATACTGAAGGCTGTAGTCTTTGATTTTCATCAGTAAGTGCTTCAAGTCCTCGTCACTTTCAGCAAGCAAGGTTGTGTCATCTGCATATTGAAGGTTATTAATGAGTCTTCCTTCAATCCCGATGTCCCGTTCTTCTTCATATATTCCAACTTCTTAGATTATTTGCTCAGCATACAGATTGAATAAGTATGGTGAAATGATACAATCCTGAAGCACACCTAAACCACTCGGTATCCCCTTGTTCTGTTTGAAAGACTGTCTCTTGGTCTATGTACAGGTTCCTCATGAGCACAATTAAATGTTCTGAAATTCCCATTCTTCACAATTTTACCCATCATTCTCTTCAATTTGTCCCTCCTGGCATAGTAGACCATATGGTTGTCTGATTCAAAATGGCTAAAACCAGTCCATTTCAGCTGACTAATGCCTCGGATGTTGATTGATCTTTATGTGTTCCATTTTGTTTTTGACAACTTCCAATTTTCCTGGATAAATATTACTTTTCAGGTGTTAATGAACAAACAGCTTTGAGAGTGGATACTGGGTGGTCAGCTGGCTTCATTCACCAGGAAAATGAGTCCATCCTTCACAGTAGCCTTGTAGTGGATGCAATTCAAATTTGTCTCTGAGCAGTATTACAAACCACGGCACATCATGGGCCTTTGTCGATGCTTGAAAACAGTTCAGACTGAGTATACTAACCTAGCATAATTTTTTAGGTAATTCAGAGTTGTAAACCCAACCATCAGCTCCCGGGTGTTTCAATGGCTCAAATGTAACATTCCAAACCAAGCTCTGCGTAGTCTTCCCACAAACATGGTGCTTTTCCTGTGTTTCCTACCTCAGGTGCCTAAAAAAGCCTGGCGATGACATCCTGTACATCTCTTTTCTATGTTGTTTCCATCAAATCCTCATCCTCCTCCAGCAACTCCACTTTAGAGCAAAACTTCTGAATGAGTTATGTCTTCACCACTTCTGTTCTCTTGCCCTCACTCTCTCTTGAACACACTGAAGTCTACCTTTTATGCTCACCGCTCTGGTCAAGGTCACCGAGTCTCACTCCTTAGCAGCACTTGTCACACTCCTCCCTCTCTTCTTCTGAGAAGACTTGCTTCTCTTGGCTTCTTGAACATCTCACTCTTCTTTGTTCTCTCCTACCTTACTGGCCCCTGTTCCTCCTTTTCTTGAACCTCTACATTTTGGAATTATGCAGGGATCAGCTCTTGATCCACTTCTCTTTTCTATCTACCCCTCACTCCCTAAGTGATTTTATTTAGTCACATCTTTTAAAATACATATATATCTTGATGTCTCTAAACTTTTGTCTCCAATTCTGACCTCTCCTTTGCGTTCCAGACTCATTTATCCAGCTGCCCACTTGACACTTGCATTTAGATCCTGAATAGTCATCTTAAGCTTAAGATGTCCAAAACAAAACTCTTGACTTCTCCCCAAACACACTCTTTCTCCTGTGTTTCCTATCTTAGTAAATGGCACCACCATTCCCTGCTTGGGATAAACACTTCGGCATTTTTGTTTTCCTTCATGTCCTGATATCCAATTAATCAGCAAATTCTGTAGCCTCTACATTTCAAATACTTTTTCAGATTGCAACCATTTCTCCTGTTTCCACCCTGGTCCAAACCAACACCACCTCTCCCTGGACCTCTTCTACTGTAGGTTGTAACTGATCTCCACTTCTCTTCCTGCTGTCTATTTTATAGACACAGCCAGGGTGATCCTTTCAAAATGTAAATTTGATCATGCCATTCCCATGTTTTATTGTCTACCTCCACTCCTAAATGTAAACTGTATATATCCTAGCAACGAGAACAGTACCTGGAACATGTTATTGTTGTGGTACTTGACTCATCCCAACCCAGTGCATAACAGATGGAAATGCTGCCTGATCCTGCACCATCCTCATGATCAGCTGTGGCTCGGACTATATGGTAACCCATAGAGTTTTCACTGAATGGTTTTCAGAAATAGATTACCAGACCTTTCTTCCTTTTTCATCTTCGTCTCGAAGCTCTTCTGAAACCTGTTCAGCATCATAGCAACATGCAAGCCTCCAGAGACAGATGGGTAGTGACTGTGTATGAGGTGCATTGGCTGGGAATTGAACCTGGGTCTCCTGCATGGAAGGTGAGAATTCTACCACTGAACCACCACTGTCACTCTTCCTATGACCTGGCACATAGTAGTTGTTTAATAAATATTTGTTGAGTAAAAGAATGTGGTAAAAGTAGTAAGAGGAGAATCAGGGAGGATATGTTTATGCTCAGCACATTAAATATCTTGTGATCAGATTCTCTCCAGTAAAAAAGGAGGTTATTTTCTTTTGTAGCTGCATGAGGAGGTACGTGTCCCATCCTTTTTCTACTTGCTAAAGAGAATTCTTCATTTGCCTTGTTTCTTCTCTCCTAGGGAGCAACAATCTTTGTGGTCAGCAGAGGAAAGTAGATTTAAGTAACATGGGAAAGAGATAGCCAGAGGTGGAAGAGAGAAAGAGAGAGACAGAAGCTGCCGGATCAGAGTGTTAAGAGAGAGTTTTGGGAGAGAGAGGCTCTGAGAACACACACTTGGGAACATGCATTTCAGATTATTTCTTCAGGATAGGTTGCCCAAAGTGAAATTATCTGGTCAAGTAGTCTAGACATTTTTAAGGTTCTTGATAACAAATTTCTTTTGAGACAGGATATACCATTTAACCTCTATCCTTCCCTCCCCTCAGCAACATAAGAAGGTACCCATATGTTGTTGGTATTTTTTACATTTTATAGCTATTTTATAGATTTTATAGTCCCCTATGCATCTGTCAGTTTGTTGTCCTTTGGGGGCTTACGTATTTCTGCAATGCTGGAAGCTATGCCACTGGTATTCCAACACCAGCTGGGCCACCCATGGTAGACAGATTTCAGCAGAGCTTCCAGACTAAGACAGACTAGGAAGAAGGATGAAGCAGTCTACTTCTGAAAATAATTAGACAGTGAAAACCTTATGAATAACAGCAGAACATTGTCTAATATAGTGCTGGAAGATGAGCCTCTCAGGATGGAATACACAGGAATCAAATTGACTAACATCTGTGGAAAAAGACGAAGGAGAAGCTCTATATCATCAGTCAGAGCAAGGCAAGGGGCCGACTGTGGAACAGACCATCAATTGCTCCTATGTGAGTTTAGAAACTGAAGAAAATTAGAACAAGTCCACGAGAGCCAAAGTAAAACCTTGAGCATATCCCACCTGAATTTAGAGACCACTCAAGAATATATTTGATGCATTGAACACTAATGACCGAAGACCAGATGAGTTGTGGAATGACATGAAGGACATCATACATGAAGAAAGCAAGAGGTGATTAAAAAGATAGGAAAGAAAGAAAAGACCAAAATGGACTTCAGAAGAGACTCTGAAACTTGCTCTTGAACGTCAAGTAGCTAAAGTGAAGGGAAGAAATGATGAAGTGAAAGAGCTGAATAGAAGATTTCAAAGGGTTCCTGGAGAAGACAAAGTAAAGTATTATAATAACATTTGCAAAGACCTGGAGGTAGAAAACCAAAAGGGAAGAACATGCTTCGCATTTCTCAAGCTGAGAGAACTGAAGAAAAAATTCAAGCCTCGGGTTGCAATATTGAAGCATTCTACCGGGAAACTATTAAACAACACAGGAAGCATTAAAAGAAGATGGAAGGAATATACAGAGTCACTGTGCCAAAAAGAATTGGTCAACCGTTTCTGGAGGTAGCATATGATCAGGAACCAATGGTACTGAAGGAGGAAGTTCAAGCTGTACTGAAGGCATTCACAAAGGGCAGGGCTCCAGGAATTGATGGAATACCAATTGAGATGTTTCAACAAATGGATGCAGCACTGGAAGTGCTCGTTCATCTGTGTCAATAAATTTGGAAGACAGCTACCTGGCCTACCAACTGGAAGAGATCCATATTTATGCATAGTCCCAAGAAAGGCAATCAAACTGAATGCAGAAATTATTGAACAATATCCTTACTATCACACACAAGTAAAATTTTCCTGAAGATCATTCAAAAGTGGCTGCAGCAGTACGTCTACAGGGAACTGCCAGAAATTCAAGCTAGATTCAGAAGAGGATGTGGAACAAAGGATATCATTCCTGATATTAGATGGATCATGGCTGAAAGCAGAGAATACGAGAAAGATGTTTACCTATGTTTTATTGACTATGCAAAGGCTTTTGGCTGTGTGGTTCATAACAAATTATGGGTAACATTTCAAAGAATGGGAATTCCAGAACACTTAATTGTGCTCATGAGGAACCTGCATATAGATCAAGAGGCAGTCGTTCAAACAGAACAAGGGGATACTGTATGTTTTAAAGTCAGGAAAGGTGTGCATCAGGGTTGTATCATTTCACCATACTTATCTGATCTGTATGCTGAGCAAATAATCCTAGAAACTGGACTATATGAAGAAGAACGGGGCATCAGGATTGGAGGAAGACTCATTATGAAGCTATGATATGTGGATGGCACAACCTTGCTTGCTGAAAGTGAAGAGGACTTGAAGCACTTAATGATGAAAATCAAAGATCACAGCTTTCAGTATGGATTACACCTCAACACAAAGAAAACACAAATCCTCACAACTGGATCAATAAGCAACATCATGATAAACAGAGAAAAGATTGAAATTGTCAAGGATTTCATTTTACTTGGATCCACAATCAACACCCATGAAAGCAGCAGTCAAGAAATAAAGACATACTGCATTAGACAAATCTACTGCAAAAGACCTCTTTAAAGTGTTGAAAAGCAAAGATGTTGCCTTGAAGACTAAGGTGCCCATGACCCAAGCCATGCCATTTTCAATAACCTCATATGCATGAGAAAGCTGGACGATGAATAAAGAAGACTGAAGATGAATTGAAGCCTTTGCATTGTGGTGCTGGCGAAGAATATTGAATATACCATGGATTGCCAAAAGAACAAAGAAATCTGCCTTGGAAATGCAGTCAGAATGCTCCTTAGAAGCAAGAATGGTGAGACTACATCTCACATACTTTGGACATGTTATCAGAAGAGATCAGTCCCCGGAGAAGGACATCATGATTGGTAAAGTAGAGGGTCAGTGAAAAAGAGGAAGATCCTCAACAAGATGGATTGACACAGTGGCTGCAACAATGGCCTCAAGCATGGCAACGATTGAGAGGATGGCATATAGGGTCGCTATGTGTTGGAACCAACCAGATGGCACCTAACAACAACAACAATATAGCTGAGGAAATGACATTTTGGAGAAGACAAGTAGTCATTCACGCTGGCAAATACCTTCTATACTCCACTTCAAATGACATGCTTTCCATTACACAGCACCAGGTCTCCGGGTTAAGAACCAACAGAAAATGCAACAAGGTTGACTTTTGACTCATGGCTAGATGCCCTGGGAATAGAGCTGAGAACTGGGAGAGTGGGCTGTGGATATATGCTTGAGGGCTGCAACAAGGGCCACCAATACCCTTCTGTCTTGGGCTCAGCAATATCCTGGCACTTCTCTCATCACACTTTCCTGATTTGCTTTTAGCTGACTTTCACATTCTCAAGTTTAACCTTGTCAGACTTGATGATCAACAAGGTTGCAATGAGTATTCATAGAAATTGGTACAGGAGTTAATGTCCAGATCCACATGAAACGCAGGCAGAAATGAAGACAGTGACACTCACCAACCTTGACAGAAGGGACAAAAGCCTAAACTCTATAAGGAAACGTTTGCAGCCCTCATCAGTGTGGTGCTGCTTATTGCAGACAATACACATGCTTTAGAATCACAGGATCTAAGTGTTATGAAAATCACAATGACACCTTAAGGATTGTTGTTTTCACTGTGGGAAGTGCTTAGAAGAACGCACTGCTTTTTAGCATCGTTAAGAAATCTCTAAGTCCTTAATTTCAGGTCATTTTTTCTGGAAGTTTACAGTCTATAGTTCTTGAATTCTTCCCAAATCTTCTTAGTTCCTAAATATTTACAGTCAATTATTCATAGTAGAAAAATGAAAGGAGAAAAGGGAAGACAAAAGGGAGAAGGGAGTTCTCAGCTTTCGTAGTCACTGTTTAGTTTTTCTATACTTCCTGAAAAATAATAAATTGGGACACACTTGTACCATCCAAAGACTGATCTCTATTTAAGGCATGGAGAAGAAAAGATAAGTTTACAGTATACAAACTGAAAAAAATTCCCCTTAATAAATATTTAAAGTCTTGTCACTAGAAAATTTCTAGTTTTCTGGCTTTGGTTGGCTTTGGGTGCTTGGTGTTGTGGGTCAGACTTGAAGGGGGCCTGCAGGCATCGGTTTTTATCTGCTTCACTATTGTGGGTATTTTAGATTAGAGCCAAGCCAGGACCAGAAGAATCCTTCTAAGGCCTCCATAGGCCCACCTCTAATTAGAGTTGAGCTTCCACAAAAAAGTGACCTCTAGCACCTTTATGGCGTTCCTGGGTGGTGCAAATGGTTAATGTGCTAGGCTGCTAATGGAGAAGTTGGAGGTTTGAGTCTACCCAGAGTTGCCTTGGAAAAAGACCCGGTGATCTACTTCCAAAAAACCCCATGGCCATTGAAAACCCTATGGAGCGCAGTTCTACTCTGACACACATGGGGTCGCCGTGAGTTAGGGTTGACTCTAAGACGATTGGTTGGTGCCTTTACCTTACCTTTCGTCTGGAAACAGTTAGGAGGCTATTACCATAATGATAGAAAATACATTCAGAAAGCAATTCGTTAAAAATGTCATATATCTATTCACATGGAGAGAAAATTCTTGTCTTACGTTATTATGGCCAATAATGACAACTATTATTATTCATATATATGTTTTATAGTTCTCATTAATGTCAACACCAACTCTGTGAGGTAGACATTATTGTTACCTCCATTATACAGGTTAAGGAAACTGAGGTTGGAGAGGTTTAGGTGACCTGTTCATGGCTACACAATTAGTGAGCAATGAAGAGAGAACTCTAGATCTTCTGAGACTAAATTCTTTGTTCTTTTTTATTACTTCATGTTGCCTTGGTTTAATATGGGTGTAACATGAAGTGCTTCATGCTTAAATATGCTGAAATATTCTCCTTTTTTTCATTATTATTACCCTTGATTTAAAAGGTAAAGGGTCCTGTTGGTAAAATATTAGGATATGTTTGTATCTGAAAACTAAAAAACCAAGAAGTCTGAAAGTAAGAATAAGAATTCTGACCTCTGACTATTAGGATGTGAAAACAACAGCCCAGTCTGGTGAAAACTCAATGGGAAAAAAGAGAGCAAGGTATCAGGTAGGAATGTATTTGGTGGCAAGTATTAGAGAAATAAAAATATTTGACCGCTGTAGTTTAACCAAACAGTTTTTTTCCCCGTCTTTTCTTTTTCCCTCCTCATAACGACAAGTCCAGGGTGGGCAGGCCAGGACTGGGAAACCAGCCGCACCGTGCAGCAGCACCCTAGCTCCTTCTAGCCTTCCATGCTGCCTTCCTTAGCGCCAGGCTTTTGCTTTCAGGTTTGTTGCCTGATGGCTGTAAGTTGGCTTTTCCATTTGTGGCACCACATCTGTGTTTAAGGCTGGAAGAAGAAGGGCCAAACCCACTTGTTCTAAGTCTATTTTGTTTTGTTTGGAAACGGGTAGTCTCTCCGAAGACTTCCTTTTGCATCTATTGGCCAGAATTGGGTTTCAGGGCCATCTTAGCTTCAAGGGAGTCTAAGAAGGTGAAGGTTTTCTGTTAGACCCACTTCCACACTGAACAAAATTAGGGTTATGTTAGAAAGAAAAAAAAGGGCATGGCTGTTGGTGAAGTTATATACATATAGGGGCCCTCTAAACCGAAAACCAAACTCGTTGCCGTTGAGTTGATTGCGACTCATAGCGATCCTATAAGACAGAGTAGAACTGCCCTACAGAGTTTCTAAGGAGCACCTGGTGGATTCAAACTGCCAGTCTTTTGGTTAGCAGCTGTAGCTGTTAACCACTATGACACCAGGGTGCTGCAAATGGTTAATTCTCTTGGCTGCGAAGTGAGAAGTTGGAGTTCAAGTCCACCTACAGACACCTTGGAAGAAAGGCCTGGGGATCTACTTCTGAAAAATCAGCCATTGAGAATCCTATGGAGCACGGTTCTACTTTGACACACATGGGGTTGCCATGAGTTGGAATTGATTGACGGCAACTGGTATGTATGATGTGTGTGTGTGTATATTTTTTTTGATTGAAGGGTTGAGAGTGAGAATGTGGATGGATCGTAAGGATAGAAATTTACCTAAATCAAACATTCAGTTGGGATAGGCTGCTGAGGAGGTAACTAGGACCTTGTACTTGGGTGTGTTTTAATGAATGAGGAACTAGTTGGGTCAGCCTAGGCAGGGTCACTGGTAACTAGCATTGAAGAACAGGCAGAGCTAAGTGGCTGGAATGATGGTGGGAAGCTATGGAAGCTAGATGGAGCCCACGCAGGAAATAGCCGGGGAAGATCAGGACAGAGAGAAGATGCCAGAATTTATGTGGTATATTTTTAAGGCCAAGTCAAATGGTCAAGGTGACTTCTGGAGGCTTAGACTTTACCCTCCGAAGAGGCAGTAACTTGCCTGTCTTAAAGTGGCTTTGTTTACAAGCTGCGCACTGACAGTACTACTCAGAGTTCTCAGGAAACTGGTCTATGGCTCAGCAGAAAGACCCTACATGCTGCCTTCCTCCCCCACTTCGGTAGTAATCAATGTGGATTATTGTAGGAGCAAAACAGCTGTGGTGCCGGATTTTGAACAAGAAGACTACAATTATACAATGCCCCATCTCTTAGGAAGGTTACGCTATAGTTCCATTGCTTGCAGAAAGTGCATCTTAGAATTGTTTGTCCAGCTGTCAATGGCCTTCACTTTTCCGCTGTGACCCTAGTGAAGAACACTAGCTCTTTGCAGCACTGCTGGCCAGTCATCAGGCAGTACAGCTGTGGCACAGAATAGTAAGTCTGCCTAGGGTCCTGGTCTGTGACTCTTTTCTCCTTAGCGCCATGTTTAAGCCATCAGGCTCACAGAGAAGTACACTAGAGTTCACTACTATAGGAGCTACTTGGCTTAGAGGGGGAGCTGGGGCCATGGGAATCCAGCCTGCTGACTGGCTGACTGGGAGCCTTTCCTGTGGAGTAATGTGAGGGAACACCAAGCCACAGGCTGGGCTCAGAGATAACCAGCAGTGCCGCACTGAAGGAAAAGCCAGGAAGGATAACTGAGGCACAGCAGCCAAAGTCAAGTTAGATTTCTGTTGTCAGAGATGTTGATTCAAAGGAAAAAGCAGAGAAGGAGATCTAGCATTTAAAAGCTGAAGTCTAGGGAGACCAGAATTTTGGGGGCTGAGGCAAGGGATAGGTGCTAGGCCCTAGAAGACACAGTCCTAAGGCAGAGTCAGATGGAGTGAGTGTCAGTTTGGGTGGTGGTGGTGGCAGTGTTGTTGAAAATGCACGACTCTGGTTCTCCCTATACTGAGCCTTGTCTGTTTTAGAATGGTGGTCTGATGCTGGCCACTGTGAAAATATGGGGTCTGGACTGGTCATCAGAGGCTGTGCACTTGGAATCTCTCTAAGGGTTTTGTTGGAAGTTTTGCCGTTACCAGAAAACTGTTTTCCAATTTACTTGGTTCAAGATGTGGTCCTTTACCAGTGTTTGAAATGGAGACATTTCCTCATTGGTAGCTCCTAGAAGAGGTGTTATGAGTCCAGATGAGATTATGTAGTTCTCGGAATTCTACTGAGGAAATAGGTATGTAAATTCAATGTATTGTTATTCATGATATGTGTGGTTGAGCTGGAAACTAGCTACTACCCAGCTATGCAAACCATAAAATTAAACTTCCTGTACTGTGCGCAGCAATTCTCTTTCTTACAGCAGAAACCACAAACCAATTTTGCCTTGCAGAAATGTGCTCTCATCTAAAATTTTTAATGCACGTTTTAAAGACCTGCCCAGTTTTACTGCGAAGCTACATCGGAGAAAAAATGACACCAGCCAGAAAATGAGTGTCTTACCTACAGGACCATGCACACTTTATATGCCCACCAGGAGCTGATGATGAAGATCGTCACTCCAAATGATCTACCAACTTTCATTTTCACATTGCCTGCTCAATTAAGAAATAATTTTCAGTGATATGATTGTAAATATGTTACATTTTTGAACCTGCATACATCCATGCTGTGGGCATTATCTGATTTTTCGATTACTCTTTAATTCTTTAACAGTTGAAATTTTTCTTTGCAAATGCATTATGGGTATTTTGTGTTGTTTTGACAGTTTGTTTCTTTGATACAATTTGCTCTTCTGCATCCAGAGTTGTAATATACTACAGTTACTGCATGGAAATACAGAGGTTATCTATGTAAAACGATTCATATTTCAAAAATAGAGACTTCTGTAAAATGAAAAAAAAATTAATATTAATCATACTTTTTATATTACTTTTTTCCTTGACCGAGATTTGTTACTATTGCAACATATTTCCAAAAACACATTAGTTAAATGGAGCCAAACATCACGCATGTATATTTTATGGAAAAAATGTGCAGATATATTTTCAGTTTTAAGCTATAAACTATGACTTTTCCTGGATGATTAAAATATTCTGGCCCATTTAAAATGAACTACATAATAAAAATGATGTGCAATAATAATTTTACAATGCTTAGTGATATAAAGCGTTTTCTCTGGAAAATGCCTTTTAAAAGGCTTTATGCATAATTCAAAGACTTTGTTCTCTTCTGTATAGAAAATAAGTGAGTGATATGACAGGAAATCAGAAGTTGAAAAGAATTTAAAAAATAGTTTGAAAAACAGACAGAGATTTCTGCCTCTGCTAGAATTAAGAAACAGTGATGTGTTGAAAGGTTTTTTATGCTGTTGGCAACTGGGGAAAGTAGGGCAAAGTGACACAATAGAAAACATGAGGTCCAAACTTTCTTTAATATAGATGTAATGGCTTAAAAAAGAGAGACAGAGAGGATTATTGGAGTTTGTTGAATATGCCTCTTACTTTCAATTCATGTCACTGATGAGAGTTTGCCCTTGCTCACGCAAGAGACCAGGTTTTAGATCTTCAACCAGCCACCTGCCAGGAGTACTTTTAACATGCAAAATAGCCAGGGGAGTTTGCCTGCCTCCTAGTCACCATCAAAGCACAAGAAGCTGAAGAAAGATTGCACAAATCCTCCCGGTGCTGCCCCTGAGCCGTCTCTAAGGGAGAGGCAGGAAAACCAGGATGGAGAATTGTAATATGTTTATTAATGAAGGCTGGGCTATTATTGTTCATTTAGAATCTTCCAGAAGCTTAAAATAATTTTGAGAGAGGCTTACAGTATGAAAAGAGGCGTGGCCAATTAGCCTCAGTAGGAACAGGTTAATTACTAATTTACAGTGGAAACCATGCATCACAATTGTTTTTCCACCTAAAACCGCCAAAACCAAACCCATTGAGACATGGTAAATACTGGTAGGTTAAAAAAAAAGTGAACATATTAACCAGAGAGCAGATGGCCAAATGTAATGAAATGCCAGCATATCCCAGTTGCTGCGGGAAGAAAATTCAGTGAATTGTCTGTACATTTTATCTATATAACGCCATAATTCTGTTTGGGTGTATTTTTGTTTGCATGGGTGAAGATGATGGCTCATTTGAATTGGGCAGCCTTGAATCATTCATTCTGACTCAATCTTCCATGAGCAAATGTCTAAAAGGATAGTTTCACAATTGTTAAGTTTAGTGCTTCTCAGAGGCCATTTTCTCAATAATGCAATAAATTAAAAAAAGGCATATAGCACAGACCTGCTTAGCCTGGTCAAGTTACAGTCTCGCCTGCAGGGAGGAATTTTTGGGAATTACTTCATTAGAGTCTCAGAAGATTCAGACAGAGCTTTGAAAACAGTGTCCTGAAGTCTTGTTTATAAGAAAAGTTGGTTGTTTTGATTTCTATGGTCTTACTCTATCCCTGGAAACCCTGGTGGTGTAGTGGATAAGTGCTACATCTGCTAACCAAAAGGTTGGCAGTTCAAATCCACCAGGTGCTCCTTGGAAACTCTATGGGGCAGTTCTACTCTACTCTGTAGGATCCCTATGAGTCGTAATTGGCTCGACGACAACGGGTTTGGTTTTTTTCGGTTCCTCTATCCCTGCTCTAAAATCTTTAATGGCACCCATGTCCTAAGGGACAAAGCTTAAGCTTCTCTGCCCTGGTGATGGTTGGGGGAAATGTAGAGAAAAGGACAGCGAAAAAGGGTGCATAGATATGCTTCCTTTTCCCTCCATGTTTTTCCTTCTTGATTTGGCCTTCTACTTGACTTTGACATTTTTGTATTGGAGGTGTCTATAATTATCACTTATTTGTGGCTAATTATGACATTCTCTATAGCTCTCAGCACAAAAGAGTAAACAGTGGCACTCAAAAAATACTTGCTAATTGATTTAATGTTACAGAAAATGACATTGCCCTTCTTTAATATAGCCTAACTGGATACAAGTCTTTGTCATATTGAAGTAATATTTGCAAAATGTCCACTATAGCTAAAAGTGTAAAAATGTATTTTAGTCTAGATTGTCTTTCAGGGTCTGAAAATTTTGTCTGTCATTCCATAAATTAAAACTAAGACATTTTGATTGTGGATCACTTTGTTCTCTCTTCCCTCTATGTATGACACTCACTTCTGAAACAATGAGACTTTCTGGAATCCTTAGCCAAGTTTAAATCAACTCTGAAAAATCACTTGTTAAATATTGCTTTTTTGCCATCTGCTGTCATTTATTCTGGTTTTAGTTTTTTTACCCAGAGAGATTCCTTAGGAGAGTGTTACAGGGTGGAAATAAGTAATTGTTGGTTGATGGATTATGATCAGAGAGTGGTGTGTTCTGACGTTGTTGGTGAAATAAAGCCAATGCCGCAGCTCTAAATAGGGTCTATGTGGGGTTGATTTGGTAGAGAAAGAACCCAGTCCTTCATAGAGAAGGCCAAATGCGTTGAGGGCTTTGGACTTCTCTTTTGATCCCTAGTCTACGTACATTGCTTTGGAACTGACTGTAAACTAGTTAAATGGTTAGCTGGTGACAAAAAGATGAAGAAGATAATGAACGCATACCAGGCAGCACAAAAGATTTAGAGGGATTTGTATCAGCTCTGTAACCCGACTGACACGTGGGAAATAAAATTTATTGTTGCTAAACATTGAACATTACTCCTGAGGACTAAAATAATGAACACAAGTAAAAATAAATAGCATTGAACTAACTAGAGCAGCAAGACTTTCAAGAGAGCACTCCAGAGAAAGGCAGGAAGGATTATTCTCTAACGCTGTCTAGGTAACATAAAGCCACAATTCACCTATGCAATAACACTAGGCTAATTATAGCTGCCCATATAGCAGATCAAAATGTTTTGTTCTACCCAACTTATCGAGTCTCCCCAAATTCCAAAAGGAAGCTTCAATATTTATTAAAATATACATGTCAAGACGATATCCCCAAACATTTAAAAACATAACAAAAAATAATAATGCAGGTTGGTTTACAAAGTGATTAGAAAGGTTTCGATTGAGCATCTGTGTTTAGTGATGAATAAACCCATTAGACCTTGAGATAGTGCAATGGAAAACAGGAATGACAACGATAAGTATTAGCTTAGGAAATAGCCTCCCCAGGAAAGAGTCGGAAATGCTTATCACTTGAGACATTCAGAATGGGAATAGGAATGTATCAAGCAAATTATTTTCTCTCTGATCTAGTTTCTGAGCATACATAGTGAAAGAAATTTATTTTTATTTTCTTGATGTGTTTCTCTCTCTCAGTTTACCATTAAGTACGTTACAAAACAGTGTGAACCTCATAATAAGTGTGGTCATGTTTTTCAGGGTCTCACCAACCGGTTCCATATGGTCATAGATGAATTATTTAGGACAAAATCAGGTTTGTCACTTATTCATGTATTGAGTCTCAAATCATTTCTCTCTTTAGGAATAAGATTAATTTTTTTTGGACTTCCTACTAAATGTATTTGTCTCTCTTCTCTGAGGTAGCCTCTAAATAGCCAGCCATGCCTTTGTATCATATTGATGTGCAGTGGTTGACTGAAAGACCAATTTGGAGAGGTGCTGTAATTGTTAATGTGGAATCACCGGATCAAGGTAGTATGTTACAGGAGGGATTCTAGTTTTAGCTCTGCCATTAAAAAGCTGTAGGATTTTGGGCAAGCCAATTAATATCTCTGGGCTTTGATTTCTTTACTTGTAAGTGAGGAAAATGTTTTACTCCTGTTCCAGGAGGCTGTCTCAGAACTTTCTTTTATCCATCCAACAGCCCAGGCATTGATAGGTCCAAGAGATGAGAATATACATGGCCATAGCCCTCGGCGGTCATGTTTGGATCGAGGGTCAGAAAACTTTTTCTTAAAGGGCCAAGAGGCAACATTGAAGGTATTATCTAGGTATGTATGTAACCATTTAAAACATAACCACTGAAAATGTAAAACCATTCTTAGAGTGAGGGTTGCACAAAAACAGGTGGTGGGCGGGATTTGGTGTGGCCCAGGTTGCCCACCCCTGGTCTAGAGGAATGACATAAACAGATAATCACACTCCAATGTGCAAACTGTAATGATAGAAGTATGAAGTAAAAAAAAACTCATCTGCATGATTTTCTTCCTTGAACTGACCAGGCATTTTCCTTAAAATAGCGTTTCCTGGTTGTGCCAGAGCACTTTGCCTCTCTGGGGAACACGGGGAGCCCTCACTGGGCTGTCTTTTCTTTTAATCCCCCTTGCTCATGTTTCTTTCTCTTTGTTTTCTTTGACCTCAAACTACCGTTCCCCTTTGCTCCAAGAGCTCTTTTATTGGGACAAGATGAGGGGGCCTGTGGGGGAAGGAGAAAGGGAAAGAGGAGGCCAACAAGAATTTTAACTTCCCGTGCTCCAACATAATTACAGAGCAGATACAAATCCCTCCATATCTTTTGTGTTGCTCTATATGCATTCATTACTTTCTTCATCTTTTTGTCACTGTTGAACTAGTTTACAGTCAAATCCAGGGAAATTTATGTAGATTAGAAATCACCTACCTAGACTGAAGCCCCGAAGACATCTTGCCTATTACCATCTTGATAGAGACTGTGTTTGAATAAATGAACTTTCTATATCAGATACCTTGGGGCAGCTGCTCAGCCTTATCGCAAAGGTCTCTGAACTACCCTAAGTCTGGAATGGGGACAATTACAAAGCTTCATCTCAGATTGTTCTGCAGTTTTTCACCAACCAGAGTTCATCATTTTGGGAACGCATTTAAATAGGTAGAAGGAAAATATTAAAAGCTTAGAAAATGCATTTAACTCTGTTCCAGTGTCCTTTTCTGTAATTAATTTCATTTCCCCTGGGAAATATTATCCTTTGAAGTTGTGAATGAATTAGAATTTTTCTCTCAGAAGTATTAACACACACCATTTCTGACAAGCAGTGTGTTTCCTATGTTAATCTTTGGTTTTTCTCGCAAATAAATGAAGTCAATATTGCATGAATAGTCTGTTGTCAGTATTAGTGTTTATCATTAATATAGCTCAACACTAGCAATATTTTCTTTTTGGAATGTATAGTTCTAGAGTAAGACTGTTTTCTAATACATTCTGACTAGTGTTGTGTAGGTATCAAAAACGATGTGCTTGTTAATTTGAAATCTGGTCAGGTCAACTTTGTCAAGGCAAATGAAAAATGATGGGACTGGGCTGGTAAATTCTGGCTTGAGCTCAAAACAGTTAACCCTTTCCCATCAAGTCTACTCCGACTCATGGTGACCCCATGCGTGTCAGGGTAGAGCTGTGTGCCATCAGATTTTCAATGGCTGATTTTTCAGCAGTAGATCATTAGGCCTTTCTTCGGAGGCACCTCTGGGTGGATTTAAACTGCCAACTTTTCAATCTTACTTTAGTTCAAGTTTAGTTCATTAATCATTTGCACCACCCCAGGACTCCTGGTTTGAGCTCAAGCTGTGACTATTATGGGATATATGTGTGTGAGCCCATCTCACAAGCTGGTGGGGCACTGCTGCAAAGATGCTTTTTTGATTACGACTAGGTGAGCCCTCATATTAAGAGAGGGAGCGACAGGTTTGACAAGACTGATCGATTATCGAAACCATAGACACAGCCAGTGTGTGTGTGTGTGGGGGGGGGGGGCATAAAGGGCACATGTCTGTCACTTAGCCTTCTACATGGCCAGTGCCCACGGGCTCATATGTGGCTTCTAGAAGGCAGAGAAAGCTATGACTAGATCCGTGTGTGGAAGGCAGTATCACACTATTATAATCTGTGGCAGACACTGTTAGTTGCACCCCCTAACCCCACCAGCCATTCCCTTCCATTATTACAAAGACAATCCAGTTTTTTTGGGCCTGGCTTATGCCCAGACACAGGGGCTAAAATCATGTTTGGTTTAAGTCATTAAACCAACACTGAGTCATTTTGACAAGGATCCTGTTGGCACAATTGTTAAGTGCTTGGTTGTTAACTAAAAGGTTGTCAGTCTGAACCCACCCAGCAGCTCTGGGGTTGAAAGATCTGGTTATTTGCTCTCCTAAAGATTAGAGACTAGAAAACCCTTTGGGGCGATTCTGCTCCATCACATGGGGTCACTATGAGTCGAAATAGACTAGATGGCATCTAACAACAAGTCATTTTGACAGTGTTTCTTCCTCAGAGCTTCCTGAAGCTAGGATGACCATGTGACCCAGTTCTGCTCAATGCTATCTATGTAAGGAGAAATCTTCAGGGTGATGTCTGGGAAAAATTGTCTTACCTTCTTACCCTATTGAGGTTGTGTGACGATGTGCTGCTTGGATCTGTGGCAGCCTTCTTGTGGTCAAGAGGTGACATGCCTAAGAATGAAAAGCTGATAGACAGGAATGTCAATCAAGATAGAAAGAAATAAGATGTTTGATGGTGCTGTGGAACATTATCAAACCTGTAATCCTTACCTCCATTCTTCTTGGAATGTGAGGTAAGTAAATGCTTTTATTGCTTAAGCCACAGTTAGTTGGGCTTTCTTTTTCAGTTGCTTGAAGCCAAATGAGTTTAACATCAAAATGGAGAAAGACACTCATCTACTTCACCTCAGAGCCTACAGGCCAGTGACCATGTACCATAGCTTTTTTGTTTTTTCTTTTCTGCTCTACTCCCTCAATATTAGGCATCCCAGTGCCAACCAGGTACCACTACCTCTGCTGGGATCACCACTCGTATCTCCTCAGCCAAGTACACCAGACATTGAAGCAGTCAGACCAGAGCATCAGTACCCAGAAAACAGTGGTGGTGCCGGCGGTACCCGGTGGCTGTGACAGCAATGTCTTCTGAGGCGCTTCTGGGTGGACTTGAACCCCTAACCTTTTGGTTAGCAGCCAACCACTTTAACTCTTTGCACCATCCAGGGATTTCACACCTAACTGCAAAAGGAGTGGATTCCTTGACTGGGCAGATTCATATTACGACATGGAAGAATGGATTTTGACGGCAGCTCACCCGTCCAGGTACTCCCAGAAATACTTGTTTAGGGATGAGACTGGGGTGGGCACCGGGGCAAATACTTGGCAGAGCCTTGGAGTTCTGAATGGGCCAGTGGGTGAGCTAGTGAAACAGAGGTAACAAGGCCAATCTAAGTGTTGCCAATTAAAGTAGCTTAGGTAGAAGTGGCATTCCCCCCCCGCCCTTGGAATTATCTGCTTGATTATATAAAATTATTTAGTAACTAAAAGTCCATTTCTTTTGCTTAACTATTTAGATCTGGTATGGCTGTTGTATTAAATTTCATTTATGATTTAACACAAACTATATATCAATAATCTAAACTCTAATACGTGCACCAGCTGAGTCATCTTATTATTGAGAACAAAGCACTTAAAAGCATGTGGTAGTTTTCTGGCCTTTTTAAAAGGAATTCCGATGACCGCATGGCTTATGACTACTAAGAAATGGAATTTCAAAATGAGCATCAGACTTATTTTTCAAGTGCCTTGTCATAAATGCACTGCTACCCATGCAATAAAGTCATTTTCCTTGTGTGATAAATATAGCACTAAAGAAGAATGAGCCTTGTCTGATAAAATGGCTTTTATTAATCTTCTAATGTTTTTATCTTGTTCTAGAATTATGATTGGTTTCAAGAGAGTAGCAAACAGGTTATGATTGGAGTTGAATATTGTTGCTATTCAGATATCTTTGGTTAATGCCTGCTGTTTATTTCAAAAACAAAATGCTCCCATTAAGAAAAATCAGTGATAATGGCCTGACTTTATTAGCAAGAAATTATACCTGTTATGTAAACCTTGCTAATTATCAGCACTTGGATTCATTTGTGATATAACAGGTGAAAAAGGCCATTTATTAGAAGGACTTGGCGTTAGTACCAGCATAATAAAAACCGAAAAACAATCTAAGGAAAGAAGAAATGTTGATAAGGAATGGAATTTGCCCAGGAATGAATTATACCAGGAGACAACATGGAGTGTGGGATTAACACGGAGTGCTTCGTCCCCCAGCCCCCACTCCTCCTCCCAGCCCTGTCCTTATCTTCCTCTCTTCTCACAGATTTTTCCTGGCTGATCTCACTCATGCATCTGCTTCAGCTCTATTGACTCCTAAGTCTTTGTAACTGCAACCCTGACCTCTTGCCCAGGGTCCAGTCTGCCCTTCTGGCTATCTCTGCCTGGAAATCCCATAGGAGCCTGAACTCTACATGTCCAAGCAGAATTTATTATCTTTTGTCCTCTTCTTGAATCACCTATCCTAACCTGAAAATCACAGTGTGACCCTTAACTCCTCCCTCCCTCACACTCCGCATCCAATCAGTCACATCTTCTTGTTTCCAGTCAGAAAACTTTCTCTCAAATCTCACTCCCACCGCCTTAGTCTGGGGCGGTCACCATTTCTTGTTTTAACTACTATAACCTGTATATTGTCCCCATGGGGTGCAAATGTTTTGCACTTGACTGCTAACCTAAGGGTCAGCAGTTTGAACCTACTCAATGGCATGGCAGAAGAAAGGCCTGGCAATCTGCTTCTGAAAGGTCACACCCTTAAAAACCCTATGGAGCAGTTCTGCTCTGCACACATGGGTTCGCTCTGAATCAGAATCAACTTGATGGCAACTGGTTTGGTTTTTTGCTTTATATATTGAACAAGCAGACTCACAAGATGTAATCGTTACGGCAATTTTATTTTGTTTTCTATAGTCCTTTTGAGAAGCCCTGGTGGTGCAGTGGTTAAGGTGCTCCACTGCTAACCGAAAGGTTTGAAACCACCAGTGGCTCCTCAGGAGAAAGATGTGGCAATCTGCTTCTGTAGAGATTTACAGCCTTGGAAGCCCTATAGGGCAGTTCTACTCTGTCTTATAGGGTCGCTATGAGTCGGAATCTATGAGAGGGCAATGGGATAGTCCTTTTATTTTTAAATTGTTCCCTTAACTTTTTATTTTGAAATATTGCAAATCTACATAAAAGTTAAAATAATAGTACAATAAACAGATGTATAACCTTCACCTCCTAGATTTACCAGTTGTTAATACTCTGCTACATTTGTCTCTCTCTCTCTTTCTCCCCCCACTCACCTCTGCACAGAATCCAGTCCTGCTCTGGCTCCCTAAGGATTTGTGGCTTGAGATTGGTGTGGACACTGGCATTCTCGTCTGCTTCTATTGGTCTGATCCCAACAGTAAAAGGTGTTTTGGACATAGAGGAGGGAGGCAACAGAAGTAAAAGGGGCCGTTTTGGTGGGCCATTAAGCTTTGGGGGACCAGCAGCACATGCTTGGGTGTCTGGGTGTCAGCGTTGAGGAGGTGTTATAGATTGAATTGTGTCCCCCCAAAATGTGTGTCAACTTGGCTAGGCCATGATTCCCAGTATTGTGTGATTGTCTACTATTTTGTCGTCTGATGTGATTTTCCTATGTGTTGTAAATCCTACCTCTATGATGTTAATTAGGCAGGATTAGAGGCAGTTATGTTAATGAGGCAGGACTCAATCTACAAGATTAGGTTGTATCTTGAGTCAATCGCTTTTGAGATATAAAAGAGAGAAGCAAGCAGAGAGACTGTGAGACCTCCTTCCACCAAGAAAACAGAGCTGGGAGCACAGTGTGTCCTTTGGACATGGGGTCCCTAAGCTGAGATGCTCCTAGACCAGGGGAAGATTGATGACAAGGACCTTCCCCCAGAACCAACACAGAGAGAAAGCCTTCCCCTGGAGCTGGCGCCCTGAATTCAGACTTCTAGCCTCTTAGACCGTGAGAGAATAAATTTCTCTTTGTTATACCAGCACTGATAACTAAGACAGGAGGCCATTCTCCCTAAAGTGTAGCTTTGCAGCCTGAGGCCTCAGGGAGGCACCAGTGAAAGGTCAGGTGTCTTGCAGAGCGTCAAGTGAGACTGTGGCCCCAGAGTGTGATGTCTTCATCAAGGACACTGCCAGCTGTGGCTAGATCCAGACACCTCATTTGAATGGCTCTTTGACAATGGACCTTTGGTGCAGAAAGAAGGATGTGAACAAGCTTGTTTTTAAGCATAACACTTGGGAATTTCAGAACTATATGGGTGAAACTTTGAGGCTGGGGAGGCAGTGACTACTACAAAACTTTGTGAAGGCAAATGGAGATCGCAAGTCAGCAAGATTTGTATATTGTTACTGTGACCTAATCCAATATAACCTCATCTTAACTTGATTACAAGTTAAGTTATTTCCAACTAAATAAGATCACAGTCACAGGTTAGGACTTAAACAAATATTTTTTTTTGGAGGGGGGACACAATTCAACCCAGAACAACATATGAACATATGTGACAATCTGCTTGTTTGGCTAGATGATCTCCAAAGCCATTGAGGACTATTAGCTCTGATTTTATTTATTTATTTATTATTGTGCTTTAGGTGAAACTTTATAGCTCAAGCTAATTTCTCACACAAAAATTTAGACATATATTGTTATGTGACGTTAGTTGCAATCCCCACAATTTGACAGCACACTCCCCCTTTCCACCCTGGGTTTCTTGTGTCCTTTCAACCAGATCCTGTCCCTTCCTGCCTTCTCATTCTGCCTCTGAACCAGAGTCACCCATTTGATCTCATGTATCTGATTGAACTAAGAAGCACACTTCTTGTGAGTATTATTTTTTGTTTTATATTCCTGTCTAATCTTTGTCTGAAGAATGGGCTTTGGGAATGATTTCAATGCTGGGTTAACAGAGCATCCGGGGGCCATAGTTTCGGGGATTCCTCCAGTCTCTGTCAGGCCATTAAGTCTGGTCTTTTTATGTAAATTTGAGTTCTGCTCCATGCTTTTCTTCTGCTCCGTCTGTGACTCTCTGTTGTGTTCCCTGTCAGGGAAGTCATTGATGGTAGCTGGGCACCATCTAGTTCTTCTGATCTCAGGCTGGTGGAGTCTCTGGTTTATGTGGACCTTTTGTCTCTTAGGCTAATATTTTCCTCGTGTCTTTGGTATTCTTCATTCTCCTTTGCTACAGGTGGGGTGGGACCAAGTGATGCATCTTAGATGGCCGCTCGAAAGCTTCTAAGACCCCAGACACCACTCACCAAAGTGGGATGCAGAACATTTTCTTAGTAAACTTTGTTATGCCAATTGACCTTGATGTCCCCTGAAAGCATGGTCCCCAGACCCCTGTCCCTGCTATGCTGTCCCTCAAAGTGTTTGGATGTGTCCAGAAAACTTCTTAGCTTTTGCTTTGGTCCAGTTGTGCTGACTTCCCCTGTATTGTGTGTTGTCCTTCCCGTCATGGAAGATGATCCTCGTCTACTATGTAGTTACGGAATTAGCCTCCCCCTCCTGCCCCACCCTCATAACCATCAAAGAATGCTTTCTTCTGTATTTGAACCCTTTCTTGAGTTCTTATAATAGTGGTCTCATACAATATTTGTCCTTTTGCAACTGACTAATTTCACTCATCATAATGCCCTCCAGATTCATACACATCATGAGATGTTTCATGGATTCATCTTTGTTCTTTATTGTTGCATACTATTTTATTATGCGTATGTAGCATAATTTGTTTATCCATTCGTCTGTTGATGGGCATGTAGGTTGTTTCCATCTTTTTGCTTTTGTGAACAGTGCTGCAATGAACATGGGTGTACATATATTCGTGTGACGGCTTTAGATATTCATGTAATGGTTCTTATTTCTCTAGGATATATTCCAAGGAGTGGGGTTGCTGGATCGTATGGTACCTCTATTTCTAGCTTTTTAAGGAAGCACCAAATCGATTTCCAAAGTGGTTATACCATTTTACTTTCCCACCAGCAGTGCGTAAGTGCTCTAGTCTTTCCACAACCTCTCCAACATTTATTATTTTTTTGTTTTTTGGATTAGTGCCAGCCTTGTTGGGGTGAGATGGCATCTCATTGTAGTTTTGATTTGCATGTCTAACGGCTGATGATCGTGAGCATTTCCTCATGTGTCTGTTAGCTGCCTGAATGTCTTCTTTGTTGACGTGCCTATTCATATCCTTTGCCCATTTATTAATTGGGTTATTTGTCTTTTTGTTGTTGAAGTTTTGCAGTATCTTGTAGATTTTGGAGATTAGACCGTTATCGGCTATGTCGTAGCCAATATTTTTTTTTCTCAGTCCGTTGGTTCTCTTTTTACTCTTTTGGTGAAGTCTTTTGATGAGCATAAGTGTTTGATTTTTAAGAGCTCCCAGTTATCCAGTTTCTCTCTGGTGTTTGTGCATTGTTGGTTATGGTTTGTTTACTATTTATGCCATATATTAGGGCCCCTAGCATTGTCCTTATTTTTTCTTCCATGATCTTTATTGTTTTAGATTTTATACTGAGGTCTTTGATCCATTTTGAGTTAGTTTTGTGCATGGTGTGAGGTATGGGACTTGTTTCATTTTTTTGCAGATGAATATCCAGTTATCCCAGCACCATTTGTTAAAGAGACTGTCTTTTCCCCATTTACCAGACTTTGGGCCTTTGTCAAATATCAGCTGCTCATATGTGGATGGGTTTATGTCTAGATTCTCAATTCTGTTCCATTGGTCTATGTATCTGTCTCTGTACCAGTACCAGGCTGTTTTGCTACTGTGGCAGTATAATAGGTTCTAAAATCCGGTTATGTGAGGCCTCCCACTTTATTCTTCTTCTTGAGTAATGCTTTACTTATCAGGGACCTCTTCCCCTTCCATATGAAATTGGTGATTTGTTTCTCCATCTCATTAAAAAATACTGTTGGAACTAGGGTTGGGATTGCATTGTATCTGTAGATCGCTGTCATGGATTTAATTATGTCCCCCCAAAAATGTGTATGTCAATTTGGCTAGGCCATGATTCCTGGTATTGTGTGATTTTCTTATATGTTGTAAATCCTGCCTCTATGATGTTAATGAGGGAGGATGGGTGGCAGTTGTGTTAGTAAGGCAGGACTCAATCTACAAGATTAGATTGTGTCCTGAGGCAATCTCTTGAGCTATAAAAGAGAGAAGTGAGCAGAGAGACAGGGGGAACTCATACCACCAAAAAAGCAGTGCCAGGAGCAGAGTGTGTCCTTTGAACCTGGGATCCCTGAGAGGAGAAGCTCCTAGTCTGGGGGTACACTGATGAGAAGAAGACCAACGGAGAGAGAAACACTTCCCCTGGAGCTGATGCCTTGAATCTGGACTTTTAGTCTACTTTACTGTGAGGAAATAAACTCTTTGTTAAAGCCATCCACTTGCGGTATTTCTGTTATAGCAGCACTAGATGACTAAGACAGAATTCGCTTTGGGTAGAATTGACATTTTCACAATGTTGAGTCTTCCTATCCATGAACATGGTATGTTTTTGCACTAATATAGGTCTCCTGTGGTTTCTTGCAGTAATGTCTTGTAGTTTGCTTTGTATAGGTCTTTTATGTCTGTGGTTAGGTTTATTCCTAAGTACTTTATCCTCTTAGGGGCTATTGTAAATGGTATTGATTTGGTGGTTTCCTTTTCGAAGTTGTCTTTGTTGGTGTAGAAGAATCCAACTGATTTTTGTATATTTATCTTGTATTTTTGCTGAAATCTTCTCAGTTCCAGTAGTTTTCTTGTGGCTTCTTTAGGGTTTTCTGTAGATAAGATCATATGATCTGCAAATAGGGATACTTTTACTTCTTTCTTACCAGTTTGGATGCCCTTTATTTCTTTTGCTTGACTTATTGCTCTGGCTAGGACTTCCAGCACAATGTTGAATAAGAGTGGTGATAAAGGGCATCCTTGTCTGGTTCCTGTTCTCGAGGGGAGTGCTTTCAGATTCTCTCCATTTAGAATGATGCTGGCTGTTGGCTTTGTATAAATGCCCTTTATTATGTTGAGGAATTTCCCTTCTAATCCTATTTTACTGAAAGTTTTTTTATCGTGAATGAGTGTTGGACTTTGTCAAATGCCTTTTCTGCATCGATTGATAAGATCATGTGGTTCTTGTCTTTTGTTTTATTTATGTGATGGATTACACTGATTGTTTTTCTAATGTTGAACCTCCCTGCATATCTGGTATGAATCCCATTTAGTCATGATGCATTATTTTATTTTAATTTTTTTTATTGTACTTTAGATGGTTTACAGAACAAATAGTTTCTCCTTAAATAGTTAGTATACATATTGTTTTATGACATTGGTTAACAACTCCATGACATGTCAACACTCTCCCTTCTTGACCTTGGGTTCCTTATTACCAGCTTTCCTGTTCCCTCCTGCCTTCTTTTCTTTGTGCCCCATTAGTCTTGTTTTGTTTTATGGGTCTGTCTAATCTTTGGCTGCAGGGTGAACCTTGGGAGTATTATTTTTTTGATATGTTGCTGAATTCTATTGGCTAGAATTTTTTTTTTTTGGTTCCCCCCCCACCCTTTTATTTATTTATTTATTTATTTATATTGTACTTCAAGTGAAGGCTTACAGAACAAATAGTTT